>NC_079385.1:18402802-18734052 GCF_021018895.1 Seriola aureovittata | reverse complement strand
TTGTCTTTGATAATGGTTTCCTCCTGGCACTGTCTCAGAAGTGAAGAGCAAGAACCACTGGCGGTTCTTAAACTTCGTATCAGCCTGATACGTGATTCATGCGTGTTGGATGGATCAGATAAACTCAGGAGATATTTTTCTGTGTCCTTCTGAGGCTTGCATTTGAAGACCGGTTGTGTTACAGCAGCTTAATTAGAGTGTCCCATTTTGAAGGTACAACTGTTTGAATTGAACGTTTTTGTGAAAAAAAATAGTTAGGCGTTGTCAAGGTTGCTAGGCGACAGGAGTCGAGCTTTGTGGCGCAACGGTAAAGGCGGAAACAGCTGGGAAACACACTTTTCGTAGACCGTGTCCTCCGAATGGTGTGGTCCCTGATTTTAGGCCACAGCTGTTGAAATCCGCTAGAAACCAATGTTCGTCCGTCCATCCATGTTTGTGTTAGCTTGTTATTGTCGCGGCTTAGCGGTTACACTTCTGGCATTTCTTCTAGCTTCTAGCTTCCGCCAGCGTGTTCACATGTGCAGTTGTTCATGTATGATTAGAAATGTTGGGTTGCAGACCCTTATGGCTACACACAAGACTGGTAACCGTAGTTACAGGACTACATGTTACTTAACCAAGTTAGTCTTTGTTAAGAGGAAAGTCTGAGTACAAGCTACCACCTAAAAACTGACATGTTGCATTAGTAGCGGTGCAGAAAAGAGGTTTGAGTGGCAGCCGAAGGCAATAATTTACCACAGCCACAAGTATAACTTTGGCTGCTGTGGTTACCAAATTGCCTGTCTTCCCAGGACCTGCTTGTTCTTGT
Source organism: Seriola aureovittata (assembly GCF_021018895.1). Classification (NCBI taxonomy): domain Eukaryota; kingdom Metazoa; phylum Chordata; class Actinopteri; order Carangiformes; family Carangidae; genus Seriola; species Seriola aureovittata. Next base: position 18,733,244 of record NC_079385.1, on the reverse strand, counting down.
CATTCAGGGAATAACTGTGGCTTTAAGAAGCTCATCGCAAGCTCAGCATTGCTAACACCTGCCTAGCACGAGTGTGGTTGAACATGTGTCAGCAGATGTGTGTGATTGTTTTTAATAGTCCCCTCCCTCGGATACTTGAGGGCGTCCACGTCTCATTTAACAAGTGTGTAATGTGTTTTCTGCAAAGCTTAAGTCATGCAGGGCTCGAGTGCGTGAGTGTTGGGTGTCTGAGTTAGCATCATTAGCTAGCAGCTGCTGAAACCAGAGCTCCTCTATGAAGCCGCCTGAGCCCCCAGAGACCACAAACCCTGCCAAAACTGAAGCAGGCCAAATCCTCCTCTCTTCTTTCCCCTCCTTCTACTTACTCTCTGTCTATCCTCTTTCCCCCTGTCCCCCTTTTTTCCTCTTCCCCATTCCCCAAGCATGAGCAATTCACAGTTAATTCAATTTTCCCCCGGCTGGGCTCACATGGGACAGCATTGGAATTCCGGTTTGTCATGATAAAATGATTACACGGCATTGTGTTTCTCCGGGCGCCTCCCAGCGCATTTATTAGAATCTGTCAGTGTCGATGTAGATCGGCCAGCCAAAGTGCCCGTCTCCACCGCTCCTTCTCGCCACTCCGCTTCCCCTTCCCTCCTCGAAACTGGTTATTCCTTATGAAATATGTCGCTCCTGGCAGACGCATAATCTGATTACATCCGCTAGATTAAAAATATATTGAATCCCTCCCCCCCCACCCTGCTCTCCTCTCCTCTCCTCACATTTTAACCCCTCTTTCTCCACCTCTTCCTTCCTCTTTTTCTTCTTCTTCTTCTTCTTCTTCCTCCTCTGGACTCTCTTTCCTTCCCCATCACCTGCCGTCTGATGTCCAGAGCTGCCCTTCTTTAAAATGAGAAATGACACTCATACCGTCCACCTCCAGTAGTGCAGATGATGATTGACACGTTTTATCATTCATATTAAAACGCGGAGAGTGGTCTCATTTTTATTTCCACACTTTACTGCTGAAGAATTTATATTTAGTTAAACTTTAAAGATGCTTAAGAGGAAGTTTTTTCTTTAATTTTCATAATCACAGTGATGTATTAAAGAGGACATGTTTGAAGTGCAGTCCTCTGTCCTCTGTCTCATAACCTTCGTACTAAAAGGGGCGAGATGGATGTCGTGGTAACAGTATTCATTAGTGTGCATGACACACTATCATGTGCACATGGTATATATAAAGTGTAAATCTTGAAAACAGCACTAATGAGTTGGTGCATAGTGGGACCCGAGTTCAAATATTCATCAGCAGATATTTGTTATTTAACATTATTTGATGAGGATCTCTTAAAGCTCCTCCAGTCTAAAGGTCTCTGTCCATGTGTTGTTTGATTATAAAGCAGGTCTAGGTTCTATATCAATACTGTGAAAGTATCAAAGCCTCAGTCCAACTGAGCTTTAAAACCAGCTGTCAGGACTTCCTGTAACTTTGTGATGTCACAACGAAGCAGCTCACCGCTCTCAGCCATGCCCCAAGCCCCGCCCACCTGGACCCACCATCCAAACCTTGCAGGATTTGGTTGTTCTGACTGTTTTACCTGAAATCTGCTGTGTTTTTATTGGATAACTCAGAAAACAGTCAGCCAATCAGAGAAGAGGGTCAGAGCCTCCTCTCTTCTGATTGGCTCACCGACATGTTGTTACCAGAGCTCCAGAGAGAAGCCTGAGAGAGGAAGTGTAAAACTACACTGATGGTTTTTGGTTCTTAAAACCACAAATATATCTTCTTATCTAACACTTCAAATAAAACACAGAAGAAGAAGAAGAAAATATGGAGCTTTAAAGAGCTGTGACTAAGATATGTGCAAAACCACATGATACAGTTTCTAAACAATCAGAGAAAAATCTTTGGTTTTCATATCCTGCAATTTCTTGTGAGTTATTGGCTGATACATGCACTGCTATTGATCAAACTGTGATAAGCTAAAACTGGCCAGGCGTTAGTAGCACTAATGGTGCAGAAGATCTCTAAGTGACTGATGGTGTACTATCAACACTAATGATGTGTTATTTTTATATTAATCATCTGTTAAAGGTGTTTGATGTTTTAGTTTGGCATGAACAGTTTACCCTGAATGTTTCATCCCCACGCCTCCAAAACAGTGTGTATTCTTGTTTGCACTATCCAGACTTTTTCTAGTAATAGAAAGCAAAGAGAAAAGTGCTGAGAAAACATAAATCATGTCCTGATTCTGCTCGAGACTTTCTTTAAGTGTGTTGAAAAACAACAGAGATGCTTAAAAAAAAAAACTGACTGATTTTTCATCTCTTTGATTTCCAAGATGAGTGCTACATTATTTTTGATTCTTTTTGAATAGGAACTACCAAAAATAATCATCCCTCTCTCCAGCTGACAGTGTGACAGTATAGGAAGTTATATAAGAGACCGTCCCCCCCGCTCTTCCTGTGAATCACTCCCATTCATTTCTGCACAAAGTGAGAAAATGTGAATAAACTCTCATTGTATGAAGTCATAGCCTCAACACACAGTTGTATTCTCTGCAGCTGCTCCTGCCACCCTCATCTCCTCACATCACCTTCGCCCCCCACCCCCCCCTTCTCCCCTGTCTGGATAATATTACAGCTTATTATTTTTCATATTTCCATCCCTCCCTTTGCCCATACCGGCCTGTCAGTCAAGCTGTCAAGTGTGATTTGGAGCTGTCACTCCAGCTCTGGGTTTTTGGACGTGGGGGTCCGATGGCTTGTTTACTGAGATGTGACTGGAGGTGTCAAGCTGAATAAGCCCACCTCACCCTCCTTCCTCGCCCCTTTCCTCCCCGCCCTCGAACCCCTGCTCTGTGCGCCCGGGAAACCCCTGTGGATGTTGAGGCTCGGGTGGCAGAGCGCTTGCACCAGGTGGGATGCGGCTAATGACCGTCTCCGAGTGCCACCGCCGATTTTGGGCGTTGGGTTTTAGAGTATGAACAGCCTTAGGTGGGTGCGTGCGTGTGTGTGTGTGTGTGTGTGTCAGTGAATGTGTGTATACTCATTCTCTCAGCCAACCAATTACTGTCCCGAGGAGCCGACAGCTGTCGCCACCATCGTCTTCTCTTTCACCGCCATTGCTCTTCCTCCTCCTCCTCCTCCTCCTCCTCCTCCTTCATCCCTCCTCTCAGTTGACAGGAGGGAGTCGGAGGGGAGCCTCAGCCCCAGGTCCTGCTCCCATGGGGAGTCATTACACCACTGTGGGACTCTCTCTCTCTCTCACACACACACACACACACACACACACACACACACACACACATATACACACATATGCACAGAGCAACACAACTTGTCTCCTCTGTCTCTTTCTATCTATCACTATGCCACTACATCCTTCAATTAAGCCTGTGGCTTTTGCTTTGGGGATTTGATGCACATTCAGGAGAACACACACACACACACACACACACACAACACACACACACACACACACACACACATTTAATCCTAATGTTCCCCTCTACATTTGTCAATACCTGCTCCCCTGATGAGGCTCGGTTTCGTATATAAGAGATGATGGAAGCACTTTATCCTCAGCTGCTCCGAGTTTTGTCGTTTTTTGGACAAAATGGCTGGAAACTTCAGCTTGGTGTGCACGCGGCGACTCCTTCCTGGATGCGGGCGCCACAGTCGCAGCGGCTGAAGCGTGTGTGTCGCCACCGAGGTGCCGTCCCTCCGCAGCGCTCCACTATCTTCCCCTCACCACTCTCTTTCTTTATCTGGGACTGTAATACAAACCAGATTGGCCTTATCTTACTTCTCTCACCACACACACACTCCAGCCTACCCTGGTTCTCACTCCCTGGCTTCCTTCTACATGTAAACACACGAACACACACATGCACACACACACACACACACGCACTCTGCTAGAGCTTACACATGCTATCAGTCTCAATCTGTGAGTGGATATGCCAGCTATTTCACTTAACCATGCAGGGTAAGAATGTTGGCGGTGGGGGAAAAAAAGAATTTAGAAGAGCGGCGGAATATTTCACTTCAACCATGAATGCTGTGTATAGATAAGGAGCGCCTCACTCCGAGTGTGTAAGTGTTTGTACATACGTGCTCGCACGTGTGTGTCAGTCTTGTAGAGATTTACCTCCGACACACTCGTTAATCACAGAATTCATTAGTCACTGAGTCTCTAATTGTTTACTTTCCCCTGCGGCGGTACTACACAAGGTTGCCGGCCCTCCCTGTTACAATTTTGGAAGAACATAATGGTAAATTAATTTTCCAGGTAGCTCCGATTCGATTAGTCATTTCTGAGTACACTCTATTAGCTGGGAAATTGTGCATTTGGAAGTCAGAATGGAGAGTCTGGGTTTGATCATGTTGCTTACCTGGAAACAAAAAGAGAGAGAGAGAGAGAGACTGAGGAGGAGACGGAGAGAGAAACCCAGAGAGGAGGAGGAGAGATGGAGTAACGAGCCTGAGGGATGAGGTGGAGGAGGAGAAGTGGTCTGGTCTGCTGTGAGTGACTCTGAGTGAGAGAAGTGAGTGGTAAGATAAATGGATTCATCAATAAAACCATAATCTACTAATAAAAGCAAATTGATTCACTAATTGGCAGATACATCACAAGTGATACAACTAAAACCAGACCAATAAAATAAACAGTGGATATAAAATGGAATCACTCTCAGACTCTTCTGGTGACTTTGACTGGCCGTCCTAAGATTTATAAAACAACAATCATGAACGTCTGCTTTTATTTCTGGTGTCCGCCAACTTTTTCATGACACACAGACCACAAGAGGAAGTGACCTGCATCATTCTGTCAAGACATATCACAGAATCATTACATCATATTTGGATGTTCGGATAAACCAAAACGAACTAGGAAAGTTATTTTACTTTTCTGGGCAGTTTTTTAATTTTATTTTTTGCATTTATTCTGATAGGGACAGTGAGACAGTGAATCCAGGCTGAATCAGGATAATAAGTAATATGTTGTTTAAACGGTGAGTGAGCACGAGACACGTAGCGGAAATCTTAAATGTGACCTAGTTTAAAGAGAGAGGGTCACCCATTGGCTAAGCTGAACAGCCAATCGGACGGCTCCCTCACCGACTGCCTCTCATCCAACAAGTAGCTGTTGATAAGGGCCAACTGGAGCCAGAGGTTCTGGACACGCCGGTGAAGCTGTTCCCTCCTCCCGCCTGTAGGAACCAGGGCGTCCATGCTCCAGTTTCGTGCTCTAGAAACTAGATTGTGAACTAGTTTTCTGAACCTGGTTGACTAATTGGCTTCGTGGTGTCGGACCTGAGCCGAGTGCAGCTCTGTAAAGGCTCTTCTTTGTGTGAACGTATGGACGTGTACAGTATGTACTGTGCATGTATGCGTTGTCTTTATGTGTCACGGCCTGAGTTGCATATGGATGAGCTAACACGGGGCAATCCGCGCTTCAAGGCGCACACGCGCTCCCAACACGCACAAGCACGTCCACTTCTTTCACAATACTGAAATACAGATGCAATAGACCATATCACAAGTGAACTTACTGAAACTATGCATTATAGATCAACACACACACCCTCTCTCTCTCTCTCTCTCTCTCTCTCCCTTTCTCACACACACACGTTCGTCTTCTTCCTCATTTCAATGAATCTCCACACATGCTCACACGACACATCACAAATGATGGGATTTAAACATCAACAGTATGAAATATTCATGTGTCAGTGCCAGCCGCTCGAGCAGAACTAACACCAAGGGGGATTTGCCTTCAGATCTGAGGATACTACTGCATTCATCCCTCTCTCTCTTTTTCTAACTCTCTCCGTCTTCCTCTCTCTCTCTCTCTCTCTCTCTCTCTCTCTCGCTCTCTCCCTCCCTCCCTGTTGTGTTGCAGCATTCGGAGCCATTGTCACGGTGTTGTGTACCACTGTGTTCCTGAGCATTGTTCTAGTTTTCTATGATATTGCCTTTCCACTCTCAAGTGTTGTTATGTCTGTCTTGGGGGTGAAGAATAACAACACACGTCCTCACCCCTTCTTTACTCTTAACATGCGGGGGGCGGCAGGGAAGGGGCAGATGAGAGAGAGAGAGAGAGAGAAACAGAGGGAAAGATGGAGGATTTAGACGACAGGACAGGATGAACGCTGTTTCACTGCTCTGTACTTTGTCAGTTTAGACAATTAGAAATAATGTTTTAAAGCATTGGTTGAGAGCCGAGCTACAAAGTGCTTCACTCAAGGCAACAAATTAAAAACCAATACTGATTAAAGCAAATGGAAACACCTCTAGGTAAACAGAGGACCAGAAGAAGACCAGCTCCAGTAAAACAAAAAGTCTCAAATAGACTCAACTAAAAACTCCAGGAAACTCCAGTTAATGTATATTTAAAGCTCCTCCAGTCTAAAGGTGTGTGTCCATGTCTCTTTTGATTATAGATCAGGTCTAGCTTCTATATTAATACTGTGAAAGTATCAAAGCCTCAGTCCACAGAGAAATGCACACAGCCTGTATTCAGAAACTGAGCCTTAAAACCAGCCGTCAGGACTTCCTGTAACTTTGTGATGTCACAACGAAGCAGTCTCTGCTTTCAGCCACATCCCAAGCCCCGCCCACCTGGACCCACCATCCAAACCTTGCAGGATTTGGTTTGGTTGGAGTGTTTTACCTGAAAAATGCTATATTTTTTATTCATCAGCCAATCAGAAGAGAGGCTCAGAGCCTCCTCCCTTCTGATTGGCTCACCGACCTGTTGTTACTAGAGCTGCAGAGAGAAGCCTGAGAGAGGAGATGTACAACTACACTGAGATAATTTTTGCTTCTTAAAACCACAAATATATCTTCTTATGGATCAACACTTCAAATAAAACACAGAAGAAGAGGAAAATATGGAGCTTTAAAAGGAGATTTAAAAGATGACATATTTCTATCTGTAATTAGAAAGTCTTCTCACAGGTTTCTGCATATTACCAAAGGACCTATGTTTAAGCACAGAGTCAACACCATTTACAAACTCAATTTCTGTTTTAGTTTTCCTTCTTCTGGATAATTTACTCAGCATCAATACTGCTTTCCAGGGAGTCCTCACTACATGTACAAACAATTACAAAGCAAGCGTTAGCTATAGTTCCCAGCGCCTAGAATGCTTTATTTTGGGAAAACAACCCACCATAGGCAGTGATAATGCAGCCTTGATATTTTTGTGGCTGTTTTTAGATCTTAAAATAGCAGTAGGGACACACGGGTCATTTATAACTGGCACAATTTAACAGAAGAAATAGAAATCGCCATTAAAGACAACAGAAACTGGTCTGTTTACTTCTTTACTGTGATGTAATTCCTATTAACTAGATTGGTTTGATTATTTAATGGTTAAATTTTATGTTTATTCCAACCAAACCAGGATGACGTCACCATTACAGATTTTCCAGGGGGTGAAAATGCTCGATTCATTGGCGGAAAACTTTCAGCCGCACTGGTGTTATGACATGTAAACACAGTCAGCTCTGGTGGTGTAATGCTAAGCCAGGATCAGTGGGTTAAAATTTTAATAACTTGGGGTCTAGCAGAGAAAATCCAACACTTAAAAACTTGGCTCAAAGTATGAAACTATGGCGGCACAAGATTTAAAAAGTTTGAGGAGTTGTGGACAGAAAGTTGGAGGGTAAGAAAGGTAGGAGGTGTAAGGTAGAGAAGTTTGTGGGAGTCTTAGATTGCTCCGTGAAAGCGAGTGTGATGGAGTATACAGAGATACAAAGAGTGCCAATGGGGGGACTGGGGAGTCAGATATGGGTCCAGTGGTCATCGTTCCTCCTGAGATTCATCCCCCTTTTCCATTTAAAAGATGTGATTACACCGCAACAATGCGCGCACACACTTTCACACACGCGCTGCCGGCGGTGGTGATCCAATTTAGGAGGTTAGAAGGGAGGGATAAGGAGATAGAGGGAGCAAAGAGGGGAGCGAAGGGGTGAAAGGCAGCCGTGTAAGAGAGGCAACGAAGGAGAGGAGGAGAGAGCGTTCCCTCCCTCTCTCTCTCTCTCTCTCTCTCGTTTGTCATTCTGTCTGCGCTGTATGCAGATGAGGAGCTAATATGATATCTCTGCTGAGCTGATGGATGTTTAAAATGATATGGCAACCCTGAGCAGCCTCGCCGCATGCTGCCTGCCAGGGATGGTGTGTGTGTGTGTGTGTGTGTGTGTGTGTGTGTGTGTTGGAGTAGTTTGTGTGTGCCACTCACTGAAAGCCATATCCAAATCATTGTGGCAGTGACACATACTCTCAAACTTTTGACAACTTCTCTTCTTTTAGTTGCGCCTAGTTAAAGGATAACTCAAGTTAGTGGAGGTTGTCAGGGCGGTAATGAGAGGTGGGGGTGGTAGTGAGGAGTGAGGGGTAGGGTGGGGGTGGGGGTGGGGGGGGTGCAGGACTGATTGGATTCTCCACAGACTTCATTATTTAGAACTTACTTTCATAGCTTTGTCCATCACTAATAATGTAGGGCTCATGTTGTATTTGCAGGGATCCCAGTGAAGTCAGGGGAAACACAAGGAGATTATACATTCTGAGCAAACCTCCGGGTTTGATGGACTTATTTGGAAACAAACATCCACCCCAGATTACAAATATCGACCCCCTGATTCAACGTCAGCTGTTTCCAGCCTCGTCTGATCGTCTGAACTCTCCTGTTCCTCGTCTCCTTCGACTTCTGTGACTCTTTTCCGTGTTCCTGAGATCAGGCAGCGCATAACCAACGTTTTGGAAAACCGCTGTCATGCCGACAGTTTGATGAGAATATTGACACCAGCTACTGGCTACAGCTAGCAGCCGTTTAGCTTAGCACAAAGACTGAAAACAGGGGGAAACAGCTAGCATTGCTCTGTCCTAATGTTACAAAATCCTCCTGTGAGCGTCTCTAAATCTCACTAGGTGACATGTTGTATTTTGCTGAAGGAAAATTAAAGGTGACGCATGGAACTATTTCTTGTCCGGGCGTAGTAACTAAGTCAGTGTATTACCCGCAGTAGATTTTCGCTCCCAGTTTAAAGAAGCAGCCGGGAGCACCGGCACCGAAGCTGAGTGATGTGCTGCATCTGCAAAAAAAAAAAAGCCAATATCAGTTGAAGTGTTGCTTCATTTTCGCTGCTTTATCTTGCGGTAAAACGGCCCTTCGCCTTTGGAACTAACGTTTTGTCAACCGACCGTATTACTACGCACAAGCGCACAAGCGTAATACACTAAGAGTGTATCACACATGCTCATGTCAAACTGCCACGAACCGTCACTGTAATAACCAGGGTTTGTGTTCTGAACGTCACGGCTGAGACAGCGAAATGCACATCGACGCCTTGTCGTGGTGGAAACCCGCGTTGTTTCAATCAATATTCAATCAAGCTGCATAATATTCATCATATTAAAGGTCAGTGCGGGTAGTTGCTGGCCAGTGGAAGATTTTTAAAGAAATCACTAACGGCGACATGAATGATTGTGACGCTGAGCGCCTCTGGGTTTGTGTCTACAGTACGTATCTTGTCTCGTGTGTGTGTGTTTTTATTTTGTTCCACATTGTCATGGTGGTAATGAGAAGTGGGGGTGGCAGTGAAGAGTGAGGGATTGGATTCTCCACAGACTTCATTAGTTAAAACAAAGCCAGTTGTCCATTTGGGCTCTTTCACAGCCTAATTGATATTGATTTACTGATTTGCTCAAGGGTGATTTAAAAGCATGTTTGTTGTAATCGTCAATGCTGCTTTTTCTCCACTCTCTCTCTCTCTCTCTCTCTCTCTCTTTCTCTCTCTCTCTGAAGAGGAAGGCATTAGCGCTCCATCCTTCTGCTAACCAAGAATAAGTCTTTTCTGCTCTCTGATGAAGTGTGTGTTTTCCTCCTCAAGTTGACTTTCCTCCTCCCGAATCACACTTAACAGCCGTGGCTCTTTACACACACACACACACACACACACGGGCCTCCTCCCTCTTTGTCATTTCATCACCGTCACATTATTTTATGACATAATTGAGAAAAATCAAGGCAGATAATTCTCTTTTCTACCTCAGTGCGGGGAATTAGTGAGCGTTATCTTTTTCTTTTTCTTTTTTTTCCCGTTGTGGACTCTTCAGCCTCGATCGCACTGATAGATCGTCACCATCCCCCATAACTGGATAATGATAGTTATCATAAATGGTTAGCGGTTGGCTAAGTGAAGCATTGAGATCAATGGCGGTGGTGTTAGCGTTAGAATGAAGGAGGCCTTTTATCATGTTGATGGATGGCAGGCCTGTCTTTAATGTGACATGTTATGATCATATCAATTTGTCCTCAGTTCTCATCGACATCACTTTATTGCCTCTCCGTCTCTCACAGTCCATCACGCCGCACTGTAAATTCAGACTTGAAATGGCAGCGTGCCACAACGCCCTATAAACCAACCATTCCTCTTCCTCCCTCCCCTCTTCCAGCTTTCCCTCCTCTTTTTCTCTCGGGTTTCTGCTCTTTCCTTCTCTTTAATCCACCTTTATTTCCACTCTATTTTGATACCTCTCTTTCTCTATTTACTGTCCTCCTCCCCTCAATCCTTGACAGGCATCGGCAGGCAGCCTGAACGAAAGAGTGAAGGAATCAGACTGGGATTAAAATGTAATATCAGACTATTAAAGAGATTAGTGGTTGACATTTCGCTGTCTGAGCTACCCCCCAGATTGGGGGATAGCTCAGACTCTGGCATTCATGATATTGATTTATTTCCCGGCTTCTTTTATCGGTCCACATTCACATGGACAGCAGCAGATCTGATATGGTGGCCTTTTATGAGGAACCTTGTCAACCGGGGCCTTTGGCGCTAAGTAACTGCCGACCGGCTGCCAGGAATGATTGTTTAGGGAAGTGAAGTTTATTCATCAAATGTGTAGTTTTGAAAGAGCAGCAACACGAGGGCGGATGAGGACAGGACTGATTTCCGTTTCTCAAGTAGACAAAGGCAAGGTCCTGGTATTGAACCTGCTAATGAAAGCTTCAGATGGAACAGCGTTGCCACAAAAGAGCCTTAATTATTTCCAATTATGACAAACCATCATTTCTGCTCAATTATGTTGCACATCCTCAATGCTAACAAGGTAGCGGGACGTGATCAAGGTTCCCTATTAGTCTCTCTGTCAACAAAGAGACATGAGACAGACAGATCTGCCTTCGAAGAGAACATTTGTGACTCTCACATTCCTGAGTATCCACCTGTTCATGCACCTGAGCATCTGTTTGTTTCCAAGTCCGTCCGTCCATCCATCCGTCCACCTCTGCTGATGCATCCATTCAATCCGGCCCATATTTGGGCCACATGCTTGTTCTCTTCAGGCCGGTTCCACGGCCCAAATCTGGCCCATATACGGCACGATGCTTCTAACACATCTGGACCAACTCTGGCGCACACACAGAAAACCTTTGGGCTGTCAGTCAACACTGGCGGATAACAGCGGGAATCTGCCCAGATGTGGAAGTATATGTGACTTTTCACAATAAAACCTGACAGCTGTGCCTCATGATGTGATTTGAACTTGATCCTGTGGTTAATGGCACCATTTTACCACTTTGTGTTTTCCTGTGTTTGTCTTAAAACTGTTTAAAATGCCACCGACAACAAACCAACATCTGGCTTTAATCATCACTGTTCTAAATGCAATAACTCGTAGAGCAACCGCTCGTCTTTTTCTTGCTGCATTGCACATAGACTTTCATTTGTAAGTGGCTGTTGTATGAGCACAATGATACACTCCGGGGTGTCCTGGTATAGAAAATAATGGACATGCCAGACTTGGACTCCACCTCATCCATTATATGAAACCACCTTGGAGGGTATTATCACGCACATGGTCTGCAACATTCTGCAGCATCTCCTCATGTGTCCCTCCTCTGATCGGGTCGGGTTTAAGTTGTGGGGAACAAAAATTCATGTTCACTGTAACAGACATAGAAATGCACCTGGAAGTCACTCGACCCTGCAGCTCTGTTTAGCTTTGCCTGCGTCCCACACTTTATAAATATATGTGCTATGTGTATATCTGTCACCTGTCATTGGCTTTGTCTGCCTCTGTGCTTAAAGAAACCACAGCGCCTCCTTCAGGAGTGGAGGCCTTTAAAGTGACTCACATCAATGGAAAAAAACAACAAAACAAACAAAAACAAACAGCAGATAAAACCACAAACACCCCCCCACCACCACCCCCACCCCCTCACGATACCATCTCCTCCAACCTTCGTTCTCCTTCCATGTTCACTTTGAACGATCTTCTCATCCGGCCGCCAGGTAATGGCCTCGCTTTCTGGGCTCCGCACACACCGGCATCACATGCGTCGCCCCAATCAACACCTTAATGTATCTCAATTTAACCACTATTGTAGCACACACATGCAACCCCTGTCTCTCTCTTCTTCCTCTTTCACTCTCTCTGACACACACACACACACACACACACACACACTCAGTTTATTGTGTTGTGAGCAGTGACGGGTCGGGGAGGGCGGCATCAGTAATGCGTGACGCGTGCCTCCATAACGCCGGCCTCATTTGCATGTGTGAGGAGGTCTGGGCTAATGGAGCTGATCTGTTGCGCTGTTATTAAATGGGGAAAGAGAAGGGGAGGAGAGGGAGGTGGGTGGAGGAGGAGGGAGGGGGGGGTTATTATTAAAGAGGAGGAGGAGGAGGGAGGGAGAGACAAAAAGAGGGGAGGTCTTCTCTCTTCTCCCAGAGGCATGATAGATGAGTCAGGAGTCTCCCCCTTCACTGAGTTTAGGTTGTTGTACAATGTGCACTGGAAACACGGCAACACACACATGTAGAAATTGTGCATGACTGTGTGTGTGTGTGTGTGTGTGTGTGTGTGTTGCGACCAGTGTGCATACCCTTTCAATATCACGAGGTAAATGAGGCCTAACACACTACTACCACTTCTCCCTTTTTGTTCACCCTTTACCACTCAGGTCGTTTTCTCTCGCTGCATTTAAATGTCCTCAATATGTCACACATGCATGCTTGAACACATGCATCCCTCCGAACACACATGTGGCTCGCTTGCGTGCACACACACACACACACACACACACACACACACAGTGAATAACACCTGCCAGGGCTCGTGATTCAGAGCCTTTTTATAGCAGTTTTACTGCTGCATGTTACAGTGTAACGGCCGTTTCCCTGCTATTCCACCATCAAACTGTTCATCAGTGTCGTTCCCTTTGAATTGCAGACTGACAGATTGTAAAATAATGTTTCATGATTGCAATAATCGTGTATAGTTTCCATACTGAGATCAACAGTCCTGATGTTTTATTTTTCAATGTGCTGCTGCTTCCAGCCGTACGACATCATAAAAGGGTTGAAATATGTTGATATTCCCCAAACTAAGGTAATGAAAATGTATGGTTTCGCTGTCTGTAACGGTTCTCAGGTATCAACCACTCCAGCAGCTCCATCACCTCCTACGCTGTCTGTCCACATGCTTCAGAAGCAAATAACAGTTTTGCTAAATTATGTCTGAACACATTGTCTCTGGCAGCTTCCAGGAGGACGATGGTGTGACACGGCAGCGTCGCATTCAGCTTGGCGAAACTGTCATTTTCTCCGTGCATTCTGAGCGTACAGATGGAAAGCAGACGGGGAAGTTTTTATGTACACCCCCACCCCCCACCCCCCCGCTGTGAAAACACCTGTCACCATTAAAACCACTTCAAGTGGCTGAATTGGAGTTCCTTGCAGGCACCTTTCATTTTGAGTGGAACGTCCCTTTATGAGTATGAATGAATCAGTGATTCTATTTACTGTTGAGTCACTCCGAGTTGCGTCTTTCCCGATGCACCAGTGAACGCAGCATCAGTGAGAGGATGATTAATGAAATGGCAGCTCGTCGGTGTCGCTCAGGTCTCGATGTCGTCCAATCCTCTTCCCGCCCTCGGCGCTTTGGCACGGCCGTCTAAGAGACTCATCCTCCAATGGGAGAATGTAGATCCCTCTGGAGGCGGGCCAACAGCCCACATCTGACATCATCTTAAGAGTTGGCACAGTTCGGCGGAATGACACTGGCTGTCTCGAACACACACACACACACACACACACATGAATACACACCTGCGATGGAGATAAGACTGAGACGAAGAAGGAAAGTGGGAAGTCTTGGGAGGGGTGTGAAAGTCAAGTGTGTGAATGTATTTATCAGTGTTTTAAAGATGTGTGTGTCTTGGCGTGCTGATTGGTTGGGGATTGTGGGTACACTGTACGTGAAGCGGGATGTGTGTGTGTGTATGTGAAAGGCAGGATGGCAGGTGAGAAGGAGAGAAGTGTTAAAAACGAGAGAGGGAGAGTGTTAGAACGACACAGATGGGATGCTGAGAGGAGGAGGAGGAGGAAGAAGGGGAGAAAAGCATTTTTGAAGACAAAGAGGAAGTGAGCTCGGGCTTTCAGCACAATCAGATATCAAAAAGATCTTGTCCTGAAGCGATTAATCGATCGCTCCATCAGAACAATTGAATAATTGATGAACAATTGAAGTATTTTATGAAACATGCTCGTGTTCAAGCTTCTTAAATGTATGGATTCTCTGTATTTATCTGATTTATGTTGATGTGAATTGAATTTTTTTGGGCTTTCAACCGGTATTCAAACAAAACAAGTAATCTGAATAATCATGTGGAGCATGTTTTACCTTTTTCTTGCATTTTAAAGACAAAAAAAAAAAACCAAACAAACAGATTAAATCAGTAATGAAAATAATCTTTAATTGCATCCCTAACTTGATCCCAAACATCTAATTAAGTCTGAGCATCGATATATTGAGTAAAGCCACAAGCGCGCGCTTCAGTAACCAGGCTTCCTGTCATATAAATGAGAAATCTGGTTTCTATAATCAGGATTTAGAGAAACCTGGAGTGAAGTGACTGCAACGCATGTGAAATCACTGCAGCTCCAACATGGGAGCGGTCTTGTCAGCGATGGTGTTCACAAGTGCCTGTGAGACCTGGCTCATAGTGTCTCCCTTCATGTAGTACTAATGCAGAGTGTGTGTATGTGTGTGTGTGTGTGTGTGTGTGTGTGTGCACCCGTGTCAGATCTTCTGTTAATCACAGTATGTCCAAATATGCCCGCGGTCCTCGCCGGGTCTCGCCACCTGCTCCGTCTTTGCGGCGGCTCTGGCACCGCCGCCCCGAGGAGGTCCCTAACATTTCAGCTTCGCTTTATGTCTCTCGCCAGGCCTGCAGCAGCGGCGCCACGCCGGCAGGAGTTTGCGCTCGGGTTCACACACGCCGCCAAAAAGCTGTCCGTCCACGGACCATAAGTCTGGCTCGCTTCCACCTGGACGCTGTTTTCCCATCTGTTTCCATATCAGTGATCAATTCTGACCCAGATCTTGTCGACTCGTGCAGTTGATCCTCCAGAAATCAGACATAAAAGCTTTTTTTTCTCTTAAACTAAATCATCCTTTCCTTTGTAAAGAGGCATGTTTATTATTTAAGTAGCTCTGTAGCGAGGAAGCTAATGCGCCTCTGGTCAGTTTGATGTTATAAAACAATCTCCGGGCCTAAAATGATTAAGTCACATCTACACAAACAAATGTCCTTTTAAAAACCACATTGTCAGCAAGTCATGAACTAAGACAAACTGCCTCGTGTTAAACGTGGCGTCAGTGTGTCGAGATCATCCAGTGGGATTTTAAACAGTTGTGGGAAAAGGCAGAGAGGATCCACACGCCGGATTATTGCTGCTCGACTTTTATTCAACAACACAGGGCAAAATTTCAACCCTGACAAACAGGCAAACGACAGGATAAAGGACAGTTTGATGGGTGATATCCATACGTACTGTACTGTAGAACAATCTGGAAATGTTCAATGAGACAGGTTTATTCAGTCCATCACTTTATCTGAAACATATATGACCTAAGAACGGTGGAGTTAGCGTTAGCATAGATAGGCAACATGACTGAAAGGACAAAAGAAAGGTGAAGAAGACTCCCACGGTCACGGCAGAGGCCACACAGGTCGATTGACACGTCACCTCTGGGAAGATCGACACGGATGAGAGCTGAGAAAAAGCTTCAGTATGAAAGATGCATCATGTTCTCAATTCAGCTGCGCTTTGTTTTCGGGGAGTTTTACCGAGTCACCGTCTTTACTTTGACGACGCCGGTGGAGTTATTTCGTCCTCGGCGGTCGGAGGGGAGACTCTGATCTGACTGGACGTGAGAGTAAATGACTTCTTAAATGACCTTTTTCTCGGGTTGGATTTTTTTTTTTTCAAACCCAAGCCTCGAATGTAAAATCCTGTCGCTCCGGATCTGTCAGGTTTCATCATCCTCAGCCAAATATCAAGTGAGAGGAGTTCTAGGGGGTTTGACTGTGTCTTTAGTGTCATCAAACCCATAGAGTTACTTTAATGGAGTTTTATTGGAGCCTTTATAACTGCCTCTGCATGTTTTAATATCCAGCTTAATAAGTAATAAGAACCATGGAGTGTAAACGATCTGCGTGTATATATGTATGTAGATTAAAAAATATGAGGGATGGAGTGTGTGTGTGTGTGTGTGTGTGTGTGTGTGTGTGTGTGTGTGTGTGTGTGTGTGTGTGTGTAAACCTGCAAGTGCGAGCAGTGTGTGTTTGATGTTCCATTTACCCTTTTTCATAATTCATGGCAGTGGGAAAATGGACTGAAAGCGGAGGTGGCTATTGTGTGTGTGTGTGTGTGTGTGTGTGTGTGTGTGTGTGTAGCAGGATAACAGGATGAGCGTTCTGTGGTTGGAGATGAAACAGACAAGAGTGTGTGTTTGAAATGCAAAGAGTGGTGATAGCAGTGATTGGCCACTGTGTTGAGGAGGGGCAAGGTTTTTCTCATCATTTCATCATAATACACACACACACACACACTCGCTCTCTCTCTTACACACACACACACACACACACACACACACACACACACAGTGGTTATTAATGATAGTATTGTTAATTCATTATTATTTTATTTACCTCTGTGACATAAAACCCGGGCTAATTCGGCACAGCTCTGAGCTCTGGGGGTTTTTGTGTGTGTGTGTTTGTGTAGCATTTAGTATAATGCTTGGCACACACGCACACACACACACACACACACACAGACACACGCACACACACACACACACACACACACACACACACACACACACACGTCTAGTGGTGGGGCCTGGGGACCAATTTATTTACATGCAGTGGAAGAGGAACTGAGAAAGGGATAAAACAAAAAGGGGAAAGAGAGAGAAAGAGGAAACAGCAGGGAATTATGGAGAAAATCCATTGGAACGAACAAGTTTCTCGACTGTTCCCAAGGACAGACAAGGCCGATTTACTATTTAGATGGCTCTGTGTGTGTGTGTGTGTGTGTGTGTGTGTGTTGTGTGTGTGTGTGTGTGTGTGTGTGTTACCAGCATCTTATGTGGTTTCTATCATATTTCCAGAATGTAGCAAAACTTGAGTTGAAACTGCCAAACATCTTCTCCTTGTTTGAGTTTGGAAACGAGACGGTGACAAACAACAGGGCGTCGTCTGCTCATGGTGGAATCATTGTGTGGGAAGTAAATGTACACGTATGTCGTCACCATAGAAACCAGCATATGTGTTCAGCAGAGACTGTCCTGTAAACAAACAACAAACTTGTTGTTGCTTGTTACGACCGAAAGTTACGTGTCGTTGCTGGGCGGCCTCTAGTGGTCGTAGTAATTATGACACGAGCAAAGGAGGAAGTCAGGTGACGCAGATTTCTTCCTAAACCTAGCCAAACCGTGACCATCCCACAGCGTTAACTGCGTGTTTGTTGTTGTTACCATGACAACAAAAAAGTCCGGTACGCCTGCAGCTGGTACGCTGGTGTAGGTCGTGTTGTCGTTACCGTGACGACGAAGGTCCAGCATGTCATGTTATCGTCTTGTTGCACCTTCGCTTTGTTTATGTTTCATTAATGTAGTTAATGTTTGTTTGTTTTGATGGTGACCATTCTTCCTGTGTTTCCAGCTTTTTAACGAATCTGTTTCTTCTTCTTGACTTGCAGGCAGGACGCCAGCGACCTCTCTGGACCGATACAAAGGTACTGTGATACACCTCCTAATCTTTGTCTCTCTCTTTTTGCCTTTTCACCTCCTCGCTCCTTTCTCTTCCCATCGGCCTCATCCTCAATGAGGCATGCAGTGTGTCTCCAGGCTTCAGGCCAAAGACTGACTACTGACTACTACACCGGAGCGCTGCTGGCGGTGATCTTTGGGTGGGATAACGTAGAAGGACAGGACGCAGATGAGACGAGGTGGTGGGTAAAGAGAGAGGAGAGAGACAGAGAGAAATAAAGGGAGAGAGAAAAGGGAAATTGGAAAGGAGAGATGTGATGCGGCTTCAGATGTACGGCCGAGGAGGGTCATTAAATTAAACCCTTCGGCGACAGAGCGCCAGATCAAGCGAGGGGAGGGCAGAAGGGGAGAAGGTTTAAATAAGGGCCGATCCTAAAATAGCCAAGACCTATTTCTCATCTGAGGCAGAGTTAACAGGAAAAGGACGAATATCCTGCCCTGAAAACCATCAATGCTCCCCCCTCACACACACACACACACACACACACACACACACACACACACCCTCCACCCAAGTACTTCCAACATGGCGAGAGATAGTGAAAAAAGAGAAGGGACACTTTTTCATCCGTACGATCCATTAAACATCACAAGAACCCCCATGAAGAATTACGGTGCAGCTGTAATGCTTTACGATCAGGATTATAGTCTCACTGTCGCAGCACTCGTTAACAATATCACCGTTTGTGCCAACTACAAGTGCAACTGGTTGACGACCGGCGGGCCGAGCGTCAGTCCGCTCGTTAACCCGTCATGTAAGTGTATTGGTTTTTGGTTTTGTTCTGTGACGGACAGGCTGAGACGCCCGGCTGGTTGATTGCTGAGTTGCCGTGGAGATGAGTGTGTTTTTATGAATGAAGTGTTGTATGTCAGTGAAAGTGCAGAGGACAAATAATCTGCAGTGGGTTCATGATGCCACGGATATGTGTGGTACCGGATTAAATACATGAGTTGTGAGTTTGGACTCTTCTGGTGCGTTTAATGACACTGCAAAACGTAGTGAACGGCATTAAACGTAGCAGAGAAGCTATAAAGAAACATAAATATTGTGTAGAGGAAATAGTGAATTTGGTCCCTTTTTTTTCTTCTAACGTTAGAGTGGCAACAAAAAGAAAGGAAAGACAAAGGTGAGGAAATGTGATGGATTACCTGTGTCAAGCCGGTTTTAAGTCTCTGTGAGCTGCTTTTCATTCTGTGGTGAAATGAAGTGAATCTAATGGCTCCCTGGAAAGTAAGAAAATCCATTTCAGAACTTTTGGCATATTTGGAAAATACTCAGCGGTAATGTAAAGAATATGCGATTTTAATGGGCCGGATCATGTGCGAGCACCGATGTCGTCCTTTAAGTTACTCAGCAGCTGTATGAATTTAACTTTTTGCTTTTTATTGATCGTTGTTTTTATCAGTTTAACCTCTAAATAAGTGTTTGGCACTGAGGATGAGGAGTTTTACATCATTCCGTCTGCGTCACTTCCTCACAGCGGAATTGGATGATATTGATTTTAATAGTAAAGTCCTCCATAGGCTGGAGCTACACCTGATGCACGCCGCAGGTGAACCAGCTCCGATCAAAAAACAGGATCCGGCACAGAATGAGACGCCGGCGGAGACGAAGCAAAACACAGGAGGAAAAGAAAGAGACGATGACTGTGGCTGTGAATAATTAGGCAAAATAGTTTGCTTTTGTTTTTCTCTCTGATTGGAGAAAATAGGCGAGGCTGTGACTGTCGCATGAGCTCACACACACACACACACACACACACGCACACACACACATGCACGCACACACACACAAACACACACACGCGCACACACACACAAGCGATGTGTGTTACACGCTAATCCTCCACACAGCTGCGTCATTCTGGAACGTGTGTTTACTTCCTCTCTGCCTCCGCCGCTGCCGCCGCCACCACTATCACCACCGCCGACCCCCCACAATCCCCTGCAAACACACGCACACACACACACACACACACACAAACAAACACACACACAATCACACAAAAGAGAACTGGGCGTATAATTTGATCCTCTGCGCTCTCCTCCTCTAATGAAGCTCTCTGGCGGTTTGACTGACACCCGGCTCGTTATTTAAGCGTCTGTTTTGGGCCGGGAGGAGGAAGAGGAGCTGGGGGGAGGAAGAAGAGGAGGAGGAGGAGGAGGAAGGAGGAGGGGGATGAGGAGAAAGAAATAGGAAAAGTGCAAACAAGGGAGCTGAAAGAGAGGATGGGGGTGGATAACGAGAAGACAGGAAATGAAAAGAGGCTGGAGAGATGGAGTAGGGAAGGAGGAGGAGAGGATCATGGGAGAAAAGGAGACAGAGGGGTGAAAAAAGGAGGGAAAAGATGGAGTGGAGTTTTAAATGAGGACAGCGGCAATCAAGAGAAAAGGAGACAGTTTGGGAGGAGGAAGAGTTGATGCCGGAAACAGGGGTGATAAAGGGTGTGAAGGGATTGTGTGCATGAGTGTGTATATCAGTGTGTGTGTGTGTGTGTGTGTGTGTGTGTGTGTGTGTGTGTGTGTATAATTGCAGGTCTTTGTGCTGATAATGTTCTTTGAAGGCACACAGCTGATAATTAGCGAGCGTGGCTCCACGGATGCCTTTCAGCGTTGGTCATTATAAGCCGCAAACCTACTATTGGCTCTGACATGACCTCCCGAGACAGGGAGGACGCCGCTCGCACACACACACACACACACACACACACACACACACACACACGTGCACGCGCACACACCGCCCTCACATGAAAAAAATACACAAATCGGCGTAAACAAGCGTTGATTAGTGTATGAATAGCATCAGCTCACAAGTGGAACAGATACAACAGCTCTCCAAAGGCCTCAAGTTCCACTTTGGCACGAGGGCTGCAGGTGTGTGTGAGACGCACAAACACACACACACACACACTCACACACACACACACACTTCCTGTTTACAGAGCCAGACACACATAGACAGCAGAGACTATAATTACAGGGATTCACACAATGTGGCGTCCCGGTACGCTGCGTCCGTTATTGCCTCCCCGGTTGCCACATGACAACAGCGGTCCCTCGCTACAGCGAACTGCTCGGCGCGCCGCTCCTGGCCCCGCCTCCTCCAGTATTCCCACATCTGAATATTTATGAGGCAGAAACTGGCTCGCCGCAGTCGGAAGAACACTGGCTGGAGTATTCTCCCTCCTCAACAGTGACAGTTATCAGTGTTAAAGGATCCTTCCTGGGCTCTAATTTATCCCCCAGTGAGAAAATGTTCGACAAGAGATGCAGTGTGGAGGACGCACTTTCTATTAAAACAAAAAAACAAAAAAACAAAAACGCTCTCAGTCAGCATAACTGAAAACACACTGTCATTTGACAGCGAGGAGGAGGGATCTCTTCAGTTTGGCGTCGGGTTTTTGTGCGGAAAGTAAAACAAAATGATGCCGTGTGTCTCGACAATCAGGATGATGATGGTGACTTTTGCACAAATACACAATGATGATCTCACAGGCCTGAGTCACTACAGATTTTATTTATTTATTTATTCTTTTTTTATTTTTTGCTTTCTTCTTCTCTGTGTGCCTGAAAATCAGAGCGAGAATTTTCTTTGTCTCTAAGAAAAGAGACAAACCAGCTTCTTCCCTCGTTCCCCGGCAGCAGCCTGAGGTGCGTTCACGGAGGGTAAACACAGGCTCCAGTGCAGCAGGTGAACACTTGCTCAGAGACACTTAAAGGGTCAATTCACCCAAATACTAAAAAAAAACAAACAAAAACAAAAGAAGTCAACAAAGAAAAATGAAATCTGGGACACTGCAGCTTTGGTATTTGAGTTGTGTCATAACCACGAGGCGACTGGAGGTTTCAGCTGCACTCCATGGTCTTCAAATAGACTAAATATGTGTTTGTTTAAACATAAAATCCCTGAAAGAAGCGAGATTGTCTTTATAATTCGGGCGACTTGACCCTTTAAACGCTCCCACCTGGTCCCACCGTCACAGCAGGGAAACGCTCTGTGGGGTTTTAATTGTGAGAGGCTGCGCTGGTGTCATGCTCACACTTCATCCATTTTTCATCTAAACACATGAATTATGAAGAACTGCTAATGGCGGGGAGGGACAGTGGGGGGGGGGTGAAGGGAGGGAGGGGGGTTTGTCTGCAGAGGGCTGGACGGATGTTTTGGGATCTTTTATTCCTTCACCTCTTCACAATCTGTCCTCTCTCTCTCTCTCTCTCTCTCTCTGTCAGTGTTTTCTCTCACTCTGAGACACACAGGCACACACACACACACACACACACACACACACACACACACACACACACTGTGTGGCAGGTGAACATACAGTGGCTCGGGAGGGGCTTCTGTGTGTGTGATTCAGACCATTGACCTGGAACACATTGGGTACTGAGAGAATAAAAACTATTACACACACACACACACACACACACACACACACACACACACACACACACACACACACACACACACACTGCTGGTCTCTAAGCTCAGAGTCCTCATCACTGCTGATGCAGCTCCTACTATAAAAACATTAATAATAATAATGGTCTTTGTAATACTTTTTTTTAAACCATTGTTTTAAATTCTTTTCAGTCATTTTATACTGTTCTGTATTTAATATTTATTTTCACTTATTATAACATATATTATTATTATTATTGAAAATAATATATAATTTTTTATAAACACACACAGATAGTGGAGTGTTTTTTCTTCCAGCTGATGCTTTCTGGGGGGGGGGGGGGTGTCTTCTTCACCTTCCAGTGAATTTCCTAAAAACAAATATTTATTAATACTACATCAGTTGTTATTCTTGTACGTTCATTGGGATTCAGTTGCGATTGCGCGCTCACTCTTTCAGGCAACTTCTACCCCAGCGGAAACCTCGCTGCTGCTGCTGCTGTAATTAATCATTATCACATTAATTTCGAGGCGTTTGTATGATTACCGTACCACTCGCAAAGTAAAGAACCACACAGGTTGTTTTTGTTTATTAAATCACTTGTGCGAGTAGAAACCCGTCAATAACTTGACGTTGGAAAAAGTCTGTTTCACTTCCATTTACTCGTTTGCTCCTTTCCATGTTTCTCTCTTCCTGTATTTGGGCGCATATGCACGCTTCTGTTTAAGTGTGTGTGTGTGTGTGTGTGTGTGTGTGTGTGTGTGTGTGTGTGTGTGTGTGTGTGTGTGTGATGCTGGGGGAACTCGGTGTGACGTTTTTTTTTCCTCCTCTTTCTTTCTTTCTTTTTTTTTTTTTTTTTGAAAGGCTCCAGATGGCTGAGAGACAGGTGAGCCAATTAGCGAGTCTCACTACACAGCAACATCATCACACCGGCGGAGCACGACAGCCAAACACACACACACTCACACACACACACACTCACACTCACACACACACACTCGCACAAAACATAGCAACATTCCACATAACTCTGGCGTAGTGTTAACATTACCGCCATAACGCTCTGATGTGTCTCTCAGTCCGTCAATGCGCCGCCGCCATGAGGCCGTCTGTGTTGCTGTGGATATGAAATTGATTTTACAATATGTAACGATGTTTGGGAATGATGACAAATGATCCTCTAATTTTAGCTTATTATGACTGCCTGCGACATATACAGCGCCGTGTGCCTATAGTGCGTCCCATTATGCCTGTTTTATACGACCCAGAAAACAGGCATAATGGGCAGATTTGAATTGATTTGCTTGTGTATTCATTTATTTTCAAGGAGCCAAAAATATTTCAGCGAGCCGCGCCGATATTCATTATAATTCTAATGAAGTCGAAATCCTCACAAAAGAGGAGAGAGCTGCAGGAAGACAGCAAGTCTAAACAGAACAACAACAACCTCTATCTCTCTTTCCTCCCTTCATCCCTTTTTCTCTCCGTCTGCCCCTCTCTGGTTTTCTCTGGCGTCACCTCTCTCGCTCTGTTTCAGTGCTGAATAGCTGAATGTTAGACGGAGGAAATGCAGATTCTGCCGTTAATGAGCCATCAGCTGCTGTGGAGAACACGGTCACACCGACCCCTAACACACACACACACACACACACACACACACACACACACACACACACACACTCCTCTTCTCCCAGCTACTACATGTGAACAATACCTGCACACGTATGCATCTATATGATGCAACACACACACACACACACACACACACACACACACACACACACACCTATGCACCGCTCAGTGGTTTGTGTTTGTTTGTGTGCACGTCAGATTTGACACAAACATCCACTTGGACTCGAGGATGAACTGATTAGATCAAAGGTCAAAGGTCGCTATGACTTAATGCGACACCTTTTTGGCCATAACTCAAGAATTCATGCGCTAATTACGCCAAAGTTTTCTCACAAATGTCTTATAGGATAAAATACTGCACATTTTATATCCAAAAGGTCAAAGGTCAACTTCACCGTGACATCATAATGTTCTGCAAATACACTTAAATCCCCTCAAAGTCTTCCTCCGCATATATTACCCGAGTCTGGACGGACGTGGATGTAAACTACAACTTGACTGGCTGACGGAGGCACACGACCGTGAGGCGGTAATGCTGGTTCTTTTTGTTAAGGGATAATTGAGCAGCCATGACGGCCGCTTTCCCACCTAATGGAAGGGGACAAATTAATCTCCCTGTGCTAATGTCTGCAAATGGAACAGGACCACTCCTGCCGCCACCATGCTCAACCAACCTGCAGCGAGTGAGTGAGCGAGTGAGTGAGCGAGTGAGTGAGTGAGTGAGTGAGGGAGTGAGTGAGTGAGGGAGTGTATCAGGCTGAGGCTGATGTAAACCTCTGTCAGCTCTGATGATGGATATGATGCAGCTTGTTTGGTTTGTAGAAACAGGAACATGTTTTCAGATTCTTTTCTCCTGAGCTTCAGGAAAGATTGTTAGAGCTCGAGGATTTAAATGATGTTCAGGAGTTTTATTTTAAAGGTCCCATATAAAGGGATCAACACTGTGGAAAATAGGGAGCTTTGAAACAACCTACCAAGAGTAAAAAACGTCTGATGTCTCCGGTGCGTTGGTTCTGAGAGAGAACCGGAAGTCCTACACCTCACTGGTTATTTGAATGCAGCTCATTTAGGAGCTTCATCACGATAGAAAAGAAGCGGCTGGTCCGATGTTCTGTCAGAGCACGTCACAAATCAAATGTGTTTCCAGTTGTCGGAGCGGCCACACAGGTAGGCGAAGTGAAGAGCCGGCTGTCACATGCAGAAACATCATATTGTTTAATGTGAGAATAACAGAGTACATTTTCAGACAGTCTCTCCTGGAAGATATTCATAGTGTTGCACTCGGGTTTTCACATGAATAAAGGCAGAAATAGTTGTGTCAGGAATGTAAAAAGAGAGCTGAGAGACAAGTTCAAGCCCCGGCTCCCTCTCTCCCCGCCACACAGTTGACCAATCACGACGTGAAGTGGGTGTGAATGTCGGATTGTCGGTTCAAGGAAGGTACAGAAGTGGTTCAGGCGACGTCGGCGATGGGGGAGGGGTCTGAAGCTCTGAGGCGTCCTGGCAACTGAAGTCAGGGCAGTGTTTGGTCCTGCACACCTGTCACGAGTCAGTGACTGCGAGGTGATGTCTGGTGGTTTTACCTGTTCCTGTTTTGGTTTTGAAAAATGACAAAAAGAGATAAAAGATTAGCAAATAGTAAAAAAGCAACATTTAAGAATATACAGAAAGATCAGGAAGGAAAGTAACGTCCAACAAAGGTGAAGGTGTCATTTCAGCAAACTCATTTATCCAAGAGCAACACACCTGCAGACAGAGGACGACACGAAGGTGTAAAGCCGACAGGAGCACAGATCGCTCACACTCCTTGTCATGTAGACTTGACTTTGACTTGACTTCGCCGTACTTCAGACTTTCTTTAGTTCCTAAAGACGCACGTATGAACCTGGTTAAATAAACTAAACTATAAGAAATAAATAGGACATCATGCATCACAAGGAGTGGATCTCTCCACAACAAAAAGCAGGAAGATGAAATGCTGATGGCGGAAACTTCAGGAAACTCATGAGGACTTTAGATTTGACTTGGACTTTTTCCCCCAAGGACTCGAGACTTTAACTAAGACGTGAGACTTTGACTTCATGCAGAAGACTCACAAACATCTCCGCAACAAAAACGCATGCACTAATTAGCAGCAGCGGGCACTAATAAGTAATTAGTAATGGATGCACTTCGTCAGCACTGTCGGGTACGACTGCATAATTGCAATTAAGTTAAAGCGAAAGCGTATGTTACAAATAAGAGACTATAAATAGAGAAAGTAAGAAAACCCGTATATGTCTGCTTCATGGCATCAGCCTGACTGCAG
Organism: Seriola aureovittata; assembly: GCF_021018895.1. NCBI lineage: Eukaryota > Metazoa > Chordata > Actinopteri > Carangiformes > Carangidae > Seriola > Seriola aureovittata. The sequence continues at coordinate 18,706,775 of NC_079385.1, read as the reverse complement.
CCTCTGTTCATGTTTGTACATATACATAATGTTTGTAGAGGAAAATGGGGTGGGAGGCCGGGTGAATGTCATCCTATTTTCCCATCTTAATAGCCCATGATCCTGCAACCGTTCTGCCTCCTAAGCCTCTTCCCGTGGATGACCTCCAGGGAAGATTGTGTTGCTGCTGTTGGAGTACAGAGGAGTTGATTACGCGGCAGCGCCGGGGCTTTGTTCTAAGCATATGCCCGTCCTTGGCTTTGGAGAGAGAGCGAGAGAGAGAGAAAAGAGAAGTATGAAGAAGAAGAAAAGGAAGAAGAGGAGGAATCTTATCTCTCCCTTGGGGTCTTACGTTCTTTCATTCCAGATTGTCTCGGCGACCTTCTGGCCCTGCCCGGGTTCATCCCGACCCTCCGCCGCATCGCTTGTTTACTGTCCCATAATGACATTGTCAATGGCAACAATACTTCCGCTTATCGCGAGGTGTCGGCCGCCACAATGGATGAATGGCGCCGTAATGGAAAGGCGAATTCGTCCCGTTGTCATCTCCAAGTCTTTGAAAGCGCTCTTCTACTTGGCCGTGTGTGTTGGTGAAAGATAAGATTAATTCTTCATATCGCGGGCTGATTGCGGAATCTTGTATCTAATGCAATTTTTATTTCTCACCCCGCCTCCTCTCCCGTCTTTTCCCTCCTTTCCCCTTTTCTTTCAAACTGCAGAGTCAAGCATTTTTTTTTTTTTTTTTCCCTGTCTCTTTGGGGAAAAAAAAAATCTAAATAATTTATCTGTGTTTTGGTGCATTTTCCCCCTCCTGTACTTAGAGGGAGAGTGGAAAGAAATGGAACGGAGACCGACAGGAGGAAAGGCAGATGAGTGTTTTCTTTTTTTTTTTGAATGGGATGAACGTGAGCAGCATGCTGACAAGAGTAAGAAAAAGGGGAGCGAAGGATGGCAGGAGGGAGGTGGAGGGAGTGAACCCTCGCTCGGCTGGAGAGAGGCCTAAGAGGAGCCTGCAGACTTTGGTAATCCCTCTTTTATTAATGTGAAGCCAAGCTCAGCAGAATGCGGGCTCACAGACATAACAGAGCTGCTCACAACTGACTGTCTTTAGACCTCACTGTCTGTCTCTTATATGCAGATCTGCTTCACCGGCCCCGCTGGCTGAGTCCCACCCCTCCCGTTTGCCAGGCCAGTAAACTGCCAGTCAATTAAAGCGTCGTTCAGGCGCTCAGTCCGGCCCCGGTCCGGCCCCAGTCCGGCGCGCTTCCGCCCGCAGAGTTGAGCTCTCAAGTCTTTTGATCCCACTCAGGTCCCGGCCTTGGTGTTTGGCACAGAAAGCATCCTGCGTCCTTGCCGAGCCCTGCATGTTACCATGACAACCTCCCTTACATCACTCAGTGCCCCCCATGTAGCCAATGGGCATTGACCTTTCGCTGTCAGAGCGTGTTAGGGAGCGAGAGACACAGAGAGAGCGAGAGAGACGGGGAGGAGAGAGAGCGGAGCAGGCATTCGCCGGAAACAACAAACACAAATAGGTTGTTAAATTGTAAACACAATTTAAAAGAGACAGAGGCTGCTCGGTTTGAGCCCTGGCCTCAAGTTACTGTGATGTCAGCGCCGGAGAGGGTGCGTTTCCCGTGAATGACAAAATCAAGATGCTCGTCTTCAGAAGGCATGATGTCACGGTCCGACGGGGGGGGGCGAGGGGCGCTCCCGACATGTAAAACGTAAAAACAAGGATTTAAAAGCAGTTGCTCCTCCCTGCAGAAACCCCCTGCAAGCTTCCGTTTCACACGCCGCCATACGTCCCCTGTTAGCAGGTTAGAGCGCCACCTATAGAGACAGATGCAAACCTTCGTCCGTGGTTTGTTGAAGAGCCAGTTTGAAAGAATGACATCAGCTTTGGGGATTTTGGAGCATCTGCCCAGACGTGTCTCCACATGTCCGCAGTGTTTACTAACCTGAGGCGAGGAGAGCGGCAACGAGTCCGACGGGCGAAAACACACACACACAGGGCGCGTCACTTAGCATCATCGTCATGTGACACGCCGGCTGTGCTGTGCGGACGAAAGAAGTCATCAATTTGGTATGAGTAACCATGGTAACGTTGATGCTTTTCCAGGCTGTCGTGATGTGGAACATCTGGAAATGGGGCAGTGGCGTCAGCTGACATGGCGTCGGCCCTCGGTGATGCTTCACCCGACGTGTTGCCGTTACATAGGACATAAAACAAAACAACACTGAGTGTGTGCAGGAGAAGGGAAAAGTTTTATTGTGTCACTTCCTGTGGCTGATGAAACAGGTGGAAACTCTGCCTAATGCAGCTTTAATCAGAACATTAGCATAAATATTCACTATTATCAGTGTAAACGACAAATGATCAGTCGTCATTGTCAGAACTGGAACATTTGTAGAAGTTAATTGTTTTACGCTGATTTGAAAACGTCGCCTCACTCCGCTGCTCTTTACATTCAGCTCTCACTGTAATAAACAATAGGCGACATATGATCAGCGGCTGCAGCATCTGTTTGAATATGAGGAAACCCACGACATCACTTATACGAGAGCGCCGGTTCGTGCTCTTATTCGCCACGTTTTTTTTCTTTTTTGTTGTCACGCTCGCCGTGTGTCAATATCTGCCGCCGTTGTACGCCTGCCATCGTTTTTTTGGCTGAGACCGAGTGCGGTGAGAGGCCGGTCCGATTTGAATGGTAAACAACAGAGGCGGAAATGGGTAATTAAGTTAGAAGTTAGCAAAAGTGTCTGCTGCATTTTAATGGCGATGGCCCGTGCACGCCGGATAATTTAGGATTTCAATTGTTGTTGTTTTTCAGTGAAATGCAGGTGTTTTGTGAAGACAGACGATTTTGCCCTGTATGCCAAACATTCTAATGAAGCTCACGTACAATCCATAATTTTAACTATCCCCCACCTGCCAGCTCGCCACACACACACACACACACACACACACACGCACACACACACACACACAGAGTACACAAACAGGCATAGGCATCGCACCCGCACACATACACACAATATGCACTAATGAAGCTGTTCTCCTCTCCTCTCTTTTTCGTTCCTGGCTCAGTGAAACATGCATAAATCATAATAAACAGAGAGATGAATTTTTAATCAGCAGCTCCCTGCCTGTGTCTTCAGCCCCAGCCTCCTATGGGGAGGAGAGGCTGTGATGTGCCAGGTATATGGAGCCGGATCTGGCAGCGCCTCCTCCGGGAGGGCTACTCACTGAGACATGCCTGTCTGGGCTGACTCTTCCTGGGCATGATCTGCTGGACCGGACCGTCTCTCTGGAGACGAGACTGGCCCGGACCGAGACAGTCTGCCTGTACCTGCAGGAGGCTCAGGGGGTCCAGATAGACTGGGACATCTGAGGAGGGGGAGGCCGTCTTAGAGCTGTAAATAAAAAGTACCAGTCAGTCACACCATCACCTGTAGCTGGTGTTCATCAAAATGCATGAGCATTAATAAAATATATTTATATGGCCAAAGATAGGAAACAAATATAAATATATATATATATATATATATACAAATATATATTTTAATATTTTTTCAATATTTTTGTCAGATTGTTTTATTTATTTACTGTCGGATGTCTTTATCTTTTTTATTTTATTAGATTAATACCAGGAATACAGGATCGTTTCAGGGGCCTGTATGAGCTGTTCTCCAGACTTCTTGAATTTCCAGAAAGTATTAATTTAGTCTTTTGTTCCATGAAAGATGAGAAAACACAGACATGGTCCAAACATTTTCTTCATATTTGTGGAAAACTTGGCAAAGAAAAGCAACGCCCAAGCTGGGGAAGACTTGTAAATGTTACGGCAGTTAAAAAACCCACATCCAGTGGTAGCAGCGATCAAATAAAAATATATTTATGTATATGTTATTTTGTGGGACATGGACCCCGGAGCTGTTCTGGGCCGTGGGAATGAAACCGAGGACTGTAGATATTTTATATCGCTGTGATATACTAATATCTTGTTGTGAGGTTGTTTATATTCCATCGTAATAAACTGAAAATTCAGCGCACGCTTGACTTGATGTTGAACTTGGCCTCTTTCCATCGGTTCAATACAACTTTACTATGATGTACACGATTTATTTACCTCATAAAAACTTCATGAAACGACGGCAAACCCGAGTTCAGGTCAGTTTATTTTCCACTCCGTCTGCAGCTGTACATCTTAAGTCCGGGCCCGGGCCGGAGCCGTGCCAGCAACACTGAGATGATGTGCAGTAAATATGAATAGTGGGCATTGTTGGCATGGCGCTGCGCCACTCTGGGCCGGGCCCAGTGGCCATGCAGGCAGTCCAGATCTGGACTGGGGGCTAGGCTGTTCCAGAGCTGTAGTATTAGACTCAAATAGGCCCACAACATAACAACATGAGCTGAGCTGTCACAGGGGATTACTTCAGCTAGGCAAGCCAGCGGGGTCTCCACTGCTCTGCTGCTCTACCAGAGAGAGAGTGGAGGGGTAAGGGGGGGGGGGGGGGGGGGGGGGGGGGGGAGAGAAGGGGGGGTGCTTGTTTCTGTGTGAGAGAAAAAGGGAACAACGGCAGAGGCAGAGAGGAACAAGGCGAGAGAAAGAGAAGCAGCTCGTTGAAGACGACATAAAGAAAAGGGGAAGAGAGAAAAAACAGGACAACAGAAGAAGAGGAAGAAAGAGGAAGAGAGTGCAGCTCGTTGTCTGAATAGGTGCATTTGTTTGTTTGTAATGTTGGAGCACTCGTCCGAGCTGAGCTTTGTGGGGAGAGTGTGTGTCGATGCTGTGTGCTGCCCCCCTCCTGCAGCCGCCAGCGCAGGATCCATGAGGACCGACGAGCTGCTGCTGAGGTACACACACACACACACACACACACATATACACACTCGACAGCACCCATTTTTCTGACCCAGATGCTGCGTTCGTGCATCCCTCCTGGGGATTGTTACACTTCCAGTTGAAGGTGTGGCGTTGTTGCATGGCTGCTTTTGTATCAACAAGGTTTGCAAGCATTTTTATGTGGAGGGGGGCAACAACAGGAGGTGGTGTTGGCGGTGTTTGGGGGGGGGGGGATTAAACAAAGTGCAGGTGCTGGCTTATTCCTTCATTTGAGAGGATTTGACGTCTGGGATGGTTGCTCCTAACAGGTTTTACTGTTAACACCTCAGAGCCGGCCACTCTGTCTCAGTGTTGTTGTTCGATGGCAGGAGGTTTCTTCCTGCTTCCCTGCAACTGTTTGCCCAGTCAGGCGCAACATCCAACGCTTGTACTTCTCTTTTTTTTCCCCTTTCCTCTCACACACACTCTCTCTCTCTCTCTCTCTCTCTCTCTCTCTTTGTCTCTATTCAGACCTCCACTCCTGTGTTCGCTGCTCTGTTTCCGGGACAAGCTGAAATATTAGGAAGTAGAATTTAACTGACATGTGGCGCCGTTAACAGCTTTTTTTTTTTTTCTCCTGCTGTTAAATTAAATATCAGGCTCTTCTGTGTCACTCACCTTTGACATCATGCATACGTACCAGCTATTTTATTTATATGCAGTATTTATCACACAGTTGTTGTTTTTGCCCTTTTGCTAATTTACATTTGGTATTATTCCACCCACATACGCATGAATATGTATCATTTATATTCTCACTTCTTCTTCTTTGGTATCAAGAGTTGTAGCATCTTGTGGTGTCACAGAGGATTCTGGAGCTTTTATTGTGAAATCCTATAGTTTTAAAGCCCCTGAAAATACAAATAAACCATTATCTGCCATTGAAAAGATACTGGTTCATTCACCTGGGACTGTCCCGCTCACTGGTTCAAAGGTGGCGGTGATGTCATGTATTTCCACCCACCAATCAGAATTTAGCAAAATACGGATCAAAATAAGGATATAGCTTCTGCTGCCATTGATTTTTTTTAATCGTTGCACTCATTCATTTATCGATAAAGATGTTTGTTTTTTCCTCTAACTTTTAACTTCAATCGATTTTAACTTTAATGATCAAGTTTCCAGTTGCTTTAAAACATTTCTGGCAAAAAAAAAAAAAAAAAAGTTCAGATTGGAAAGTTGTGTATTCAGATTTTTAGCAGCACGTGTCAGTGGTGGTTTTTCTAGATTTGACTAAAAACATAGATGCGGGGTTCTCTGTATTAAGACCAGAGACGTCCACTCAACCGAAGCAGGATTTGACATTTTCCGAGCAGCACAGCCGAGTTTGTGTCTCTGTTATTTATTTAATTTTATTTATTCAGGTCCGTCTCCTTCCTGTTATGTTTTATGCACAAACGGAGGGATGATGGATGAGCGGGAGGTGACGGAGAAATGTCTGCTTTTGTTTCTGTAGATGTTGAGAAATGGAGGAAAATGAGGAGGAGGAGGAGGGGGGGGGTGATGAAGAGTGGTGACAGCAGCGGGGAGAGGAGGGAAAGAGGCATCTCCACTCTGAAAATAAAACAGCCAAACAATAGAGATACCCAACCGTTCCCGTCTCGACCTCCTCCTCTCCATCCCATCTGTGTTCCATCTTTCTGAAAATTACACATTTTTATTTTAAAGTTCCCATTACTGATAAATTTTACCCCACCAGTCACAATTTGTCTGAACCCCCCTCCTGTTACATAAAAGATTGAGACAAGCGTCTGCCGCGCACCAGATCATGAAAAACAGTCATGCTGAGGTTGACTTGTTTTGCAACGAGTCAACATATTTCATTGATGTTTGCAGGTAGTAATTTATTGCACCATAATTTACTGACTGAATCGGTGAATGCTTCATTGGGTGACAAATGAAATTGCTTTTGAGGCATGCACTTCATTTGCAATTTCCCGATGAAAAATATGACTTTGAACAGTTTCTGCATCAAGCGGTCGCTCCGAGCGAGAAACACGGGGGAAATTTTCCAGAGGTTTAGCTGCTGCGCAGGACGGCGCGGCCACTGTAGCCGGAGCGGAGGCAGCGGAGTACATCACAGGACGGACGTCTTTGTACTGCGCGAGTTTCCAAAGCAATAGAAACACAGAATGTAGATATTTTCATTGTTTTGGGTGATGGTGAATATGAAATAGAACTGTGACTATGAGTTTAAAATTCTGACTTTTGGCTTTAAAGCTCCTCCAGTGTAAAGGTCTGTGTCCATGTGTAGTGTGATTATAGATCAGCTCTAGCTTCTTTATTAATACTGTGAAAGTATCAAAGCCTCAGTCCACAGAGAAATGCACACAGCCTGTATTCAGAAACTGAGCCTTAAAACCAGCCGTCAGGACTTCCTGTGACTTTGTGATGTCACAACAAAGCAGTCACCAAGCCCCGCCCACCTGGACCCACCATCCAAACCTTGCAGGATTTGGTTTCTCTAAGTGTTTTTACCTGAAATCTGATATATTTTTATTGGATCATTCAGAAAACAGTCAGCCAATCAGAAGAGAGGCTCAGAGGCTCCTCTCTTCTGATTGGCTCACTGACCTGTTGTTACTAGAGCTGCAGAGAGAAGCCTGAGAGAGGAGATGTAAAACTACAGATGGTTTTTTGAGTCAGATATCTGAAACAAGCCAGAAGTAAAGACGGAAACACTCCAGGTGATGAGAACTACACGGCTGCACAGACAGTTCTATCATGTGTTGCTCTTAACGGAGTGTAAGAAAAAACGACTTAATCCCAGAGTCTCGTCTTCGGCCTTGTCGCGTCACATCGTGTGGATGTGGCTGAGGCAGCGAGGGTCGAAGGAAAAGAAGCTGGACTCTTACCAGGGACCAGAAGTCGGGATGTCTCAGCCTCTGCAGAATCGATTTGCCGGTTCATTTTTTTAATCTCTCATGAGTCCCACCAACTTTATGAAAGTGCAACACCTGCAGTCCTCCTTCAGAGCTGGAACTTCGTAGTGATTGTTTCTGCAAGTTGGTAATTAGTCTTCTTTTGCTCCACCCCTCCTCTTCCCTCTTCCTTTCCATCCTCTGGGTGTACTGGCAGTTAAAACAAGCACCCCCCCTCCCCCATCTCCTCCCACTCACCCCACACACTGTGCCTATCTAATGGTGTGGAGGATATTAGTCTCCTATTAGAGATACGACCGTTGGTTTAGAGTCACTGCCTCTCTCTCCCATTTCCTCAGATGGGTCAGAGCAATGGGCGTTAAAACGGCCCCCCATCCCACACACACACACTCACACACACACACACCCCCTTCCCTCCCCCATCCTCCTCCCAGCCTTCTTGAATCTGCTAAACCAGCCGTCACAGCCCCGGCGACGGGAGCGCACCTCGTCTCCGCTACAACGATTTAATCTGCCGAGCACCTTTTCAATCAAAGAGTGTCAGGCAGGGCCGCTCTCGACACGACTCTAATACAATGCATGGACACACACGTACAGGAAGTGAGGGCGGGCGAGGGGGGCGCCGGCAAATACTTGCACGTGCACACACATGCGCCACATGCCCTGGCACAGATCGATACTCCCAATCATACAGGTGACAATGGGCGCGGGTTTATCGGCCCCTGATTCACACCCTGCTATCATCACCTTCACACAATCACACAATCAAGGGGTGGGGGGGTGAAGGGAGAGTGTGCATATGTGAAAGAGGAGGGAGGGAACAGAGCATGGGAGCTTGCAGGTACATGAAATGTGTGAATATGTGCGTGAAATGAATTGAAATGGGTGTGAAAGTGCATCTATTTGCGGGCGGATGTGTATACACCTCCCTTTGTGTGTGTGTGTGTGTGTGTATTAGAAAGTGGTTTCTTTCCATTGTGTGCGTATAGCATGTGCGGGCGACGTGTTTTATTCCTCCATTTTTCTGAGTGTGTGTGTGAGGTTGTGCACGTACAGTACATCTGTGTGTACGTGTGTGTGTGCGTGTGTGTGTGTGTGCCGGTTGTTATCAGAATGACACCATCCTGCTCTCTCTCCTGCAGCCCCAGAGGATCAGTGGAGCTGCACCAGTTTCAAATGAAAATAAATGAGAGGCAGTGACCGCTACTGCCTGGGTCCCACTTTAATGAGGAAAAGGAGCAGAGAGGGAGGCAGGAGAGGGAGGAGAAGGAGGAGAAGGAGGACAGAGGTGGAGGAGGGAGGGAGGGAGGGAGCATGGGCTGGGGAGGGGTGTGGAGCGAACGCAGGTGGGGGGAGAAATTGGAAAGTGAGGGAGAGATTGGTCGGAGTTGGCGACGACGAAGGGGCCGAGAGAGACGAATGGAGAAGGTTGGAGGGGGTGCGGGGGTGTGGGTGCGGGGGTGTGGGTGGGGGTGATGATGAATAGAGGGGCCTCTCTCTGTCACTGATGCGATGGCCAATTACAGTTGGAGCGCGCTCCAATGCACCGCAGGTGGAGCGGACAGTGTTTGGAGTGGCCAGAGAATATCCCTCCATCCTCCATTTGCATTGAGAGGAGAAATCGCTGCACGCTGCTCGACTTAGAGCAGCTTTGGGCGGTTTACTGTGTCATTCAATAGAACTGCATCTAATGTCCAACACCACTGCAGGTCTGGACTTCACTATACAGGTGTATTTTTTTTTTTTTTTTACACTCTAAAACCTCATATCACCAATTTATAGTGGGTTTTTTCACTCCGCAGATAAACCGGAGGATTATATGCTCCATTAAGGATTTTTATTCTTCTATTCTCAGGTTAATTAAACCCAATAGAGAGTAATGAAACGTCACTTTCTCAGCCTGTCCTCACCTCTTACACATATCATAACCAAATCAGCTAGAGGGCGGAGTGTGTGTGTGTGTGTGTGGGGGGGGGGGCGCGGCTCAGTAGTTGACTTGCTAACAGTACGGAGAGTGACAGGGAGAGCTGAATGTGCTTTTTACTAGCCGGGGGAGGGGCAGGGGGCATAAAGACATTTTGCTGACAAAGGTCAAGTGAACCTCAAAATCTTCTGCTGTGATGTCGTGGAACGTGATGGAGCCGGCGATGCGTCGCCAGCGCGGGAGCAGACGTCGAAACTCCCTTAAAAGACTCGATTCCTCTGAACACGCTGAACGTGTCACGGGGCCGTTCCGTCTATTACTTTATAAAAGCTGCTGTCAATAGAAAAACATGCGAAAACGCTCCCAATTTTCATATGTTTAGGCTTGTTTTACATTCTTTTGCGCATCACTGGCTCCAAATGGCGGCGAGAAGTAATTTGTTTGAAATTTAAATACGGCAGCGTTAAGTTGTGACAGCTTGATGCCTCTTTTTTTCTTTTAAGGTTGTGAGAGAGGATTAGTGGCAGCGACAGTTTACTGGGGACAAACAGCATAACTTTGTTTTTCTTTTTTGCATGGACCAGATTAATTAATGTCAGCTGATCTGAAATGCTTTTAGATTTAAAGATGAAAATTTTACCACATTGAGCTTCAGGTTAAAGCTGCAACTTTATTAAAGGGTTGTAAATCCTTGTGATCGGATCCTTATAAATCCCACTGGATGAACCCAAGAGGAGTCGGGAGATACGAGGTTTTCCCCCTCGACAGCAGCGATGTGTTTGTACTTGAGTGCGTCTGAGCGTTGTCCACTCCAGTCCTAGCAGAGACCATTAAAACTAGCAGACAGCAGCGTGGTAGAGCCGGGAGGCCTCTTCAGGGGCAAAGGACATCAAGTGTATTTGTGTGTGTGTGTGTGTGAATGAGAGAGAGAGAGAGAGAGAGAGAGAGAGAGAGAGAGAGAGAGAGAGGGACCCACAAAGTCATGTCGAGACCACCGGTGCAGATATTATTTGTGAGGATCAGTGAACAGGTCAGGAGGTGTTTGCTCGACAGCGTGGTACTTGATCAGAACGTTGTGTAACGTAGGACGTGTGTGTGTGTGTGTGTGTGTGTGTGTGTGTGTGTGTGTGTGTGTGTGTTAGGGTCAGATGGATATCATTGGAGTTTTTCTTTTTTTCTTTTTTAACCCTTTGAACCTTTTCTTCTTCACACTAATTGTCCATCTTGAATTAATGTCAGTAAACGGTGTACAGAAGCTGCTCCTCATAACTTCACTTCCTGCCTCACATAACAATATATGACACGCCTGACTAACAGTTATGACGACGACGGACCTTTAATACGAATAAAAAAATAAATAAATAAAAACATGCAGCTGATGCGTCCGTCCGACCACGGTGCCTTTGAGTTCGTGTGTTGTGTCAGATTGTGTGCAAAACAGGTCAGTGAGCATTTAGAGGCTGCAGCCCCACAGGTAGAGCTGGGATTCATGTTAACTGGAACACAGTGTCCTAACCAGAGTCCAGCATGGACCAATAACAACCTGAGAGAGAGAGAGAGCGAGAGTGATGGAGGAGAGAGGGGGGTGGCGAGACAGATGAAAGCATGAAAATGGAGGAGAGGAGAGAAGAGGGCTGGAGAAAATACAGGAATGAGATTTGAAGATTGAACAGTGAGTGGCGGTGAGAGTGATGGAGAGAGTGTTGGAAAGAGATGTGGGGGAGTATCCATCCACTTCATCTCTAGTTGTGTTTGGTTTTCAGTCTTGGGTTCTGCGTTTGACAGAATAAGAAAGTAGTAGAGAGACTAGACTGGATCGGGACACCTCTGCTGATTCATATGCAAACTCACACACACACACACACACACACACATATAAATATATATATTCGCACACATTCTGATCAAAATGTTTTTTCCCGTCTATCTGGTTTCAGGCTCCTCACATGTCCACTTAGGCTCAAACGCAGCTGCTTGCTTTTCTGAATTATTCATGAGCCCCTTATTAAATATTCACGTGTGAAAAGCCGGCGCCATTAGCTACCCACAATCCTCTCCTCTGGGTGAGATGCAAGCAGGAAGCACAGAGAGGCCTGGATGATAGTTTACAGTGTTGCCGCTGCTTTAGGATTCTTCTTCTTCTTCTTTTTTTTTTAATTTGCTCTGTACAACCAGCTATTTTTGATCCTGTCTCTTTGTCTCTTTCTTTTTCTTCACCCCACCCTGCCTCCTCCTCCTCTTCCTCCTCCTGCTCCTCCTCTGCCCTCCCTGCTCCTCCTTTCTAAGTGATCGATTTGTATTGTTCGGGCAGCTGAGGCCCCCCAGCCCGAGGTGAGAGAGATGACGGCGGAGAGAAAGATAGAAATAACTAGACAGAGGGAAGAGACGAGAAAGACAAAAGTGGGAGAGAGCAAGCGAGGGCAGAGGCAGACCTTGCCATGAGGGGGATCTGGGGGAACATGGGGCCCTAGGGTGAGGACATGGAGAGATGGGAGAGGGTGGGTAAAGCAGCAGAGCAACAGCAACAACCGGGAGAAAATAAATACAAACAACACGATGTATGAAACGTTCGCTGGATCTGACCACTTCACCGCACGCTCCACCGACTCGTATTCAACAACAATGCAGACTTTTGTCAGAGGTGCAGAAACAGCCGCGGCCCGATGGTGGTGGTGGAGGTTTGCGGTGACGGTGTATAATTTAAGAAATCTGTTCAGGAAAAGTTGGCAGTGGAGCAGGACTTGAAGGTTTGAGGAGACTGAGCAGATGTATCATTATGTTCCCAACACCTGCCAGACTTCAATTCTGAAAGAGAGGTTTTTATTCATTTAGTTATTTACTTATTGTGAATGTTTAACCAGAACCTGACTCCCATGCTTAATCATTGTAAACACTTTTGCATAGTTTAACTGTTGCCCATATGGCAGCTCCTTTTTTGATTTTATATATACAGTATATATATATATATATATATATATATATATATTTTTAAGAAACAGCCAAATTTAAGCTTGTTAATATTCTGAAGAACAAGAACAGAGATTCTTATCTGGAAGCTAGTGTTTCCTCTATTCTTATTATTTGATTAAAGCTCCATCCAGTCTAAAGGCAGATGTCTATGTGTTGATTGATTATAGATCAGGTCTAGGTTTCTATATTAATACTGTGAAAGTATCAAAGCCTCAGTCCACAGAGAAATGCACACAGCCTGTATTCAGAAACTGAGCCTTAAAAACAGCTGTCAGGACTTCCTGTGACTTTGTGATGTCACAACAAAGCAGTCACCAAGGCCTGCCCACCTGGACCCACCATCTAAACCTTGCAGGATTTGAACGTTTCACCTGAAATCTTCTATATTTTTATTGGATCACTTACAAAACCGTCAGCCAATCAGAAGAGAGGCTCAGAGGCTCCTCTCTTCTGATTGGCTCACCGACCTGTTGTTACTAGAGAGAAGCCTGAGAGAGGAGATGTAAAACTACACTGAGATGGTTTTTGGTTCTTAAAACCACAAGTATATATATATATATGGATCAACACTTCAAATAAAACACAGAAGAAGAAGTAAAGATGGAGCTTTAAATGAATTATCAGCCATCGATTGACCTTCAGCTTTGTTTTGTTTCAGCTTCTCAAATGTAAGGATTGAAACTTCTTATTCTAACCTGAGCGTGAATCCACCAACCGCTCTGTGAGGAACACTGCGTTTGCTCTTTTTCGAGAGATCAGCGCATGTTCGTGCTCCCGTCTTCATGAACGTGGCCATTCAGTGCGAGTCAAATGAGTATCCCAAGGTCCGGCGACAAAAACATGAGGCTTGATTGTGAACGTACTCAAGGCTCCACTGTCGTCATGTGGAGGGCATGAGGTCAGGACTTCAGGGTCACGCTGTGTCAGCGTGTCTCATACTGACAGAAAGAAGGAAGTAAAATTCATTATTTTCAGCCTTTCCATTATGAATGACAATATCCTTGATTCAGTTGTGTGGACGTTTTTATAAAATTTTATAAAACAGTGCATTCAGAAGATGCAGTAGTGATTCAAATGATGACTAATGCACGGAAGCTCACCTGCAGAAAAAGATCCAGTGCAGAAACCACCAGGGTTATTGAAACAGAGCTGCGCACATGCTGACGAACACATGCCACATATTAAATGCAATATTAAACAGCTGCACACACACACTCCCCCCCCCGTAAAGCTGTTGGTTTCACATGACTACATTGAACATTGAGTATGTTCATGTTTTGTTAATAGACGGGTTGCATTTTGTTTGTGGAGCAGGAGGGAGAGGATTTGTTTAGAATTCAAATCAAACGAGGAGATTTGATTGCATGATTGTTTACCAGACGTACATGAGAACATGCGTTCCCGTCTCCGCTCTTCGCTTCCAACCCGAACACGTTTTCGTCCGCCGCAGCGGCAGCAGCAGCTGACACACGCCTGCACGTCGTGAGACAGGTGTTCGTAAGCCTTTGGCAAACACACAGTAACATACACATCACCATCAGTCCCCTGTTATTCAGTGCTGATTATCATTTCAGTCTTTCATGTTGTAATAGTTGTGAGTGCTGTCGTTCTCAGTGGAGAATAAAGTGGGATTAGATTAGAGTTTTATTACAGCTGTTATTTTATATAAGTGTAAATTGAAATAAGCTGTTTGAATGTGTCTGTGACCAGTAACACCAGCTAACCCTCTTTCCTGTATCTTGTCCTCGTTGATGTCGGTTTGAAAGTTGTTGTAACTTAAGGGACCCCGTGTGCCACGCAGGTGCCACCCACCTTGGGTCGCCGTGGTTACTATAATAGCGCTCATGACTCGGTTAAGTTCAGGAAAAGATCGTGATGAAACGAGAACTTTCCTAAACGTCAGACGATCTTCGTTGTCACGGTAACGATATAAACGGCTGCTTTCACATGTGGATCGAACACCGCTCTCCTGTGTCATATTCATCCATCTGTCTCTCTTTATCCTGCGTCGCCGACACTTTTCCCCTTAGCTACGACCACTAGATGTCGCCTAGCAACAAAACGTAACTATAGGTCATGATGAGCTGCTGCACAGATGACAGTCTATAAATTCTGCTACTGAATGAAGCGTCTAGATTAACGTTTGGTGGCCTTCAGGTGAAACACAAAAGAACCTCTCTGGAGCCGGTGTGTGGTTTGTCCTTCCTGAGCCACCGTAGGAACATGGCGGTGCAACATGGCGGCGCAACATGGCGGCTCCATGGAGGAGGACCAGCTCCCTATGTAGATATGAAGAGCTCGTTCTAAGCTAACGAACGCACAGTGATTCTTACTTCAGGTGATTACACACTAATTAAAAACATCTCCCTAAATCCTGCACACGTGTGCTTAGACCTGAGCGTGAATCCGCTGCTTGCCGCCTGCTCTTTTTCCAGACATCGGCACATGTACGTGTCGCCCCCCTCATGAACGTGGCCATTCAATGCGAGTCAAATGAATCATCATTAGCGTATTCAAGGCTCCACTGTCGTCATGTGGAGGGCACAAGGTCAGTTAGGTTCCTAAAGCCCGTTGTTCAGGGTCACGCATGTAAAGCAGGATAATGCACGTGCAGTTTCTCACTATACTGATTATCACTTCAGTCTTTCATGTTGTAATAGCAGCGAGCGCTGTCGTTCCCAGCGTGACTCCCAGCACAGACTCTATTTTATATAAGTGTAAATTGAATGTCTTTGGGGTTTTGGGTTCTGCTGGTTGGACAAAATAAGCAATTTAACAATATCTCCACAGATAGCCCTCTGTGCTGTGTGCTGGGATATGGCTTGAGTTTTAGTACAAGACGGGTTTTCATGGCACAAATTGCAAATTGAATGTTATTTGCATGGACAATAAATCTGCAATAACCCGCCTGGAATAAGCACCTCGGAGCACATCATATACAATCTCTTTCACCTTCATCGTACTGGGGTGGAGGCAGAAACCTGCACGTGGATATAAAACCAAAAGTATATGTTTATGTCCAGATTCCATTGGATTAAATGTGAATTTGTTTAGGTTAAGAAAAACAAGGCGGCTTACACAGAAAATGTTGCAACCAAGCAGAGGAACAGTAGGTCTTTTACGGTTACCTCTTGTGATGCTGTTGTCAGTTCTTTAACGTGTTGGATTTGGGTTATGAAGTGTCATCTGCAACAACAGCCATGAGCATCAATTCAGGCCTGAAACATGAAAGCCCCGGGATGGGAACGCGGCCGATTAGTTGGTTATATAACGTCCTCTACAACCCCCTGTTCTGTGAAGGGTCAAGTGCGGTGAAACACGCAGCGTGGCCCCCCCCACCCCCCATCCACTCCTGGGACGCCGCGAGCCCTGAGGCGCTGATGTAGGATCGGCCTTTCCCATCCATACTCTGACCTCGGCCCTTGCAAGTAAACATGCAAGCTGACCCCGGAGCAGAGCCGCGGGCCAAGTCCCACCCACGCCATACACTTACCCTGCTGTATGTGTGCATACTGAGCACTTTTTTTTTTTCTTCTTTTTCTCCCATTGACCCAGATACTCATATTCTCCCCCCAGAGAGCCGCCTCTCTCAGTCTAAGAGAGGCTCATTATTTTGCTGGAGTGCCTCCCCTCTTTTCTCCTACAGAGGAGGGAGGAAATGGGGCAACCTGGTAGACGTTGCTGCACGGGGGTGCATTCAAGCCCGCTCCGGTTTCCGCAGGGAAGCATACTGGATCCACACAATTAACGCAGCGTAAAACGGGAGTCAGCAATTTTGCAGCAAATTACGGGCTGGTTCATTATTACAAGGCTTTCCCCATGCGTAATTGCACCTCTTAAAATTTGGCCAACTCATTTGATTGTAAATCTGGCCCTGTTGTTATTAAGTTGCCTCACTGAAGCATGTGCAGTTTCATGTGCACATGAATCATGATTGTGTATTGTAATTGTGTTTTGTTCAACAACAACAACAACAACAACAACAAAACCACACAGTGTAAAAACAGTGTAAGAGAGAAAGGTGTGGATGTTGTTTCAGGTGAAGGTGAGATGATGGAATATGATCCAGGGTTGCCAGTTTGAGGGTTCATGGGCAGGATTTACAAGTCAGATGATAATCACAGTCGCAATATTTCAGTAAACAGTAGAATAATATAATGTTCATGTTGCAAAGTTATCTTCCAGGGATGTGAGCTTGCACATATTTGAGTCGCCTGATGAAATTTCTCTGGACCAGGTTCAACTTTTTTGCCCTTCAGCCCTGCGGTTTGAACTCAGCCTCCTCGTCCACACAAATAAAAGAGGATTTTTATGCAGTTGTAATATTTGTCTAAATAAAATAGTAATGCAGAAGCAAAAAAATATATATATTTGTAAAGCAAATATCAAGATATATATTTCACATAAGGTCCAAATTCTCTTGTATATATATATATATATATATATATATGTATAACCAGAAATCCTAGTTGAGTTTTAAGAATGTATTTCTCACTGGTTTAAACACAAATAACATATAATAATAATAATCGTTACAGTTTCAGCAACTTTTAGGAACAAATGACTTGTTGTTAAAGGAAATATTAATGAAGGAGACACGAGCACCTTTTAAAGTGATTCTCATAAAGCACAAAACTGAAAGGAGGTGAAGGGAATGGAGACTTGATAAATATGGTGAAGATGCGGTGTGATGAAGGAGGATAGTTAACGGGTAAATCATCTTGACAGGTAGATGCCTTTATCCAGTGGTTACAGATGTTGATTATGAATATCTAGTGTTCGATGCTGGTGAAGAATCTGCACGTAAAGATTCCGCTTTACAGAAATAGGATCAGATCCGAGCTCGCGGTGATGCCTCGCGGTTAAAGACATGCGCCGCTTAGAAACACCTTCGACTGAGGAGACCTAATAGTTAAAGATCAGCTGCAGCGTTATGCGCCACGCCTCCCCGGCTCGGCACCTGGTTCTCCAACAGTCCGTCAGTTGCGCTGTTGCAGAGCGGATTTTCAGACAGGACCGGCGGAGGAAAAAACCGGGAGGAGAAGGAAGAGAGCGAGAGAGAGCGAGAGAGAGAGAGAGAGAAAAGCGAATGGGGGAGAGGAAGAGGAGAATGTGACAACTGCTGGATGCGGACAGAGTGTGTGCGGCTGGCTACACTGCCTTTGGGGAGGCCTCGGCTCTTGCACCTGTCCCTCTCCGTCTCCGCGGCCAGGCGCAGTTTTGGGCGAGAGCGACGCTTTATTTATCAGGCAGGCAGGGCGCACAGCGGCGGAGGCGCTCACACACACACACACACACACACACACACACACACACACACACACACACACACACACTCACTCACTCACATACACACACTCACACACGCGATACTGTACGCGCATACACATACACAGGGCAGGCAGGCAACATGACTTCATCCTACAATCTGGATTTTCTGCCCGATATGATGGTGGAGAGCCGCCTGCTTGTTCCCGGAGACAGAATGTGAGTTGCCCGCCTCCTCTCTCCTCTTTTTCTCCGCTTGTGATTTCTGCTTTTTCGTGTTGAAATTTGTGACTGTCCTGAAAAGCAGCTGTCCGGTGTGGAAATGTTGCTCTGCTGCTGGATGTGTGTGACTGGAATCGGGGTCAGACTGAACGCTACAGCCGCTGTGACTGTATCTGTGTGTTATTGTGTTAGTTAGAGATTGTTGTAATAATATCCGTCGATAAATTGTACATTAGGAGGTGGAGGTGGTGGGGGGGGGGGTTGGTGTGTGTGTGGGGGGGGGGGGTCTCAGGAGCGCCCGGGGCTGTTATCAGCTATAGACAGGATGGTGATGAATGAACGCCATTATGGGGGGGAATTAATGCCACCGCCGTGAATAAACCTTGTCTTTATGAAGCTGTATTATCTGCTCGCACGTCGTCAGATTGTTGTAACCCGTCAAGTCGACTCTTTAGCGCGTTTCTAGAGCGTCGGCTTCCCGCCTCGCTCCGTGGATCAGACACGGAGGGGAAGTTGCTGTGATTTGCGGCAGCCGCCCATTAGAAATGTCTCTGGGTCTTTTTTTTTTTTTTTTCCTTCCCCCTCCCCGGGGCTCGGGAAGCGGTGGGTTCGGGACCGTGCAGCCGGCTGAGGGAGCGCACCACGCGGAGACAACACATCCCTCTGTTCTCCGTAGCACCGGAGGATCACATGAGGGTGATTTAACTCCACCACAGGCGGGTTTGGGCTTTTTTTTTTTTTTTTTTTGTCTGCGCCCTCATCGCATGTTATTCTCTCACACTTTGGACACTTGGATGAAGCATCGGGAATAAAAAAAGCAGAACAAATACACAGTGTATAGGAAAGAGAGAGAGAGAGAGAGACAGAGAGAGGAAGAAGCAACACATGGGGCTTTTAGAGAAACATACAGGAATGCATGGATGACTGCTATCCCGTGCGTTTCAATTGGATTTGCTGTAATTCGGTTAAACTCCGGAATTTCTAGAGCAGGGACAAAGGGAGGTTTTCATCCCGACATCATGGTCATGCGTTTTTGTTTTTTTCTTCCTCCACAGTGCATGTCCCACTTATGTCTCCTCAGCTCACAGCGCCCAGTTGTTGATGGATCATGTTCTCTCTCTCTTTCCCAGTAGAGGAAACGTATAGAGTGCTGTAGTTCTCCTCCTCTCGTCTTCATGAGGAGGGAGGTCTCTCTCTCTCTCTCTCTCTCTCTCTGTGGTTTTTTTTCTTTCTTGCAGAGTGCTTGGTACAGTCTATGTTCAGGATGCTGCACTTAACTTCTGGTGACTCATGGTGTAAAACAACAGAGCACACGTAATGAAGTGTGAATGTATGTGTGTGTGTGTGTGTGTGTGTGTGTGTGGGAGGTGTTACAAAAACCAGATTTGGCAGACTCATCATGCAGGACATTTTAAGGATAATCGGTACAAATACCACTAAACTTATGAAATCATGCAGCAGCCGGAACAGAAACATCCGCCCATAAAATACTGCAGTTTCATCGGGACCTCGCTACTCATGAAATACTATAGGAATACTGAGGCTAGGCTAAATATATATGTATATATATATATATATAAATATAAAGTTGTATATCACACCTGTGCATGACTAAAGAAACCTTTTAGTGACTAACATAATATTATTAAAATACTGTCAAACATATCTTAACTACAATAAAGAAAAAACATATTTACATACACTTTTTAAAAATTGAATGTATAAATATAATAAAAAGAGCTAAATGATCATTAGCTAGCTCAACATTAAGGAACTGTAAACCAAGCTCTTATGGTTAATCTGGCTAATTCACTATAAGAATATATTAATGTCACGTTAGTGTAAAGTAACTGTTTACTACTGAGTATTATGTATGATTCCCTGAAATCATGTATTACCACACGCACATTATAATGATTATTAAAGGGATGTGCAGTGCTACAGGAGCGCTATCAACTCAGTGTTAAGCAGCACAGTGATGCGTTGTGTAATTGGTCCCTGACCCTGATCGATGTGATGGGAGAGATTCAAAGACACAGCGACATAGTTTTATCCATTAGCGCCCAAAGATGATAAAATCGATACAGTTTTAAAAGGGAAAATTGCTTTGGTTGAACTTAATAAAGTTGTGGGAAGAGGTCACATGTGGATATTGACACAAGTCATGTGATATTATAGACGTATACAACAGGAAAAACAAAACACCAACAAGTGTTTCATGTTCTGAACCTGCATTAATCCCTGATTTACTCATATTCCTGTTTCCACCGCGTTAATACGAGGGGGCGTGCCCTTTCCCCTGGGGAGCCTCCCTCCATTGACTCTCTGTGTAGTTTGTTACCCAGATGCTCCAGCGATGAGACGGCTTTCTCATTAATCAGTGTCATCGGCTCTGACGGCGCGGACCCCGTCGTACAACCGGCGGGGGTGGACGAGGAAGCCATCACACTTCCAGCCGCTCCCTTCCTTTTCTCCTTCTCTTTCCCCATCTCCCCCTGATGTGTCTTGCATCACCAGTTGTGGGTATATCCGCCCCGCACTGAGGGCTATATGAATAATGTGTCGCCGGCCATCAGACAGGCCTGTCTGCTGCCCTCTTACCCGGGCGCTGAGGAGGCGGACAGGTTGAACCAGGTAGCGTTTAAGGAGATGACACTTCGTATTTACGCGAACACGCCTCTTGAGCCCCGGCTGTTTAGCTCCGCAGCGGCGCTCTTGGTGATCCTCTGCTTTTGTCATTTGTGTCATCACGTTTAACGACACTCTTTCCCGGTGTAATTTGCATGCTGGCCCCTCTCACTCCCCTCTACGCCGTGTATTTCTGAAATTATCTTTTTCGTCTTGATCCTTGCATGTATCAAGACGCACACAAAATGACTTAGGTCTGAAATTGGCTGCGTTCCCTTTTCCTGGCCTTGGTAGCGACTTCCCCGTTTGACGCTGACAGCCCCTGACAACATCAGACTTGACAAATATTAGCTGAAATCATACGAGGACTAAGTGGAACTAACAGCCTAATCTCTCTCCATCCAGTCCCATCAAGCCAGGAAACATGAAAAGAGGGTAAAGTGAGAGAATCAGGGAAAACGGTGCAAGACCTCTGGCCTTTACTTTCCACTCTAACTCCAGCTCTGAAGCCTAGACCAGGCTCTGTCTCTGGGAAATATGTGACCCCCTTCACCTCCTTCGACTGTGTGTGTGTGTGTGTGTGTGTGTGTGTGTGTGTGTGTGTTGAATCCCACCCACCCCCCGTCTGGTACGAAACTAGAAAGGTTCCTCAGGGTCTATCACACGTCTAGGCTGCAGGAGAGACCGGCTTTTAGCAACGATTTCCCACACAGCGGCGCAGAGTAAACAAGAACACAAGGTTGCCGACTTTTAACAAGTACAGCGTGTGCAGAGGAAAAAAAGACAGTCTCACAATGATGCTCCAAAATGCCACACTCCCGCTCGGTGTGTACACAGAACCCGCCAACCTACACAGACAACAACGCTGCTTCGTCTTTCAGAGGAAGGGGGGAAATGTATATATCACTGTGTCTCTTCATGACCACCCCACCCACATGTCCCTTCACTTCCCCTTCCTGACCCCGTGGCCCCTCCTCCTCCTCCTCCTCCTCCCCCTGAGCCTGAAAGGACACAAATCACGGACCCAACAGCTGAAAGGCTCCTGTGACGGACAATGTGGGCTTCTCATGAGAAATGTATACGAGTGTCTGTGTGTTTTAAATGAGTGGGTGGGATGGTCGGGTCGCATGGTTTTACGGGGAGAGGCAGGAGGCGGCCCGTCCGCCGCGGAAAGCTGTTCCCACTCGCTCGCAGTAATCCTGCATGTTACGCTCATCAAAGCTTTTTCAAACACCATTTGATCAAAACCCAGTGAAAACATCAATAAAAACCATAATGATAATTCATAATTGGACACATCACCTGTGTAAATTAGCAGACATTGATCCAAATAGAGAAAGTTGCAATGTGGTGATCACAAGAATTGCAAAATCAGCCGAATTTCAGCAAAAACAAACTGTCAAATTATTAAGAATATTTGCAGATTTTCATTCATTCAACACTATATCACTGAAATAATGTTATTCATAATGGACCCTGGTCAAGCAAACTAAGCTTTCCACCTCATTAACGGGTGAAGGACTTTATCTCCCATCATTTATGTCTAGTCCAAGGCTGCAGATTTGCCTCTTAGTCTTTCAGGTTTTAAAAAATGACATGAATATCTTGTGACATAACACACACACACACACACACACACACACAGGGAAAAAAAAGAAGCTATAATTCTGACATTTCTGGCTCCAGTCACCGTTAACAGTTCTTCCAAGATCCTTGTGGGTCTGATACGGATCAATTTAGGTTAAGAGCTTCACACAGACAGTCAATTCAGTATTGATCAATTGCTGATGAGGCATGTAATCAAACAAAAACTGCACCTTAACCACTGTACAGAAGGTGCAGATGATCGGACTCAATCCTAGAAGCGAAAGAAGACGAAGGGTTCGAGAAATCGGGAGGGAAATTGACACGGGCAGAGCGGGAGAGGAAGACGTGCAGGGGTAAAGGTTTGAAAGAGGAAGGAGAGGAGTGATGGTTTGACAGCTTACGACTCCGCGGACAGACAGCTGGTCGGATTTGAATTGTGTCTTATCTGATGCGGAGATTAAGAGAAAATGAGAGGAGGAGAGAAAAAAAAAAGGAGAATCAGTAGTGGTGGTGGTGTTATCTTCCTCCCAAGCAACAGAGAGAGAGGCCTTTTCATTCTCCTCTTGTGTGGATGACACACACACACACACACACACACACACACAAATAGAGGAAAGAGGAGAAATGTATCAGCAACAGTAGAGGAAGCCTTTCTGTCATTTCTGTTATGACTGTTTTTGTTCATAATATCGTTATTTAGGCGGGAAACACGTACAGTATGGGTGATATATGAAGTGATGGAGTCGTCTTAACGCATCACCGGCTGCAACGTTGTTTTATGTCGTTTTCTCCCAACGTGTGTGTGTGTGTGTGTGGTGTGTGTGTGTGTGTGTGTGTTGTGTGTGTGTGTGTGTGTTGTCATAATGATGAATGTCTTTGCTCTGCCGGGGCTCAGGAGCAGTTGTCTGTGGCTGACACCGCTGTGTGTAGGTGGTGATGTATCACGACCGTGTGTCTGAGGTGCATGTGTGTGTGTGTGTGTGTGTGTACGTACGGCAGGGGTGTGGCCTCGCACGAGCAGATACATGACGGGGTCAACAAGCATCTTTATATGTCATATGTTTTCATTCGTGTGCGCCCTCTATGTTAACTGGCTCCACAGCTGGAGAGTTTTTCACATTAAAATTCTCCACCACATTGACTTTATTAAAAAAAAAAAAATCCTGAAACCTGACAGGAAATTTGCACTTTTGATCAATAACAATCCATCAAAACAGAGCTGATGTTTGGAAATTAGAGTTAATAGTAGAAAAAGCTATGATATTAGCTAATTAAGTTTTATAGGCTGCAAAAACTGCTGTGATTTGAAATGATTGCACATGATTGCATAAATAGTAGCCGTTCTTAAATGTGTTTTGTTTTGCATTAGCAGCTTAGCTAGCTTGCTACTACAGTAAAATGCAATGATACAATTTATTTCAGTAAATAAACAACCATTAATTTGTTAGCATGTTAGCATAAACTCATGGGATGACTTGTTAACCTTGCTAACCAGACAATTGCTTTTTTTTTTTTTCCTTGGTTGAAATGACCAGGTGAACTTTTACTTTCCCAGTAGTAGAAACCAATTTAGCTAAAACATGTAGCACAAGCTTAAACCATTGAGTTTGTCACATTTAAATTCCCCACCACACTGACTTTATTCAAAAAAATCACCGGCCTCTGTGCCAAAGCAGAGCTGATATTTAGAGTTAATAGTTTGAAAAGCTGATATTAGCTGCAAAACCCCTGCTATTTGAAATGAGTCATAGTAGACCATTGAGTTAAAAGTATAACTGTTCTTTAATGTGTGTTGTTTTGCATTAGCAGCCTAGCTAGCTTGCTAATACAGAAAAATTCAATAATACAATATATTTCAACCAAGTAGAACAACCATTAACTTGTTAGTACGTTAGCATAAATCATGTTGAATGCTAACCAAACAACTGCCATGTTATTTCTTGGTTGAAATGACAAGCTGAACAAAATAAAAGCTCATTCAATCCGTCCTTTCAAAATAAATCTTCAGCTTTTACCATTGAGCAGGAGGATACAGATTTATCTTAGAATATGGTCAGGACTTTAGCTAATAATGGCAGCCACACACAAAAGGAATTGTGACTTGCCGCTCTCTAATGTTGCCGTACCCTCGGGTCATGTGACACGTCTCAGCTGACGCCCGTAGCTCACACTGTACGTGCAGCTAGACAGGGTACAGCACCCAGGGATGTGTCATTCTGGGGACAAAAACTGCTGCTACGGAAGCAGTCAGTCGCTGCCGGTGTGTTCGCTGCACTTAGCGTGTGCCTGATCATGCATCTTGCATAATCTGCATATGTTTGTTAGAGCACCAGCTGATGATCTGCTCGTGATCGTCTCATCTCACCACTCCTCTCTCTCTCTCTCTCTCTCTCTCTCTCTCTCTCTCTCTCTGTCAGCCATGTTGCATTCAAGGCCTGTTTTTTTTTTTGTTCGAGATTCCTCTCTCTGCTCTTCTGTTTGATTCGTTTCATCTTCATACAATTTTTGCTGATGACTTGATTTGACTCTTGTTTCCACAGTACGTTATTATGTTAGTCTCCAGCTCATTGGTTTGTTTATCCGAGTCAAGTAGACGTTCACACAGCACACACACTTTACCTTATGAATTGAGCTGTGCAAAGACAGTGTTTTTTTTTTTTCTTTTTGTGCGATTGTGTGTGTGAGTAAGACAGTGTGTGTGTTTGTGTGAGTGTGTGTGTGAGTCTTCTGTTTTCTGAGAGGATTATTTCATCACTGGGCCTTGAAACGAATGAAGCATGCACATGCTTTCAATGCTGCATACACACATTGCCACCCACATATATACGCAGAATACACACCACGTGACACACACACTCACACACACAGGCAAACACACAGTTTCTCCACGTTGTTCACATCATGTCCCTGGGCTGTAGTGACGGGCAGAAAAATAACTGAATCCTGAGAGACTAAGAGAACACAATGATGATCTCTTCCTCTCTCAGTTTATGTATACTATATCTCTCCTCTGCACCACCCTTCTCTCTCTCGCTCTGTCTGTCTTCTTCTCTCCTTCCTTTCTTCCTCTCATCCTCAATAGTCAGCCATTGGATTTCTACTGTGCATTACTCTGCCTTGCCAGAGGGAGAGCTTACCTCATGCATGTCTCAGTAGATTTTTTCTACCCCTTCTTTCCCCCTCTCTCCCCTTCCCTCACTTTATCCCTCTTTGGCCTGTATCTTCCTCTCCTTTTTTTATTTTTTTTTCCTCTCTCTGCACTCCAACTCTCTCCCCCCTTTCTCCATTCAAGCATGCTAAATGCTTTACCTCTGTCAACTCTTGAGTCTGAGAGGAGCTCATTATTGTGGAGAAGGAGAGAAATTTGGGATCAGGTGCAACATTCGTGGACTGAGGCTCTTGTTCAGCTCAAAGAGCCATCAGAATTACAGAGAGAGAGATAGACTTACCTGCTTTAGTCAGTGACGTTATTCACCGATCATTAGGGTAAAGGCTTTTACCTTAATTTTTAAATTAATACGCCCCAGAAACAGTATCTATTGCCATAAATGAGGTTTGATTTTTAAACTGCCTTCGAGGTGCATCATTTTGCCGTCCAAGCGGTTATATGGTGGGAGTGTTTGACCATCTTTATAGTTAATATTGCGTGCATCGGCAGTGAAGGGAAACCAGTCGAACGCAATGATTTGGATGGTTAAAGGTAACATTAAGCGGTCATTTCGCTTCAGGTGAAGTACGTATCAGACGGTCGGTGTCTTAAACCTCCCACGACACTTTCTCAACAGTTTTCATAACTTTCCATCAATCCAACACTCATATCATGCGGCAGGTTCGCAGGGAGTTGTTTAAAGAGAGAATGTATGAAAGTGTGAACCTTTATCTCTTTTTGTACAATTCATTGTGTCAAGACAAAAATAAGAAAGAAACCGAGCCAAGGCCGGGTTAAATCGGCCGGATCTTTTCTTCGAAAGTGGCCGTAAAGAGCAGGTTTAAATGCCTTAAGACGTTTGTTTCAAGCAAACAAAACCCTCCTTCCTTCCTTCACACATTTTACACCTGTTCAGAGATAAACAGCCACTGTAGTGAGAGACAAGCAGATAAGTTGTGTCACTACAGACTTCAGTATTTACTTATGACATTTGCACGGTGGCAGTTAATGAGGCGTCATAGTCGTCAGAGCACGAGCACGGGGGGAGGGGGGAGAGAGAAATCCTAGTAAACACCGACATCTCAATTCCTGGTATTCAACCCAATGTAATCACCTCTGGCCTTCAAACTTGTCTCTTATGCAGCGTGCACACGCACACTGAACTTCTGCGTGCGGTTGTTGGGGCTGGTTAGCTTGCATGAGTGTAACCCGTGGACCACGTGAGAGCTGGCCCAGTGACATTAGCCTGCGCAGGCACTTCAAGGCTCCGATCACATGGCAGTCAAAGGGCAGAGAAAGGGCAGCACCACCTGCTATCAGCGTGCAGAGCAGCTCCGGCTCTACACATCACACTTTCTTTTTTTCATTCCAGCCACTGCAGCAGCTGTTTTTGCTTTTTAGAGGGATAATCCTCCGTGTCTTTATTGTTTGATTTTGTTTCTAATTGGTAATTTTTCTGCGGCATCTTTCACTTGTCAAACAAACAGCGTGACCAGTTCTGTGAAGTCGTGGTTTTTTTTTTCTTGCTTTCTTTCTTGGATTTATGGTTGATTAAGTTCAACTAGGTGGCACTCATTTCTATGTCTGCTCATGCATATGCTAACGATCCAGTTCTGCTTCTGTTTATTCAAAACAAATCGCAATTGTGAATCATATCACTTCCTGCTCACGACAGGATGTTTTGCCGGGGAGAGACGCACGCAGACCCTGGAAATTTAGAGCAGCAAATGTAATCATTTTTGATGACTGGCTGGGTGGCAGGTGGAATTGTTGTTGTGTGTGGTATGAAACGAGGTGGCGGCAAAGCTGTAATTTATAGTGAAAGATGATGCATTACTTCTCTTAACTTATCTTTAAATGCTGGCAGAGGGAGTGGGGGGGAGGGGGGGGTCATTTCAATCAGCTGTAGTGTTTGAAATGAAAACCTGCCACTTCCTGGACCTCCATGGCACTTGGGTTTATTTATGATAGTGTATGGCAGAGAAAGGGATTTTTTATGAGGTCAATCTGTCTATTAATGTGCCATGTCTCCCTTGTTTAACCTTTAAGACGTGAGTATAAGCGTGTACCACGAGTGGACGGACTATAATTATCGCTGATGGCAGCGGCCAGTAAACAATGCCTCTCTTTGTTAGTCAAATTTCTAACTCTCAGCCTCGGCTCTGTGTAAAAAGAGCTGCTCACCCACTCGAGAAAATGCTATTTGATTCCGATTCAGTGGTGTTTTCTTGTCCAAAGGTTCTAGATTCTGCGTCAGCAGCTTTTCAATTGTGTCAGAAGGAAATTCTGGTGCAGATATCAATTACTTCTTTTTCTCAGTGATGAAAAATTCCAGTTAAAGACAAAAAAAAATCTGATTATGATTGTCCATTAGCCTCCAAAAACCCTCTGCCCTGACCTTATAATGGAATCTAAGTAGGAATCAAACCTCCAGCCATGCATGAGGGATTAATCTGAGTTTTCCGCCCGAACCTTAAGGTGCCGCCCAGCCTCACCGACAAGAGCGTAGACTGCACTTCCTACCCATAAATCTCTCCGTCTAGTCGCTTCTTCTCAGTCTGACTCTCTTCATTTCCATCTCCCCCATCTGTTTTATATGGGCGCTGCAAAACATACACGTGAGCACTCATACACACACACACACACACACACACACACACACACATATCCATACACAGTTGCAGAGCTGTCAGGTCTAACCTTGACTCGCGCAGAGAATGAATTGTAATGCGAAGGGGAGGGCGGGGGGCACAAACAGGATGTCAGAGAGCTGCAGCTCGTCTCTGCCCGACCTGCCTCTTTCTTCCCTGTGGAGTCCAACTCTCAGCAATCTCTCTGTTAAAGGTTTTTTTTTTTTTTCCGCCTCTGATTAGACAACAATAGTTACCTTTCCATTTACTCTGTCCTCGCCAAACACATCCCAGGAGTTTCAGAGCAAAAAGAGATTAGCACATTGGTCAAATACTGTTGCCATAGGTATGAAATTCATTCACATATCCTCGTTAGCTCTGGTGTTGCATGCTAACAGAGACAGTAGGTCATTTGAATAGCAGCAGATGTGAAGCTTCACCAGCTGCTGAGCCGAATCAAATGTAATCTTAAATGATACGCAAACAAAGGCTGTGAGTTTGATGTGGGAAATTCAGTCGATGAAAATGTTCGTCACGAAAAAGTTGGTTTAAAATTCCAGCTGCTACTTGATCTGTTGAAGTGGTGGGTGATGGGAGATTGTTTGTTGTCAAGTACGGTATGTCAATCAATTCAGAAGAAGTTTAACCCCCCCATCCTTGGGCAGTGTTGCTCCATGCTACATGGTGAAATGTTAGCATTTAGCCTGCAATCCTTGGGCTGAGTGTCGGCGCTCTCGTTGTGTTCTGGCGTGGAGGCCCGAACATAAAACCGGCTCTGGCCCATAAACGGGATTCCAGATTTGGAGAAGTTTCGCAGGTGTCGACGTGGGAGTCAGATCCGGTTAGCCGCACTCTGCCCAGCAGTGGGCCAGTGTCATCCATTCGAAATCGGGCTGAATAAAACGCACAAAATCTGGCTCGTCATTCACCACAGGTGTAGCAGACCAGGTGTGCCTGCTTTGGGGCGGGACGAGCTGTTTTGGCTCCCTGTGGTGTTTAAGTGTTAGCATGCATGACTCGGGAGACGATAGACTCTCCCTGAACACGAAAGAAAAGCTGTTTATTCTTCAGACGCTGCTCTGATTGGTTTTCCTTTACTGTATTGTGACTTTATGTACAGGTGAAGACAATTGAGCTAAATCAGGAACAACAACTGTGCCCCTCTCACCGGGTTTCCTGGGCAAACATAATCAGATCGGGATCTTTGGGGCAAAGCGTTTGTCGATTTGGGGTCCGTGACATGAAAACATTCACAAAGCAGAGCAATAGGGCGTTGAGTTGGCAGCGAGCCTGAGGTAAACTCCCCGGCAGTGATAGATGTGTGTGTTCCAGATAGTGAAGTGATCGATAGCAGTATTGTTGGGAGGGGCGTTCAGAGTCGCTGTTATTGTGTTTGGGAAAGCTAAGGGGAGATGGGTTAGGGGGTGCAGGGGAGAGCTTGACGGGTTTATTGAGAAGCGTGATCTAGTGCACCGCCCCGGGACTCTTAGATGTAGTTAGAGAGGGCAGGGAGAGCGCGAGGGAGTGAGAAGAAAAAAGAAAGAGGAGGAATTTGGTGACGGTGAATGGATGGAAGTAGAGGAAGTGCGCATCAGAAGAGAGAGGGGAGGGAGGAAACAGAGGCAGGAAGTGAGGACGGTGCAGAGGTGGGAATAAATGTGTAGGTTATCTGTTGATGTTTATCTGCTGTGTCCTGAGGGCTTGTGCAGTCATAACAGTGATCTAATCTGCACCTCTGGAGAGCACACACACACACACACACACACACACACACACACACACACACGCACTGTCTCAGTGCCCATGCCACCAATCATCCATTTAAACCGTCATCTATCTGCCCTTCATCCAATCCATCCATTCAGCCCACATTTCCATTTTCTAATTCACCCCCCCCCCCTTTATGCCACAGAATTCCTCCCATACTTCAGTCCGTGCTTCCACTCCTACATCCTGCTGAAATCCAATTGGCCTCACCCCCCCACCCCTCCCTCCCTCTCCACCCCCCCCCTCCCCCCATGAACCATTTACCTTCTGCTGCCGTAGGGTTCAATGGACTTTTTAAAGGCAGAAACTGATGCAGGGTATTTCAAATCGAAGCTGCTGACTTCTGATATTTTGCGCAGATATTCAGTATCTGTCAAATTGGCCAATTTCATGGCAAAAAAAAAAAAAGATAAATAAATAAATAAATGAAAAATTGTGCAGAGCCCGGCGGGTGACAGGTGGGGGGGAGGGCAATGTTGTCAAAGTTGTTCACAACTAGGGGGAAGCAAAGTCGGGAGTTTCTAAATCCGTAACTTTGTGGCTTTAAAGAGCCGCTAAGAAACTTGTTTTTGCCGACCTCTGCCGGCTTTGCTGCAGCGATGTAGACGTTTGCAACAAGTACGCTGTGACATCACATGTGGGTGTGGTCGAAAGTGCAACTTTAAACCAAAATTGTGAGTGGGATACAGCTTTTGAGACGGTAAAGGAACTAATTAATATTCTTCGACATCTCTGTACAAAAACAGCTGAAACTGACCAGAGTAGCAACAACAACCAGTGTAGCAGTGTAGCTACAATATTTATCCACAGCATTTAAAATTATTTAATTTATCTGGAAGCACAAACGACTTATTTCTACTCTCAATCTTCAAAATCTTTCCCGTCAGACACGTTTCCAGGCTCCTATAACATTTTGTTTTTGCAATTGTGGAAGAAAAAAAATATATATATATTGAAGGAAACTGTCAGGGATCATTTCCAGCAGAGACACTGTTCAGTAAATGTGTTTTTGTAACGTCTCTGCACCGTGTTAGGAGCCACTTTAAGAGTGTGCATGCCTGGCGTGTTCCCTGCAATGTAAGACGCTGAGCTGGTATCGTATGGACATATGTATGTGCCCTACACGCCTGGTGTCGTGTGACAGGTGATAGTGGGGGATGAGTGGGATAGTTAAGTGTGTGTGTGTGTGTGTGTGTGTGTGTAGAGGAGATACTGCATGTAATGACACTCTCCCTGCTGCCTGTGGAAAAAAGTTAGCGTTAGCCACCTCAGGGAGCTCGTAGTGCATTTCCCAATATTTTGATGAAGATTTGAGTAAACAGGAAACCCATAACAGATCAATACTGTCTCCTCTATTTACCTTTTTATAATCTCGTACATTCAGAACTAGAGCGCCTCAACTGTGCTGGACGCGTGTGCGAGAGTCTGTGGTCCCGGTGTGTCTGTGTCAGCCCCCCCCCCCCGGTGTGTCAGTGTAGGTGAGCGTATCAGCTGTTTGGCACAATGCAGCGTTTGATTGAGGTCAGAGCGCCGCGTGGCGATAATGGCCCCTGCAAAAACCGACGTCTGATTCTAACCCCCCCCCCAATCCCCACCCCGAGTGGCCAAGTCCCTTTTCAAAGAAGTGAGAACAATAGTGAGTGACACTCCTCCTTCAAACGCCGCCACTTAGGCGAGGGCACTGTAATTTGCCACTGAGAAGCCGAAACATGAGGTGTCTTTTGAGCCATTGATTCCTGTTGGCCTAAGCCTTTCTCAGCGGCGGAGAGAAGGAACAAGAGGATGAAAAAGACGAGGGAAGCCATTCCCCTGCAGATGAAACACAAACATCTGGTGCATTTTAGTGCTTTAGCTTCCCTCGGATAGATGTTGCAATGCTTGTGTGTGCACGGATGTGTGCACTGAGCGTGCCTGTGAGCGTAGCTGCTCATCCGTGCATGCATGTACATCTCTACTGAGTCTTTCTATATTCTGTAATAACCCGCCACAAGGCAGGGGAGAGGAGAATAGCCTCTCAAGCGATATAGGAAGTGAAGGAGGGAAGGGAGGAGGTTACTGGGGCTAACGTGGCTTCGTTCCTCCGAGCTGCCGCTGATCAAACGGCCTCGATGGCTTTGGCAGAGGGAAAAACTGAAGGCACCACTGGAAAGACATTAACACAGGCGGGAAAGAACCTTAAAGGAGCATAGTGGCAATCTCCACTGTTTGGCTCATTTCCCTCAGCACAGATCTATTTTACAATGTCCCAGACCATTTCCCACTCGGGATGCCGAGCGTGTGTGATCTCTCTCCGCGTTTGGATGTGTGCGTGATCAAGGCCCCCCACATACACACACACACACACACACACACACACACAAACACACACACACACACACACATATCCCACCCCCCGCCCCCTTAACTCAGCCTAATTTGTATAATTGAAAACAGTCATCTGATGTGCAGTTCAAAGGTAGGGCAGACAGCAGCGGCGCTAAGATGTCACCCAGTGATACATGAATTAGCACCTTAGCTAGTTTAGTTCAGCCCAAATGCCAACACTGTGAAGCTGTGAAGCATGACCACTTCAAATTTATTATTTAGTTGTTCAAACATAGATGATTACAAGCCTGAAATCTTTGCATTTGGCCGGGAAAAAGAAAGAGGAGGCGTTTTCTTCCTGCAGTCAGGTGCTGATTTAATTTTTATTTTAGGTCACATCGAAGTATTTCGTGCCCAGAAAGTTCTGTGGCTGTTGGACTTTTGAGACCCTTTGAAAAACTTTATTGGATAAAATGAAAAATACACGGTCATCAAACTGTGCCGTTTTATTTTCCCCCTGACATTTTGGAGGAGTATTTTGGAGGTACAGCTTTCACCCAACCACAGTAACAAATATCTCAAATATCTCATTTTAGAACAAAAGTTTTATATATATATATATTTCTTTTTTTTTCTGTGCCAGACACAATGATTTAAACACAACTTATCCAGCAGCTCCCAGTCATCAAAGCTCTGCCGCCTGATAAGAGTGCCAAACTTATTTTTCAACTAAACCCACAGACATCATTTTGTTTTCACACATTTTCTGGGGTTTGATGGAGTAATCTGTCAGTGGAATTGCTGATACAGAGTCAGCAGCACTGTGGTCCTGGAGCTGAGCGCTAAACGCTGCCAGGGTGGAGGGTTTGATATACCCCCCACCCCACCACCACCTCCTCCTCCTCCTCCCCTCTGGCCCAACCAGGCTACAGCTGTCTGTACCTGCTGTACTGAAAGGCTCTGGGTAAAAGCTCCCACTAAAACAGCAGAGGCGGCTGATGCGATAATAACAGGTAATTTGCCAAATATTGTGATCGTTCTCATCATTTACACTTATTAATCTGGATCATTTGAGGAACCACAATTATTCTGCTTTTTTTTTTATTTTTTTTAACTTTTAATGAAGGGGAACACCTCACTTTGAAAGTTCATGTAACGGCTGGTGTTTCCTTTTTCATCCTGGATGTCTTTAGCTACCAGTACCTGCTCCAATCTCTGGTAGATATAGTGTTTTTATGATGCTGTATTTCCAATATTTTGATATTGATTTAAGTTGAAATCCTCAATGTACCTCTTGTGGCACCTTGATAAGCTTTTACTAGCCTTGTGTTATTGCATTGCATTTCATAGAATCACTTGTGAAGGGTTCAGCTGTGAGGTGTTTTTGTGTGGAAGTTTTAGCAGCCGGCTCTCTCTTCTGTTCTGTTCTGTTGGTTTGGGTTGAGGTTAAGCGATCGCGGCGTATGCTCGGTACAGTTTTTATTTATTTATTTATTTATTTATTTTATTTCACAAAGGAATTATAAAATTCACAATATAATACCAGGAGCATAAAACCACTTCTCTTGGAAAAGAAAAAAAAGGAGCTTTGCACGCGGCTTCTACTGCAATAAGACGTGCCAGATGGATGTCAATAATAAAAAAACATACAGCACAAATATTTGTGCTAGTAACAACACATTGTGTTTGCTTTGCTGGGGACCATGTGGTAGAGACCAGCTCCTGGGCCCCTATATAATATACTGTATATGTGGAGTTTTCTTTTCAAGGTCCCATATTTTACATTATTCCTGTCTTTTATTTTGAAGTGTTGATCCATAAGAAGATATATTTGTGGTTTCAGGAAACAAAAACCTTTGCAGTGTAGTTTTACATCTCCTCTCGCAGGCTTCTCTCTGGAGCTCTGGTAACAACAGGTTGGTGAGCCAATCAGAAGAGAGGAGGCTCTGATCCTCTCTTCTGATTGGTGATTGTTTTCTGAGTGATCCAATAAAAATACAGCAGATTTCAGGTCTCTTCACTCAGAGAAACCAAATCCTGCAAGGTTTGGATGGTGGGTCCAGGTGGGCGGGGCTTGGTGACTGCTTTGTTGTGACATCACAAAGTTACAGGAAGTGCTGACGGCTGGTTTTAAGGCTCAGTTTCTGAATACAGGCTGTGTGCATTTCTCTGTGGACTGAGGCTTTGATACTTTCACAGTATTAATATAGAAGCTAGAGCTGATCTATAATCACACTACACATGGACACAGACCTTTACACTGGATGGGACCTTTTAATGTTGCTTCAGAGGAAGTTCTACTGGAAACTCATATGTAAAATCCTGAATATGTCCATGTGATTGACCCCGTCAGCTTCGCAAACCGACAGCAGTTGACCCGTAATAACTGAGCCTATCACACATCTGAATTAAAACACTAATCTGGAAATCCCATCAGAACACAGAATAACACACACTCCCCAGGACACATTAATCCCTCGCCTACTCTGTCCGTGTTTCTAGGAACATGCTGACTGCTTGAACCACGGGGAAACTATTGTGTTTCTATGCTTGTAAGTGTTTAAGTGCAAGCATCTGTGTGCGTTTGTGTGTGTGTGTGTGTGTGCGCACGTGTTTGTGAGTAAGCCTCGGGCTGTCCCCTCAGCACTGCGTCTGTATCGACCTGCAGTGGAAAACAGGCCTGTACTCGGCCATGTAGGCCAGAGAGTCGATAGGGACATCAGAATGAGGGCAGCCATCCAAAACGGCATCACAATGTGCCCAGAGGCCGCACACTCACACACACACTCACACACACGCACACGCACACACACGCTGTATATATACAAAAACTTGGCCATTTTTCAAATAGCCTTGGATTTATGGTTTATAAATCCCCCAGATGGTGATTCATGTGTAATCTGTCTGTAATGGTTGCTTGATGGACTGAGTTTCAAACCTTCTTGGGCTGTTTTTGTGTTGCATTAACAGACACTACAGTCACCGGATCATTATCACGTAAAGATGTATTACACATGTAATTGTGTATAATTGCACATTGGATTGATGGACACTCTGTTTCTTTCTTTCTATTTCTGCAACTGACTTCTGATAAATCCATTTATAGACAGTTTCTTGAAAGTATTTTTTTCTTCTTCTTTACAGGAAAATGTCAGGTATGTTTTTGGTTTTTTTTCCCATGAAAGATATTTTACAATCAGTAAAAAAAAAAAAAAACTTCAGACTCAATCAGGAGCCTTTTATCATCACTGGCATGAACATGTTTCACTCATGCAATAATAACCAAGGCTGGATTACCAAACAGACTTCAGGGACCCCTCAAAGCTCCAGGCGGACTGTGTTTCAGCTGGTCTGGGCAAATTTAATTGAAAATGAGTTTGTGAATATACACTGCTGAATCATAATATCAACTAACAGGGAAAGGGCCTCAAGGTGTTTTAGTACCTGGCTACAAAGGCTCTGTCCTGGGTCCTTGTGTTAAAACTTTCTTTTAGGATCTTCATTATTTATTATTTCAGATTTGTGCTTTTACATGGCCTGTTCATAAATGAATGTGTGTAGTCTAATATATATAAATAGTAACTGGAATAAACTACTGACAAAATAAAATATGTGTATGTGTATTATTAGCGACTAACTCGCTAATAATGCTACTTCCAGTGGAGCTATGAGGAGGCAACAGCGCAACTGAGATGTAGCATATCTGTATCTGTTTATTAGCAAAGCAGCATTTGTTTTTAAAACGTACTGAATATTATCATCTCAAATACAAAAGCATCGGCCTCAGCCGGTAACGTGTGACGCCACCGCTGCTGTAGATTTG
Source organism: Seriola aureovittata (assembly GCF_021018895.1). NCBI lineage: Eukaryota > Metazoa > Chordata > Actinopteri > Carangiformes > Carangidae > Seriola > Seriola aureovittata. The sequence continues at coordinate 18,670,754 of NC_079385.1, read as the reverse complement.
CCGAGATTAAGTCTTGCACCTCCATAAAGATGGGAGACTCACAAGAGACAGATTTAAGATGAAATAAAATTATAATAATGATTAAAAAAGATAAAAATTGATGGAGCAGAGGCCGAGATATCAGGATATGTATTAAGCTTCTAAAATCTCTGGATCCTTCCCCCGTGCCTGGTAACACCAGGCTCTTTCAAACTCCACACTTTTGCAGCTCAGGCTTTCCTTTAAAGAATTAGCCATAGTAACCCTGACGACATCACTATGACATCATCAGTTTCCTAGATTTGACAGAGCTCCTCCAGTTTCCTTCGTGATGTGTAAACTGAACTCTGTGCATAAAATCGGACACTCAAACATGGATTTTTTTTTTTTCTTTTTCTTCAGTTTTCTTTTAACTGCAGAATTATCGATAGCCACAGCTCATTCTCTCAAAGCTGAGCTGCCCAGCTCGGGAAAAATAAAACTCAGACTGATGGAGATTAAAGCACTGCTTGTTCTTCCTCTTTTCCCCCTGCGTTGGTTTCCTCTTCAGAATTTTCTCCTCCCTCCTTCCTCTTCCCTCTTCACCCTAACAGCCAGAGCAGTTATTACTACTTTAAGTACTGCACTTGCTGAAAGGGAGGTTCATGGTTTTGTGTGTATGTGTACTGTATATTTGTGTGTGTGTGTGTGTGTGTGTGTGTGTGTGTGTGTGTGTGTGTGTGTGTGTGTGTGTGTGTGTGCTGTAAAACACTAGTCTGATGGCTCCCGTGGGTATTTCAGAAGCTGCAGTCGCTTCTCTAAAGTTCAAGCAATTACATTTTCCGACCGGGTGCCATTTACCAAACAGTCTCTGGCTGTGTATGTGTGTGTGTGTGTGTGTGTGTGTGTGTGTGTGTGTGTGTGTGTGTGTGTGTTAGCTTATATGGGCATCTGTGTTTGTTTATTACATGTTTGTGGTTCTGTTTAAAGTCATATACCTTACCTTATACGTGCGGATTCTTGGTCAAGTGGAAGAAACGGAGCTGCTGAAGGTGTGACTCATTTCTTGTTTTCTTCTCTTGATGGTAAATAATATGCAAATATACGTTTTGCTCATTTATACCTTGTGTAGCTGGAAAAGCACTTTTTTTTTTATTTCAGATGTATTTCAGATTATTAGTGGGTGGACTGTAACAGTGAAATAAACTATTAGTCCCATTATAGATTAATCTAGATCTATTTAATCTAAAAATAAAACATTCATCTCAAGTTCCTCATATCTTTGTCACAATACGAAACAGAGAAAAGCTGCGAAACCAACATATGTGACAGTTAATCACTCATCAGATTGACTGTTATCTGTGTATCAGCTCAGTTAATCAGTTACTTTATTGAGAGAACAGACGACAAAAGATCCATTCAGGGGTTGTGCAGTGAAGGTCCAGGTCCAGCAGACTGAAAACAGAGCAAATTCAGCTGTTTAGTCCAATTTTAAATGCAGTAATACATCAGTGGGTCACTGGGTGTACTGTGGGTAGTCAGTGTGATGTGTTTGGCATGCTGCAGTAGATGCGTACATGACTTGAATGTGTCTGAGCAGCAGGTTGGTGTCGGCCTGGTGTAGAATTACAGACCAGGATTGCACCAACATGTGCTGCGAAAGGGCAGCACAGATAATTTTGGATCGAAGCTGCCGATACTCAATATTTTAGTTTTATGTCCCAGTAATAAGTCAACAGCGTCTGAGATTGGAGGATCATTCTGTTCAGGTTGCAGCATGAAGGCCACGCAACAGTTAAACTCTCCACTGGAACTCAAAAGCAGATTATTGGAACACACCGTCCACTACTTTTACTTTTTTTTTCTGCTGCAATAAGTTGCTGAGTAAGTTTACAGCAACGAGAAGTGACTGATAAAATCATTTTAAGGTAAATTATCTCTTTTAAGCTCCACCAATCAATATTTTTATTTTGAAGAATTGGTAAATGACTGTGAATTGTGAGAATTATCACCCAGGTCTGCAGTTGCTCTCAGCTGAGTGAAGCTTTCTAGCATCTTTCAGCTCTTTGTTTTGGTTTTGAAGTCTGCACCTTTAATGTTTTGGTTCACTCTCACCACTTTCATGTTTTGTAGATGCAAAAAGAAAATAAATCCACTGTACACTTATCTGTCCCACACCGAACAGCAGACCAACAAAGTTAGCGACTCGCTAGTGAGCGTGGAGCATTTACTAAACTTTCAAATTTCACAATATACTCCAAAAAAAATCCATTAGAATTAAAAATAATAATGAGCTTCACTAAAACTGTTTGTGTATGTTGTTTCAGTTTTATTCAGACAACATTAAGTTACCATTAAACAACATGAATTGGGTTTTGGTTTCATTCAGTGGCGCTGGCAGCTCTGGCTTTGGAGTTGTTGAAACAAGCTAGCAGTTAGCTAACCTAATCACATCCAGGGTGTATTTCTGTGCTGGACACACAGAGATGAAACTGGTATTGATTTTTTTTTTGTCTGATTGTGTGTTTGTGTGTGTGTGTGACAGGAAACAAGTGAATTGCACTAAATGTCATTTGTGTTCCTGTCAGATGTTTGTTTGTTTTAGCAACAGACGAGTGACTTTTGCTAGTTAGCCCCTCAGAGTCGAGTTCAGCGTCTCTCTGTTTGCAGGGATGGTCTGGTTGAGCTGACTAGCAGTTTGGGAGATACAGCACTGGATCTACAGGGCCTGTTAAGTTTGAGAGTTGGTGTGTGTGTGTGTGTGTGTGTGTGTGCATGCGTGTGTGTAGTGTGGTGTGTGTCAGTGAGCAGAATGGGCTGCCAGATCAGCCATTGCTGCCATAGGCCTGACAGGATGACAGCTGTCACCAAGGAAATAAAGAGGGGAGGAGGAGAGAGGAGAGACACTGCCTCTAGGGAACACACACTCTCTCTCTCTCTCTTTCTCTCTCTCAGACAAGGCCTGGCAGAAGTTGTGTGTGTGTGTGTGCATGTATTTTGGCCTGTGTGTGTGTGTGTGTGTGCAACCATGTTTGTTTGTAAGCCAGAGAATGGCTACAACATGAGTATAATTGGTTTGTGTTTCAGTAATGTACACACTTATCTTCAGATCAGCAATTACAGTATGGATATTGAAAAGGAACAAAGGGACAGTGTTGGTATGTGTTTCTAAGGTGTGTGCGTGTGTGCGCGTGTGTGTGTGTGTGTGTGTGTGTGTGTGTGTGTGTGTTCTCTCCATGTATTGAGTTTGGTTTGCTTCATTAGTTTATATTGTAAAATCGATGTTGCCCATTGTGGTACAACCGGCCTCTGTTCTTGTATTCGGTGTTACGCTGCTGTGTGTGTTTATGTGTGTGTGTGTGTGTGTGTTGTGTGTGTGTGTGTGTGCGCCCAGTAATAGTGACCCTGGGGAGAGGGTTTGACACGGGCGGTGAGGGAGGGAGGTTTGGTTGGGGGGGTGAGCCCCCTAAGTGACCTGGAAAGCAAACCCATCCATCAGCTCTTTCTCCTCTTCAATCCTTTTGGTTCCCTCTCTGTTGTCTTTTTTCTCTCTCCTCTGTCGGGCTATTACAGCAATCACTGCTCTTAAAGCTGCAGTTGTGTGTTCGAGCGGATGTGTGTGTGTGTTTGTGTGTGTGTGTGTGTGTGGTTGGTTGTTTTTCAGGGATGCGTCCGCCGTCCGTCCCCTCCATCAGAGCAGCATGAGGTTATGTGTATTTAACCCAGGCTAGCTGGCCTTGCTAAGGCATAATGGTCTCAGTAAGATGGAGAGGAGGGTGAGGCGGAGTGAAGGAGGAGAGGACAGGAGATAAAGGAGTGGAGACAGACTGAAGAGTGAGGACGGGGATGAGGGGATGGAGTAGAGAGTGAACTCACCTGCGCTCAGTTACTCTACTTTTCATTTGCAAGCGCTGAGATTTGATTTAAGGGAAAGATGCAACTAATGATTATTTTATTATGTATTAATAGGAAATCACTGATCCCACTGTTTCTCTTCAGATGCTAATTTCAATATCTAAACCTTGTGTGTTACATAGCACCACTCTAATACCAGTGCTCCTCTTTTTCTTTCAATTTGAGGCTCGCTCTGATGAAAATCAAGCGTTTAACCTTGTTACCATGTTCGGTGCCTTTTATATCATACGTGAGTGAAATGAGTGTTTCCACCTTGAACTGCAGTGAACCAATGACAGTCTCATAGAAACGGGCAAAATAAACTCAAAACCTTAGTCAGTACAGAGAGTGAGAGTTAGCATTAGCACAACCGCTAACACTGACTGGGCCAGTTGCCACGCTGACTACGCTAACTGTTCCCGACTCCTCAAAACCTTCTGAGTCTGGGTCTGAACTTTAAACTAATCTGGATCATGTTACGTGTGACGTGACATCACATCACACCTGTCGACCAACTGACGCCACCACAGGAAGATGCGAAGCACAGGAAGTCAGAAAAAAGAGCTGGCGTTGAGTTAGCTATTGTTAGCAGGAAAGGGCAGCACATGCTGGCAGCCTGTACTGGGGAATTACTCGAGCTTAAAACTGAAGACTCTTTAAATACTGCTCCTACTAGAGCTCCGTGTGCTTTAGTAGTGGATCAAGTCTGGCCTGTACCGGATTCACCTAATGAGATTAGTATCAGCATCGATACCAATCCAGTGTAACAGATCGGTACATCACCATCAGCACCGAGTAACCTATTGATTATTTTTGGATTAATCATTTATCCAGTGTTACACTAAAGTAATGAAAACTGCTCATGAGAAGTTCCCAGAGCCCAAGCAGACGACTTCAAACAGTCCATATAAAACAGAATAAAACAGACCAGCAGCAAATCATTTTTTTTTTTTCATTTTTGTTTAATAAATGACTCATTAATAAGCAAAATAGTTGATTCATTTTTCTGTCAGTTGACTAATTATTTCAGCGCTGATTAAAAAAAAAAAAAAAAAAAAAAGGGAGAATCCCCCCGTTGAAAAATGAAGCGCACAGAATGTTTGTTATCCAGCTCTGCACATTTCATATTTAATATGTGTATTTGAACGAGTCTGTCCATAAACAAAACCACGGGAGAGGCGGAGTGTGGAGATGGTTTTTATCTGGAGACAAATCCTGGATCTGCTCTGTAGACAGTGAATAATGGAGCGACTCCCAGGACGCCGTGACAGCAGCCGGGCTGATTTTTACCAGGATATGAGGACAGTTTTTTTTTTTTTCATTCACAGCTGGAAGTCATATATTCAAGTAAAACTCATTTGGGTGGGGGATACCTGGAGCAAAAATTCTTTGAGCTCAGTCACTAATTTAATATCAGTGGAATGGCCTCCAAAAAAGTGTCACATCGCATATCACATTAATTTAAATCTTGACGCTTGGATTTGCAGCTTAGGGAGGCAGCGGACTGTCGCTGATGATATTGAATTTACCGTCCAGAATCACTGTGTAAATAAGGTATTAAGGAAGGTGCATTCAGGTGCAGTGTGAGGTGAATTTCCTCATTGCTTTATTTGACCTCAGACCGTGTTCACATGCAGGCGGTTAAAGGTAACGGCGATCACCTGGCGGCTTTATGAAACAAGAAATGAAGGGGAACGTACAGATTTGTTAACTTTTTCCTGCCCGTGACGAATGTTAGTTTGTTTTGAAAAATAATGAATGTCTGCAACCCTCCAGCCTTCCTCAGATAGGATGAAATAGCGAGAAAAGAGGAAACGTAAATCATGGTTAGGTGTCACAGCGCGCTATCCTGCTGTTGTGCTGAGGAGCAGGGGGTCCAATTTTGTTTTTGGAGCTGCTCAGATGTTAGAAATTATTCATATACATGGTCCTGTTATTATTGTCCACCTCTGGTATGAGTTTGATTGACTACATATTTACTGTTTTCCGGCTGAGGAAACCCCCGCGGTGTACTTAGTTGACCGCAAACACATTTTGATCAAATTTCCACAAAGAAACCTCAGCAGCAAAATCCCTCCAAAGCCCGTTTCTGACCAACACCGTTGTGAACCAATGAGGTGGGGGTCAAATAATTTGAGCTGCCCTGCTACAGCACCAAGCCGGGAAGGTACAAATCAAAATCAGGATCACGTTTCATTCACCCAGCGTGTTGCATCCTGCGAGGACGTGGGCTTCGGGCTCTGCAAAGAGGGAGGGGTTAAAAAGAGATGATTAATCAGGGGGCTTGCAGTGTGTGGGTGTCGGTGCACGTGCGTGTGTATGTGTGCACGTGCATCTGTGTGTGTGTGTGTGTGTGTGTGTCAGCGGGGTGAATGGGGGTCTGGCATCCAAGCGGCAAGGTAATGAGTGTAGCCACAGTGTGTGTGGACCTCTAGCCTCTGCAGTGGAGAGGAGGGGGGCATGAGTGGAATACAGAGAGACGCTGTTTCTCCCGCTGATGGCTCTGTTGGTTATGGATGAAACGGCCCCAGCCTCTTTTAGAGGCAGCCCAGCAATGCACTGTGGGAATCCGGGTTTATTTCTCTCATCAGCATAAAGGATGTGGACTGATGTGTATCATCACAAATTACCTTTTCTTTTTTTTGACACCTAAAAGGAGAATTTTATGTTTTTATTTCTGACTCAAAAAGCCCTATAAATAGTCATCAATCACACCCAATGCAACTGATGGTTGAATGGAATTTCTAAAAAAGACTTTTTCATTATCAAAAATAAAAAGAAATAAAAGTACAAAACTTTGTCTTGTCTCAATATTACGAGGAGTTACAGCAGGACAGGCACAGCAGCAATGCGGCAAAGCTTTTTGCTTCGGGTAGATTTGAAATTACAAGTGAATATCTCCAACGTTAGAAGATGCTTCAGCACAAGCTGGGCAGCAATTAAAAGATCTGAATCCCTGCGCTTTCCTCTCTCGTTTCACTTCTCTCTGATCAATACGTTCCTCATAAAACGCTGCAATTCTGTCAGCGGTTATAGCCGCTGTAGTCGGCTATATTCTGACGCCATATTACATGGCAGTGCAGCGGAAGCTCGGGTGCGCTGTATGTGTTGACACATGGGGCGTTCAGGGACAGTACTGAATTAGGGTCTCAGCCCAATACACAATCGCTGAGGTTATGGGCATAAAAAAATTTTTTAGCATCGTATCACACTGGTGGTTGGCCATGGTTGTGACATTATTAAACCCACACAGTGATAAAAACTTGACTGGTCATTCAGATATTCAAGGAAAAGCTGCTTTTGAAATATAGCCTTAAATTTACATGACTACATGAATAAATTAACCTTCTTCTTTCTTTCTTTCTGTTATTACTTCAAATTTGATTTAAACCATGAGTTGTGAAGTGAGAGACTTTAAAATGTTTGATAAAGTCATGTAAACACCTCTGTCATATCAAACCTTTAATCCCCTGATACGTCACAGTGGGCATCAGCTAGCTACGTGTGACGATAGCTAAATCAATACGCAACAAGCTGTCATTTTCAAACTGACCTTAAGCTAAACAATCAGTCATGTACAGAATTTGGAATAAAAACTACAAACGTAGACTACATTAACAACATACCTTCAACTTAATAGAGCTCCTGAGACCATATGTGGACGGGTCAGTGTTGTTTTAGCTGTTAGCATTAGCATTACTGCTGTAAAATGTTGGAAATGTTGAAAAATCCTGCTGTGAATGTTTATTTTACTACATCTTGTCTTCTTTTTTTATTTGCAAAGTTGTGAGGCAAGTTAGCTGGCAACATTAGCTTAGCATAAAAAAAAAGGTCTGATGTGTTCTTTGTGTATTTTCACCTTCATCAACCAACAAAGCTGCTTCATCTTGTTTCCATACGATCGGTAATCTCGAGGATTAGTTGTGATGTGATGCGGTGAAACCTTTCTGGATAGGCCAATCAAACTGCCACGATTTATTCCCAGGTTGTTCAACACCCTGCTAATGTATAGATCAATGGGGGAAGTCAATGTAAATGGCTCAGCTTTGTGAAATAAGTCGCTATGTATGGTTCTTACATCTCCAGGATAATTACACAAAGCGGTGGAGTTGTGCAACGGATCAAATGTGGAGAAAATGAAGACACGGTGCGATGACAGGGGAGATAATTCGAAACTAAAAGGTGGAGGAAGCCTTGCAAAGGAAAGATGTCAATCCCTCCACCCCCTCATCATGAGCGAGGGCTTTTAGGAGATTGCGAGATGCAAACAAAGCCGGAGAACAGGTCAACCCAGGTGATTACTCTGCATTCACAAAGGTGAAGGTCACGAAGGAAGTTTGAGTTCACGTAAGCGTGAGCGCCGAGGAGATCCGCTGGAGGAGAGAATGCGGTGTTATTAACTCCCCCTGCCTGTTCTGATCTGTTCCCACTTGACATTAGCAGGAGAAAATGACATGCTTTTAGCAGTGGCGGCTCATATAAGAGGGTTACCGCTGCCATTTAGAGGCAAGAGCTGGTGGGAGCTGACAGGAGCCCCGGTTCTCAAGAATAACCTGCTTTAGAAGATGGAAGGGAAGGAGGGAGGAAGAGCAAAAGAGCCGGGATATGCCACAGATGTTCTGCATTTTAAAAAGAACAAAATGATTTCTTCCTTTCTAGCTGCGTGTATCGGTGAATATCTGTTTCTTTAAACTTAACTCCGACCTATCATCTTGTCAGAGCTTCCACCGACAAATTAATGGATTACTGCAACCCCTGAGCTAATGCTAATTGTAATCTCGAAGCAGCTGTTGGAAACCATTTGAACTTCGCTTCCCAGAAATCCTGTAATGGTGATGTCAATAAATGTCAGGGAGCGTGTGTTTTTTCTTTTTTTTCCACTAACCTGACCAATCTGCGGTGGCTTAAAGAGGAAACAGTTGAGCTTTCGCTTTTAGATTCTGATGAATCACCTTCTCCAGGCGGAGTTCACCTGGCCGCGAGGTCACCGACACGAGAGGAAGCTAAATTGGAAAACGCCTGAACCCAAAACTCAAAATCCCGCTCCTAAAATAACCCCCTTTGAGGATCAGCGTCTCCTTTTGTTCCCTGTGTTCGTCTGAATGTAGAAGAACACGCCGCTTCAATCAATCCCGGCCCTAATTAGGCCTCTGCCTCACCTCGGCATAATGATGGCGCAGTCACATAAAAAGGTTCCTTTCATTGTTTTCCTTTACTTTAAAAGCCGTCTCCCCGCAGACCACCCCGCCGTGATTTAGCGGTCGGTCTTTAGGTTTTGTTTGTCCTCTGTTTTGTTTAGTCATTAAAGTTGTCACACTCTGTTTGGATCAAAGCGGCTTCAGGAGCGGCACAAATTAAGGTTCTAAATATTAGTGGTGACACCTCGTTAATGGGATGTAACGTGTCAGAGGGGAGGCGGAAAGCTAACGTGAGGAGAGGGTGCAGGAGGGGTTTTTGCGTCCTGGCCGCGGGCTGTGTTTGTGTTTGGAGCCCTGGCGGCGGCGTTTACATTATGCGGAGTTGTGGCTTTCCTGGTCGGCGGAGGGTTAGTGGCGTGCAGTTGGCAGCGGCGGTTTTGTAATTAGGAGCGCTGGCTGGGTGCTGCAAGACATTTTGCAGGTTGTCAGGCAGTGGGTGTGATGGTGAAATGTGATTGACGCTGAGTGGGCACAGCGGTGGGCATTGTGGCGGCTGTGGTTGGCTGAGATTGGCAGACAGCTCTGTGTAAGTGCTCCTCTGACTGGCAGACATCATAGCCCTTCGCGGTTCTCCGGGGGGCTTTCACACAACTACAGCCAGTCAGTGTGTCCGTGAGTGTGTGCATCACCACTTTGATCCCTCTGAGGCGGGTGGTTTCCTTCTCTCAAAATCTTTAGCCAGGCGCACAGATGTTCTGACACGCTGACGGATGGATGGTTGTGTTTACCTACTCACAAGTGTGTTTAAACTGACTCTGGGCCAAATCCACTCACAAATCATTCCTGGGTGTGAGCTGTTAGCGCGCAAACACGCCACCGCAGACACGCCACCGCAGACACGCCACCGCAGACACGCACGCACACGGAGGAGACGCGCTAATGAGACAAGCTGCAGAGTTCCAGAGGTTTTTGTTTTAATGAGAGGGCCGCGGCTTCGTCTCACCTTCGCTGGTAAACAACAACAACAAATCACAAAACTCACTGAACGCTTCCTATATATATATATGTGTGTGTGTGTGTGTGTGTGTGTGTTTGTGTGAGTTAACTTTATGTTGTGAGGTTGTCTTGCATCCAACATTTGCCTGGCTTGGCGCTCTTGTTAGTATTATTGTCAAATTCCTTCATGAACACACATGCACACACCCACAGGCACACACATACACACATACAGCCACAAACACACACACACTCACACAAACACACACACACACAGAAACACACACAGAAACACACACAGATGCTCACAGCCAAATCAAATCTCAGCTGGCCAGACTGACGTTGAAGGCTTTTAATGCAGCTGTCATTGGCCAGTCTCCCTCTCTACACACACACACACACACAAACCACACACACACTTAGCTCTGAAATACACTCTTACAACAAATACCCTTTGAGAAGTGCTTGTGTGTGTGTGTGTGTTTGTGTGAAATGAAGGCGGGAGGGAGCTGTGACACTGCAGTTAGCATTAGCTTCCTCTGCCATTCCCACCACATGGCTGTCAGGCTGCGCTTAGCTTAGCGTCTTCATCTGCAGAGGATTAGCATGCAGCACTAGCCGGCGCTATGAGCTGAGCCTCCCTCTCTGATTAGGCGTGATGCATTTGAAGCCTCCACGAGGAGAGAGGACGGCACACACTCTGCCGCTCGGCATATCGGCTCATTGTATTAAGCGGCGTGTGTGTGTGTGTGTGTGTGCAGGATATTTAAACAGCCTACACAAGTCCTCAGCAGCAGAAAGGAGGCATTTACACTGAGCACCGTGTCCACGTCTGGTTTTGTGTTAGTGTATACGGGTCCAGCTTCACTCACAGAGATGTACCTGAATTATATTACTACACTTCAGTGGTTTTCAAATGAATACAGCTTGTTTTATTGGAGAGCCGCCTGCATTGATAAAAACTGTTGCTTTTCTGGTGGCTCTGGTGCTGGACAAAAGTATAGGGACACCAAAACATTGCACCTATAAGAAGTTGTTGTTGTCATTCAAGGTTTTAGAACCTGACAACAGGGATTTTCTCCCACGTTGCTCCGATATCGCCTCACTGATGTTTGGCGACGACGCGTAGCTAGTTTAACTCGCCCCGGACCTTTCAACTATGAAGCCTTTTTCAGGTGGAAGATTAAGGTAGATTTTTAAATGCAACCTAATGATTCAATAGGGAAATATAGAAACTGTCATCTACGTTTTATCAGTAACAGTAACTGTTATTATAAAACAGTTAGTTCCAACCAAGAATCATTCCATGAGCGCTGATATAGAGAACTGGGACTTTTAACATCATGTATCACTCCGCGTTACAGGTGTTATATATTTCCAGAAATAACATTTGAATTAAATGATGGTGGTCGGAGGAGGAGGATGAAGGGAAGAAGCCTGGATCATTCAGCGCACACCTGAGGTAACCTGTAGACAAAGTAGGAAGCTAGTGTGCACTGTGCAGGTCAGGACAATGTTTCCGTGTTGCTCAGCAACAGTCCAGGAACTATTTGTGTTGTCGTAGTCAAATAAATGATGAAATAATCAAACAAATCATAATCTGCTGTTTCTTATTTAACTGCTTTGGCCGAACCAGAACCGATGAGCGAATCACAGCCGTGCTGACGTTCAGTACAACATCACGGCCTCTCGTGGGACGTTGTTTAAACACAAATCAACAACAAGAGAAAATGTTCTCAGATGTTCCCAGGGGGTGAAATATTATCGCCGGTGGCCGACTGAGGTCCTTGACATGAAAATCTTTACACACCTCCATCCACGCCCCATCCATCGTGTGAGCGGAAAAAGCCCACGGGACTGATAACTGATAGCAGTCCTTGTGAGTATGCTGTTATGGAAATGGGTGTTTAGTCTGTCTCGGGCCTCCGGGGACCATCGGCGGTATCCCAGAAGTCTGTGCAGACCTTTTTGTGAAGAGAGTGCAGTGCAACAAGTCCCCCGAGTGCTCATTAGGGAAAATGTAGCTCTGTAAAACAGGCTGAAACTCTGCAACACACACACACACATACACACACACATATACAAGCCAGACGTGGAGAGGAATTTTCTCTGTCTCACATGGTTCAATCACATAATTGACGACAGCGGCGAGTCAAGGGGTCGAGATGTGGGACTGCATTCATATTTTAGCATATGGAATATGTAATCCTGAGCGTTTGCACCAGCGTAGGGGTGAACAAAGGTCAAACACAAAGTTGCTAAGTAGGTCTGTAAAAAAAAAAGTCAAATCATTTCCCGTGCTCATGGCTCCCGCTTCTCTGTTTGATACTGATGTATTTTTATCTGCACGCTCTCACCTAGAATTTAAATAAATTCATAGCTGTTGCCTAATCACACCACAAGTCCAGCGCTCCGTGCAGAGCAGCCACCCAAGACTAAACTCCCGTAACAGTCTTCAACTCGCCTCTTTTGTATGTGGGACACATTTTAATTAAAGCCGGGAAAAAAAAAAATTACCTTAATTTTTCCATCACTCTCCTCCTTTTCCATCGCGCTCCCGTTTGTCGTTTGGGAATTTTGAGACGAGACTGGGTTTTGTGAAACGTTGTTGTGGGCCCAGCTGTCAGCCGGTGGAGTTCAAGGTACAAGTGACGCAGCAAAAAAAAAAAAAAAAAAGAAGCGTGACGCGCCAAATGATGGTTTGAATCATCGGCGTTCGAGGGCAGCTCCGACTTAAGTCCCGGCTTTCGGGAAAGTATCATCCGAGATCGTTGGTGCTACACGTGATGATGATTTATCAACCTGTAATATCTGGTCCATCGGAACGCCACTTGAAATGTAAATGGTATAAACAGGTTTCACAGTTCGTGGCAAATGATATGATTTGATGTGAGTGATTCGAGTCTCCGGAGAGAGAGGGAGAGAGAGAGAGAGAGAGGGAGAGAGAGAGAGAGTGAAGTGCAGGAGGAGGAGGAGAGTGAAAGATGGAGGCTCAGACAGAGGGAAGGATGAACAGGGAGCGTGACAGAAAGAAGGGAAGGAAAGGTGAGAGATATAGAGAGAAGTGGGTGGTTGGTCGGTTGGTGGTAGACGGCTCCTCTGGCACCCTTGGGTGGCGTTTGCCATGTTTGTGTGTGTGTGTGTGTGTGTGTGTGTGTGTGTGCGTGTGCGTGTGCACTGCAGATGAGTAATGGCCTCTGACGTGCATGTCTCTCTTGTCTCGTCCTCCATCCGTTTCATCATTACATGCCATCAATCTCCCCATCTCTCAATCTCCCTGTCAGCTCCCTCTGTTCCCCTTCTCCTTTTCCATCCCCCCGCCCCCCCATCACCACCACCCCCACCCCCCACCCCCCACTCCTCTTTAACCCAGACAGGCTTATTCTGCATCGTCTGCAAAGTCCTCAGGGTGTTTAACTCCTCGCCGCCACTTCTCCTTCGCCTTCCTCTCTTTGTGCCGAAGCCTTGCTCTGTTTCTCACCTGAGCCCCAGTTTAATTTCACTGTGAGAGCGGCTCTCACGCACTCGTGCACACACACTCAATCATTCACTCACCTAACACACACACACACACACACACACACACACGTGGACATGCACGCACACCCAAAAGGAGCTGTCAAGAGTAATGGTGTTTAGTGTAATTTACTGTACCGCCGTTGTAGCCTCTGCTTTCTCAATAGGAATCATTATAGAGATTACATAATGGGGGTAATTTTTCTTCTGCAGTATACAGCGCTGTGACGGGAGTACAACGTGTTTTGGAGGCTGGAGAAACCCTGTTAGCTGTTAGCTGAGAAGTAAATGGGTCCGGTGTAGCCCGGCTAAATCAGCGCCCGTTAGCTTCCCTCCCCTCTCTTCAGATCCATGCCTATTACTCTTAACAAACCAGAATGGATCCGGCGGTATTGATCTGTTGGCAAGGGAATGCTCTCTTTGTTCATGCACACACACACACACACACACTAACATTAGCACACACACACACACTGGCCGCGCTCATGTCGATGCAGGAATTCCTACACTGGTGCTGGATATGGAAATACGGTAGTCACACGGTGTTACAGCGTATATCGCCGCCTACATGTGGTTATTTTTTTTCCTCCTGCGTTCAAGCTGACGACCTCATCACCTGAAATGCAGATGAAGACACGATGCTGCTTTAAAAGCCTGGTTAAAAAAAATAAAAAGGTATCTCTGTATTCTTAAAGGAACAGCTTGTGCTCTCATGGAGGAAGGCGGCTGTAGTCAGATTCGTTTCACAGCAGTTGCAACGGATTCCAGCGGAGACCCAGAGGCCCTGCAAAGAAACAAATAAAAAGCTCCCCGGAAAGAAAAAGGCTCGATCCAACTTTTTGATATGATTTTGAAGGGAGAAGGTGGTTTGATTTGGCGTAAGGTCGCTTTGTTCAAACTCTTTGAAAAGGTTTGAATGAATTTGCGCGCTCCTGCAAGCATCTGGTCACCTGGAGGATTCTCTGTTTCACCAGGAGGCGACAGCTTTTAATGTTTTACTGCATCAATATTTCAGTAGCTGAAAATGTCAACAGTAAGAATCCGCTTTTCTTTTTTTATTTCCCTAATTTCAGTGATCACAAATGGAGAAATCCATTGTAGAAGAAGCAGGAAGTTTTTACTGAAGGAGTGAGACATGTGACTCGTGGTTCGTCTGCTGTCCTGATAAGTTTCAATCCTGGTTGTTGCCGCTCTTTTGAAATACGTTTGATATCCCATAATTTTGCAGATTTACGAAAAAAGTAGTCCGCAAAACACAAACGGGAGAAAAGGCTGCAGCGGCAATGTGTAACGAACGCCCCAGACCCTTATGGAAATATAAACATAGCTGTCACAAGAAACAAGAATATTGAACATTAAACCATTTTTTGTTTTCCCCTCAGTCTGGCTGTTTGGTCATGACCTTAAAGACTTCGGAGACTACAACAGACATATGCTGCACGTTAGCTTGTCTATGACTTTAATCTCTCCCTTCTGGATTGTGCTCTCGAGCAGATTTAAGCCGGCGCTGCTTTTCGAACATGTGTGCCGAATCGGGAAAACGAGAGTAACTCTGAACGTAAGTGATTGTAACCTTTTTGAGAGGGTGTTATTCAGTTTCTCCGAGTCTTTTCACACTGGGTTTGGGCTTTAAAAGTCTTCAGACGAGCTCCTGGCTTAAGCAAGAATTCAATTTACAAATTTAGAAGAGTGCAACAAAAAAGTAATTTGAGGATTATTACAAATTAATGTTACCACAGAGCGCAGCAAAGTCATAATATCACTTCTGAAATTAGTAATAAATAATTTGTAATACTGCCAGGTTCCGGTGTGATGGAGTAATTGACTCTCCTCTGTGGTGCTCCGAGGTCATTACCTCCCCAGTGATGATTCATGTGTTCTCTAATTGCTCTGACATCATCCATGTTGGAAACACACAGTCTCTTTAACACACACACACACACGCAGACACACACGCACACACTTCGCTCCCTCTCTTGGCTCAGGAGCAGGTGAAGCTGC
This sequence comes from Seriola aureovittata, assembly GCF_021018895.1. Taxonomy (NCBI): domain Eukaryota; kingdom Metazoa; phylum Chordata; class Actinopteri; order Carangiformes; family Carangidae; genus Seriola; species Seriola aureovittata. Next base: position 18,655,251 of record NC_079385.1, on the reverse strand, counting down.
CAATATTGTATTTACATTAAATGTGTGTAATTTGATAGACCCTGAGAAGAAGCTCAATATGGCCGCACAGGTGTCTAACCTTGACTCCTCACCCAGCATGGCTATTCATAGGCCATTAATTAGAGCAGGATCCTGCTAATTAACACACAGGCACACTCACTTTCTCTCTGGCAGACACACACACACACACACACACACACACACACACACACACACTCGTACACACTCTTCTTCCCTCTGCACTCCACTCTCTTCACGTTTGAGTTCCGTTTAATGCGCCCTGTTTGATTTGCCCTACTAAAGTAATGAGTTTGGAAAGCAGACAAAAATTCTGAAGTGTGTTTTGGAGGAGCCTCGGGATAATTTGAAGTCCTGGGGCTGGGAGTAGAAGTACGCTTGCTTGCTCACACCCACACTCGTGCTCACTTTTTGCACGCGGGCGAGGAAATACACACTCGCGAGCACAACTGTGCACGGCCGTTTGTCTAGTGTATTATGTGAGAGGTTCTTACGCATTTTAGATGTTCTCCAGAGGAGCCGAGCAAAACAAGATCAGAGGAAATAAGTCACAATAGTGTTTCATTCAGAAAGACACTACTAGTTGTGTTGTGGCCTGAATGAAATCATTGTTTCTTATTGCCGCCACCAAGGAGGTGACGTTTTCACCCAGGTCTGTTTATTAGAGACTGAACTTGTGTGTGAACTGAACTGGAGGGACGGGGAATTGGCCAGAGACGAAGCCGTTATATTTCAGGGCAGATCCGGGTCATTTAGTATGAATTTGATGTTTTTTCTCTGAAGTCTGGTGTAGGTTGTTTGACTTGGTTCTTGGCTTCCTTCATCTCCTGAGAAGACGTCTTTATTATTCTATTAAGAAATCCAGCAAAAGTCTTTCAGGGCAAGTCCAAGTCTTAAATCTAATGTCAGTCAAAACCAGTTGAGCTCAAGTGCAAAGTGCAAAACAAAGCTCAAGTCTCGAATCAAGTCTCACGTCAGTCGAGACAAATACAAGTCGAGTCTTGGATTCTGAAGTCCTGTTTTGTCAGAGTCTGAAAAGTTCAAATCATTTGTGACGGGTCCAAACAAATCTTCAGCTCCACCTGGATCCAGTCTCTTAATCCGACCGTTGTGTGCTCTCTGACGCGGGACAGGTTTTTTAAGATTTCGGCAGATGAAGATTGTAAGTTTAACCTGTAAACAATGTTGTTGTCAAAGTAGATTAACAGACAAAAAACAGATTTGCAAAAGCCGTTAAACAGGTAAAAGCAGCTTATTCAGACCAGGTGACAAAAGATAAAGACGGCTTTTTCAGAATTTAGAGATAAAGGAGGATGCTGTAGATTAGGCCCAATAAAACCCAACAGCATTTATCCTGCACTGCCAAGTCTTATTGTCTAAACAATAACAGCTGTGACTACGGAGTTCACAAATAGCACCGCAGCATTTTTACATCTTTCCCTCATGCCAAAAGAAAAAAAATAAAAAATTGCCAGTTACATTACAAGCACTTAGGATCTGGATCAGAGCCGCTGCACGCTTTCCTCATGTGGTTAACATGGAAACACACAAGCTAGCATCCACTCAGGCTGCAAGATACTGTCAACCCCCGAACTGTCCCATCAGAGGGAAACGCTGCCGGGGCCCCACAAATTGCAAAATTTCAAACATCAAGTAAAAAGTTAAATGGGAACAAATGATATATTTGGCGAGGCTGGATCCAGGCCAGAGGGAGGCTGAGTTATGAAGGGAAATAGGATGCAGATGAGCTATCCTCCTCGTCCTCCTCCTCCTCCTCCTCCTCCTCCTCCTCTTCTTCCTCGTCAGCATTCAAACCTCATCCTGAACCAATACGACGCTGTGGTGTCTGTTAGCCTGCAGGAAGAGAGAGACAGACAAACAAGGATGAAGTGAGAAGACGTAGATGATGGGTGAGGGTTGAGCAGTGGGGTGAGAGAGGAGAGAGAGAGAGAGAGAGAGCTGGGGAGGGAGGGAGGGAGGGAGGGAGACAGAGAGAGATGGTTCATTAAACATTTAGAGGGATGGAGAGCAGACAGGCCTCTCCATTTCTCTCCTCTCAGTGTTCGGGAGATAGGAGGCTGAATGTAGGTCTGCCTTCGCACCGAAACACGCCACCGTTAGTGCATCGTGCATCGGTGTGTGCGTGTGTGTGTCTACGTGTGTGTTTTCTGCCACACTCAAATCCCTGCTTGTCCCCACAGGTCTAGATAATGGCCTGAAAATGTAACAGCACGACCCTAAATATAGCAACCTCAGTGGTGTAACGCTGCACTTAATCCCTGTATCACAACACACACACACACACACACACACACATACGCATGCAAAGACAAACAGGCAGAGTAATGCAATTCCAAGGTTAGCCAAAGGAATTACATGTTAGTCGAGCTTACCCGCAGTGTATCTGCCTCTCCATATAAACTGGAGTGTATTTACCCTTGTACACACCTCTGTGTATTGTCCCATTTAGCACGGTTTCCACTCATGCATCCTAATGGCCCCAGAGAGCCAGGGAGTCTCTGCTGTCTGTTATTAGTGAGCAGCACAGATCAATAGGCTCTGGGACTGCAGCGCTAGCCTGTTAGCGCGTCCCCATTCAGACCCACTGAGCCGTGGCTAACACCGCAGCTAAAGTGTTTGCTAGTATAAAGTCTCTGAAGTGGTGGAGGCGCACCTGTACCCGCCCTGCTCCTACGGATGTAAAGCTAAGCTCTACAGATAGCGAGGAGTGGGGGGGGGGGGGGGCTTTTGATGTGGCATTGTTTGGGTCCAGTGGGTGGGTGTTAAAGGGCAGTTTCACTCAATTTACCAAACCAAACCAAACTCTGTCTCTCACTTGTGTCTAGCGATATCTATCCATGCAGATGGTTTTTGGTTTTTCTTTTGTCGGCTTTTGAGATATCTGTCTCGGAGATTGCAGCTGTCACCGCGACACAAACAAGGTGAAGGGAATTTCATTTGTTGTTCTCAGCGCATTGAAAACTTGCACCCAAAAGAATTTAACAGCGTCTTTCCAAAAGCAGCGTCCCTGATAATGCCCCAGACCTCACTGTGAACGGCTTTCATAGGGACATTTTGTTGTGTTGAGAGCAGTTTCAATGAGAGTTAATAGAAATAAAAGCTTTGTGTGGCTTGATACAGGTAGAGGGTACACGCTGGAAAATGTTTGTTTTGTGTGTGTGTGTGTGTGTGTGTGTGTGTGTGTGTGTGTTTGTTGTGAACCATTTAACTGTTTAAACCTGCTTTAATCAATATTTTTCACATTAGCACTGGTGCAAATGACTCAGTTTCTCTTTTGCTTCACTGTTTTGGGAACATTTAGCTTCGGCTTCACCGCTCTCATCCGCCCTGTCGCTAGCTTACTGAAACATTTAGCAGCTCAAGAAGGAGATATATTCTCAGGAGACCAAAACAGAGCTAAAAGGAGAGTTAATGCTCCAGCAAAAATAAAAAAACATGGCTACATGCTCGATGTGAAAGCAGGAAACTATTTGCTAAAACGTTCGCCCTGACGTTGAAGAGCTGTGGCTTTATTCGTCTTGACTTGCTGGCGGCCAGAACGCTTCACACACTGGATATTGATTTGTTCCTATATAATGGACATGATTTTTGTTACATATTTATTGCAGAACTGATCAATACAGCACTGGTTGTGTCCGGTAACGGCTGCTGAATTGATCAAATAGAACATTTAACAAATATGCACCGAAACTGTTCTATTATTATGATTAAGATCATTATCATGTGGGAAATAGTGTTATTATTCCCTCAGTGTGAGTGTCTCTTGACTGGCTAACTGCTTATTCAGAGGCTTTCAACTCTGACATGAATACACTTCTGACAAAACTGCTGACTTAAAACCAAGAGGCAAAAAAAACAGATTAAAGATCAGATGGAAATCTCATCTTCATACAGTCGCAAAAACTGCCTCAAAAAACAAAACACATTAGTCAAACCCTTATGTTGATTCCACACTGTTTGCATCAGAGACACTGGACTATATGCACACACACACACACACACAGTCATGCATAATCAGGTGATCCCTCTCCCTCTCTCCAGTCCATCAGCATATGTCAGCATATGGCTCCCTCCTCAGAGAGACTGTTGAACAGACTGATCCAGGTTTGATTTTGCTCTGGAGGTCCTGACCTGGGGGGGTGGGGGGGGTGGGGGGGGTGGAGGGGTGGAGGGCAGAGAGGAGAAGAAGAAGAAGAAAAAAAGGAAATAGGAAAGGAGAAAACAAAAGGAAGGAAAGGAGAGAGGGAGGACGTCTGTCTCTCCAAAACAGCTGTCAGCCTAAACTGTCTCCACCCGTTGACCGGCCTGATGCTGCTGCTGTCGGCACAGACACACACTCTTCAACCACTCATGGTGCATGTGTGTGTGTGTGTGTGTGTGTGTGTGTGTGTGTGTGTGTGTGTGTGTGTGTGTGTGATGAAACATACAACCATATTGAGCCATCTGTTCCAGCGCTAATTGGTATGCATGACAATGTTTTTCCAACTCATAAAACCTAATGAAAATGAACACCCCACCCGCCCTAATATCCCTTAATGCTATCACCCGCACTCTGCCCCCTCCCCCACCCCCCTCTACCCTTACCCCTCCTCCTGTACAACATTACAGGCATTATTACGCTGTAGTCGGCGTGAGCCAACCCTTTCCTTCAGGCGCTCTCAGTCCAGGCGGCAGGTCCGAAGACAGGAGACGTGCCGCTGCTCTCGGTGGAAATCTGTCGGCCTTCTGAGATCCAAGGACCTTTTTCCTATAAACTTGGCTCGGAGTGTGAACTGTCATAATTTCATGGAGTAAAACTCTTGGAAACAACGGGCCACAATGTGCAAGTGATTTCCTCCTTAGTGCTGACAGCTCTCTTCAGACAGAGAGGGACAGGAAGAAGGGAGGAAGTTAAAAGCCAAAGAGGCAATAAATGGATGAATGATATGAAAGTCAAAAGTGCTGAAGGTGGAAACTTTACTAATTAATGAGTGATTGGCAAATTAACCTCAACTTCTTTGGGCTGTGAAACTGACTTCCTTAGACTTGACCCAACCGACTTGAATTTGAGACATGGATTCAGAAGACCGGAGACTTGACTTTGACTTGTCAGAACTAGATTGGAGATGAGACGTGGACCCATGTTGACCCACTTCAGATGTGCATTGAAACCTTCAGACATGACTTGGACTTCTCCCAAAAGACGTCTGAATCCAGATGAATCTTAATCTGATTCATGTTGTTATTGGCTCTGAGGCTTGAGTCGTCTGGAGAGACTTGACACTTGTTTTGACCAAACTTGAACAAACAGACGTGTCTTCTAGGACCTGAGACTGTAGGACCTGGACCAGCACAAGGACCTGGACCAGCACAAGGACCTGGACCAGCACAAGGACCTGACTCGGACTCGCTCACAAAGACTTAAACACAGCTCTGCTAATCTGCTTTTTCAAATGTGGTTCGTATGGTTGTTAAAAATCACTGATATCCGTGTTGATGCTAGAACATATTGGTCATCCCAGATCCAAAGTCAGAGACTAAAGGGAGTTATAAAAGCAAAAAAAAAAAAAAAAAAGTGTCAAGAAAAGAAAGAAAACGAGAGATGAGAGAACAAATACTAGAACAGAGGAGTAGATGGATTTGGCAAAGTCCCACCGTTCGTCCACATGAATCACAGCAGGGAAACGCTGGATAGCAGCCGGGGTGGCTCTGTGCAGAGTGTGTGTGTGTGTGTGTGTGTGTGTGTGTGTGTGTGTGTGTGTGTGTGTTGGTGTATGACACCACCACTGAAGAATGTGTTGTACACGTGGACAAAATAGCCCAGTTGTGTTTTGTGTTTAAAGGGAGCCCGAGGTCAGACACGCAAACACACTCCGTCGCAACCACCATGAAATGATCTACGAGGGAAATTACAGTACGAACAAGAGCTTACAGATGTGCCCTCGCAGAGGAAAGGAACTTCTCAGCGTGCTCGTTTTTTTTTTCTTGTCCCAACACAGAAACACACACACACACACACACACACACACACACACACACACACACACACTAAACATTGCCCTCCTTTGCCAGCCAATAAATAGGTTTCCTGTGGCTGTCTTGTCTCCACCATGTTCAACTTCAACTGGCTGCTTTGGCTCCCAGCATCCCCTCCTCTCCTCTGCGGCCGTATGTGTGTGTGTGTGTGGCGGTTTATTAGAGTGTCAGAGGCGTTTTTCTGCCTGTCCTCGCCACAGGAACACGCCGAACGCCCCCCCCCCCCCCCCGGACTACACCTGCAGCACACGTGTGTTTTCTGGTTTTTATTTTATTTTGTTCTGTATGAAAACAGCGACCTCGCCAGACGCTCATAGAGGTGATATCCAGGCTTTGGTAACCTTTGTGCCGCAAACGGCGAAGAGGTTTACTCACAATGGATCGTAATTGCGCCGAAGCTGGTTCAACAAATGCACTCGTGTTGTTAAATCAGTGGTGTTTTGTTGTTGGCAACCGGCCGCCTCTTCCCTCCCCTCTCTCTCTCTCTCTCTGTTTCTCTTTGTCTCTCTGCGTTGCTCTTATTGCGCCATTTTTCTGCCTCTACCCTGTGGTTTTCTGCTCAGCCGTCCCCTTTAGAGGTGTCACGACCGATGTGCGTGAACACACCGGGGGACGGGAGGGGGGCTTATTGTTCAAGCAGGGCACAGCGGTGGAGGTGTCACATGTTGTGCAGGAACACGAAATTGAGGATTTACTGTAAAAACACACACACACACACACACACACAGTCGAAAGATGCCGTAAAGGCCCTGGTGACTTTTTTTGACCCGCGTCCCAAATCTGAATCGGTTGAGTTGAACCTGTACCAATCTGATATGATCCCCACCCCCCAATCCGCTCTTTTCTTCCGTGCGTTGGATCAGCATTGTTGGCCTGTTTTGTGGAGAAGCATTAGTCAAATGGGCCATCATCCCCGTCGGCGAGTCAGATGATGACTTTTGGCAGAATGCAGCCGCAGCGCGATGCCAGACAATCAGAGCCGTTGCCATTTCATCACACGGTCGCACGCGGACGCACGGGCACGCACGCACAGACTCACACCGCAAACAAGCTGTTTCTCATTAAGCCTGCAAAACATGAGAGATTGAGTGAGAGGAAAACGGTAGGGGATGAAGGAGGCTTTTTTTTTTCCCAGCGAGAGATAAGAGAGCTGGTGGGAAAGAAAAAAAAAAAAAAACGGGTGACGCCACAAATCTAACGAAGAGTCATGGGTGAAGAGTGTGTGTGTGTGTGTGTGTGTGTGTGTGTGTGTGTGTGTGTGTGTGTGTGTCATCCAAAGAGACACCCGCCTACCCAACACCCAATACCTCCAGCTACCCTCAACCCATGCCCCTCCGACACTGCTGTTCCCATAGCAACAAGATACAGGAAGGAGGGGGGTGGTGGTGGTAGAGGGGGGTGGAGAAGAGAAGAAGTGTGCTAAAGATTACGATGGAATTTTGCTGCTGCTGCCTGGATTTGACCAATCTGGTGTTGAGGCTTTAAGATGCTCTAATTCCTTTCCCCTTACTTCCCTCTATCACGTGCACACACTCTCTCTCTCTCACACACACACACACACACACACACACACAAAGAAACTCCAGGTCAGGCTGACGTGAGCTAGAAAGCATAATTTTAGGGAGATAATTCTAGGAACCGCACTGTCGAAGCAGAAGGAGGAAGAAGTCCGACCAAACTAATGCAGGTTTTCCAAAATACAGGCCCCCAAAAATAGAAAAGCCAGTGTGTCTGATAACAATTTACTTTCCCCCGTGTGGGAATTTATTTTTATATCCAGCAGAGGTTATATGATCAACTCCATCTGTCTGTCCGTAAGCTCGAAAAACTTGGCGACCAAATGTGCATGAAATTCACTTTGTTCATTCACACTCCCAAGAGGAAGAACTCCGTGGATTCCAGTGGCCCCGTGACCTTTACTACGGCGCCGCCATTAAGCCAGGTTTTCAATTTTAATTTTCAGAAATCTCCTTATCCTTTTAGTCGTAAACACACATTTGTTGAACACATTCATGCTCCCAACACAACAACACGTTTATTTATTACATGATGGTACTAGAAGAACTGTTCTGTTTTATTTTCTATTTTCCCACTTACTAAAACTTAAAGGACCGTACCAGTTAGTGCTGGTTTTATCCACAGATAACGATGTTTTTACAATAAGCTGTTGTGTTTTAAAGTTTTGTGATCTGTTGATGCAGCCATTGATTTCCACTCCACTTCCATACTTTAATTAATCTATTAATTAGCTGATCTAACAAAATGTCAGGAAATAGTATATATATAATGTATAATATATATTTTTTGCAGTTTAAGACTTGCAACTAACAATTGCACTTATTATCAATAATATCATGATATTTTTCACAAAAATTTTCGAGCAGTGTACAGTACACGAGAAAAACGGCAAATCTCAAATGGAAACTAGTGGCTGCTTGGAAAAGCATCCAGAAACTGGTCTGGCCCTTTAACTTACACTTCTGTGGCCCTTTAATATTCAGTAGACAGTAATCCGGGTGTTTCTTTGGATCAATAGGTGTTCAGTCGACACGGTTTCAGATGTGCGGAGTGTAGATAGCTCTCTTACACTCTTCAGAGTTGAGCTCTGCTGTAAGTCTGACTCGCTCTAAGTGGATCACCTCCTCTCAGGTAACCGTGTTCTTCACCTGGTTCTTTTCTCAAGGTTCTCCGGAGCGCACGAAATGCAAATCTGCTGCATGCGTGTGTGAATAGCAGGAGGTTGTGCGGTGACTAATAGCAGATTAAATAACGTACATGCGTGCAGACAGGGTGCCGACTGTGGAGTAAGATTTGAACTCGCTTTGAAAGGAAGTCATTCAACAAAAACATGCTGTTTCTTTATGAACTGTGAAGCATTTTTAAAATGAAGGTGAGAAAAACCTTCAGCTTGAATAAAGATGCAATAGAATTATTCAAATACCAATTTTCAGTGTAACTGGAGTCTTTCTGTTGAGGTCTCAGCTTTCACTGAAAAGTACTTGTTTTCAAAAGGAGGAGATTTGTTTAAGTCGATTCTGAGCTGGACTTTATTCTGAATGCTGTTGTGTCACACTGTTGACTGCACAGTCCTCCTGTGACCAGGACTGTTGGATTATGCTCACAGTAAAAGAAAGTGAAGAGGAAATGAAAGGGGGAAAATGATTAAAGTACAGATTGGGTTGAGATTGAGTATTATTTCATCAAATGGTTTTTTTAATAGGATCAAACATCAACTTTTGAGGCCAATTTTCATTTTGATCTTTTGGCTCCAAGTTGCAGCTGATGCTCCACCAGTTGAGATGACGTCATGATGTTTGGCATTTCAACCTGTGGATGTGACGGCCAAGAAACGATGAGCCGGCTTCAGCTGAATGTTCTGTCTTTTTTATGCTTTGCTCAGTGAGGAGAGATAAATATTCTAAATGAATCCTGATAATTTATCAATCTGATCCAAACGCAGGTTAAGATCTCTTGTCTCTTGCCTTAAAGCCAGTTTTAACTGCAAACGGTGACTTTAAAAGCAAAAACCTGCGCAGACTGAATAGCAGCTCAACAGAGCTACCTTACATGAGGTGATGATAATGAACAATATACAATCTAATACAACTGGTTACAGCCTGATGAAGCAGAATGACAGTTTTTATTGATACAGCCAAAACCAATCACCAGCAGCTGCCATCACTGAATTTACAAACTGCATTTAAGCATTTTCATCCCAGAAGATCTATTTTTTTTTTTTTTTTTTTCCTTCTCCTGCCATTAATTTCCAGTATAATATAGTATCCATATCAAGACGGCTTCAGTTGCCACAGATCCAACACCGCGTGTGTCGGCACCTGCAGCATCCAAGGAACCGGTGTGTTGTACATGCAGGAAACTGTGAGACATGAGAAACCAGCAAAATGAGACCCATTTCTCTCGTATCCCTGTGTGTCATGCATCAGTGTAGTTTTTTTCCCCACTGTGTATATGTGTGAGTGTAGATGCAGATGCGTGTGTGTGTGTGTGTGTGTGTGTGTGTCGCCTCTCATTAACGGGCGGCGGTGTGCGGTAGCTCGTTAGCGCAGAGCTAGCTGAGCGTCAGGGCACCGGTGCAGCTTCATTAGCTACTGTGACATTTATCTGATCGTTTCCCCGCGTCGCATGTAACCGCCTCGTCTCCATGGCAACCACAGATCTGTATACACACACACACACACACACACACACATACACACAAAGGCAATCATACAGTCTCACATAGACCCAGCTCTTTCAACTGGTCACAGTCACTCATCGGTGCTAGCTAAATCAAAGCTGCAACAGAGAAAAATTGATAATGAATATATGAAGAGTGCTGTCCACAGTATGTAGCAGGGGCTGTTATCCCAGAGCTGTGCTCAAGGTGGGTGGAATATTGCTTATTGTAAAGTTCAAGTGAATCACAGGCAATATCACACTCCCTCGTTTGGCTGGAACAGGGCCCCCGGGAGCCGGCTCACCTCGCTGTAAGTCACTTACAGACAAACTGAAAGCGTTCCAGATAAATCAGCCGCTACACTACGACACTCGTTTGGTTTGAGTCACTGATGCAACAGAATCGGTGGGATTCTGGGTAAAAAAAAGCATGAATCTCATGGTGTGTTGCGGTGAAGTTCCTAATCTCGTTGGACTTTTTCCGCAGGTGTGTGTCACTGCTTGTACTTTCTGTAAGAGTGTCTGTGTGTGAAAAGTGTTTAATATTCAAACACTCAGATAATCAGGACTGTGTAGGTGCCAGTTGACTGTGACCAAACATCCCACGAACGGGCATCAGATTTGCTAAATTCTGATTGGTGCACAGAAGAACACGATGTCACTTTTTTCTCAGTTTCGCCCACTTTAAACCAGCGAGAAGAAAAAAGAGCGATAAACTTTGTGATCATGTAAAATCCCACATCAACTGCAAACCTAATTAACTCCTCTCGTGTATGAGACAATGTCTGAAATGGTCTCTGCAGCCAAAATGTCCTTCGTTTTTACCGACACACGGGACAATGAAGAGACTAGAGGACTAGAGAGCAGTGATTTTCCCTTCTCAGACTGTATGGTTTCATACATTTTTAGAGGCCTGAAGGTAAAATCCACCAGTATTTATGAAGAAAGAACAAAACATTTGAGAAAATTAGATGCATCTCACGACCCGCTTTGGGGTTCCCAAGTCCTGACGTTAATATAAATCAGAAAAATAGCAACAATAACATCATACATTTCCTATAATTCAGTATCATCCCTCTGAAAGTGATGCTGGATTGTCGCTCAGCCTTTGTTGGTGTGTGTGTGTGTGTGTGTGTGTGTGTGTGTGTGTGTGTGTGTGTGTGTGTCCAGATGTTTGTGCGTCTGTCTCAGCATCTTCCATATTTTGTATCTGTCTGTGTTTGTGTGAAAAAGTCGTGTAAGAATCTGTCAAGGTGTGTACGTGTGAGGAGATGTGACTGTCCAGGTGCGTTTGAGTGTGTGTGTCCTAACAAGTTCCTACGTGTATATATGTGTGTGTGTGTGTGTGTGTGTGTGTCTGTCTGTTTCGCTGACCTTGGTCGCTCTGCTCCCTCGAGGGGGGGGAACTGATGTTTCTCACTCTGCTTGTCAACAAGATTAGTTCCCCTGTGGGACCGTTACACACCCTGCAAACACGCTGCCAATGAGAAGAAGTGTGTGACAGCTCGGCCCTTCCACGAACCCACAGAAGCGTGTGTTTGTGTGTGTGTGTGTGTTTTGTGGTGTGTGTGTGTGTGTGCTGCGATTGAGGGGTTAAGGGAGTCAGAGAGGATGTGTGTTTTAGAGCAGAAACAGAAGGGAGAAACAGCAGGGGGATCAGCGCAGCCAGCCTGAACTGTAGCCTGTGTGCGTATGCATGTGTGATATGTGCGTATGCATGTGTGATACGTGCGCATGCATGTGTGATATGTGAGTATGCATGTGTGCACGTGTGCCTGGTTTCTGACAGAGCCCATGCTGAGCTCTGAGCTGTGTTTACTCCTGGACCTGGCTCATCTGCATCCCTCTCCTCCACTCTCTCCCTCTCTTTTTACTCCCACTTCTACCTGCCTCGCTCGTCCTCTCTGCGTCTGTTTGTAGCACATTCCTGTCTGGCTGCCTGTTGGACTCCAGCTGTGAACAAGGCAAACAGAGGGGATGGCAGGCAGCTAATGTAGTCCAGGTAGCTCATAGCTGTCATGGTTTACGCTTCGTATGTGGAGCTTGTTTTTCCCTTTTCCCTCCTACTGTACAATCCTCTGTATATAGCTTGATTTTTATTGTTGGGCCATTGCAGCGACGCAGCCCAGGACAGTGACAGCCGCCTACTGGCTGATTGACTTGAACCTGATATGAACGGTGTTGCTTGTAGTAACAAACCCACAGAGAATCGTCACCTCAACTCGACTGAACGTAGCGTCTTTCAGCTCCTTGTTTCAGTTTTTTTTTTTTTTTTCTTCCTGCAGCTTGAATGTTTCGGGTTCATTCTAATCTCTCTCATTAATCTTAAATCCACAGTTACACAGTTTTTCTTACATGTGCTGAAACTGACACTGAACAGCTTCTGTAAATCAGTTTCTACAACTTTTAACTATAAGGTCCAGAGTAATTTGTGCTGTAATAAAACTCTGTTTGCTCTTCCTGCTCGCTCATCACGGCCATGGCTCTGGGTCTTACTTCGTTAATACAGTGCATGTAATCAGTGTGGCGACTGGGGACAGCATGCAGTAGGTGTAATTTCCGGTAGTAGTCACGACGAGGCTTCCAGGCGGATGAATAAACTCCAAACAAACAAGATACATCATTTAAATAGGAAAGGGCTTACGAGGCTGTCTTATTACGAGGGCGCCTCTGGTTTTTATGCTAAGCTAGGCTAACCGCATTCTGACACAGGGCTGAGATTGATATTGATCTCCTCATCCCGCTGTCGGAAAGAAAGCCAATTAGTGCATTTGCCGACGTGTTGAACAATTCCTTTAGCGGCGGGGAAGGTCTGAGGAGCTGTGAATGTAAAATGAAGGTGATGAATGAATAAATAAACAACCGTCATAAGGTTTTATGGTCAATACTGTGCAGCTGCAGTTTGGGAGAACGAGCCGGCTGTCTGATGTGAGTGTGAGGTGAGGGAATAACAGCCCTCAGCAGCTGCTTCAAAGACCTATCCAGACACACTTTTTTTGCAGTCTGGCTGAGCGCGCACACACACACACACAACACACACACACACACGTTTGGTGTAGATCAGCCCTCAGTCACGGCCCTGTGCTGCAGGGAGACTGGAGTGATGGAAGCAATAGTTAAGCCATTAAGGCAAACAATTGGCTCAAATTGAGAGGGAGAGAGAGAAAAGAAGAGGAAGAAGAGGAAAAGAGGGAGGGAGATGGAGAGGCTATGGCAGGAGTGGATCCACTCAACGACTTAATCCGAGCCCCAGGACACTCTCCTGCTGAGCTTCACACACCCGCACAAACATCTACACACACACACACACACACACACACACACACACACACACACACTAAAGCTCTGTCTGCTTGCAATAACACCTTGTCAGTCTTGGCCACGGGGGCAATGGAAGAGGCGCTCATTCCTTTGTAGTGAGGAGAGTCACCTACTTCCAACCACCTCAGGAAAAAGACGGAGCATGCAATCTACACAAGACAGCTCTGTAAGTGTTCGTACGCCTTATGGCTGCAAGTGTGAAGCTATTCATTGTCTTAGCGGGCGGAGTGAATGGTGGAGGGAGCACAGGGTGGACAGTGTCCCGGACGAGGGAGGCGCTCCTCTGACACCAGCTATTGTATCGTCTCCCCCGTCGACTCGCTCAATCCCCACAGGCCTCACATAAACATCCAACAATGAGGGATTGTCTCCAGCTATTCTCCCTCTTTCTGCTCTTTCACTTTCACGCACACATCAGCTATGTGTGTGTGTGTGTGTGTGTGTGTGTGTGTGTGTGTGTGTGTCAGAGGGCGAAAGGGATGATGTGAAGCAGCCTGAACCCAGCGACCGCCGAGGCTCGTCCGATGCAGTCGCCTTCGTCGTTTATGTGCCTAAACATCAGCCAGTGATAGGGGCACTAACTCCTCGCCGCTGCTGCTGCCGCCGCCGCCACCGCTGTCACCCTTCCCTCCCTTCCTCCCTTCTTTTCCTCTCCTCCGTCAGCCGCCACCCCTTGGGGCTCCCTCGGTGCCCGGGCCCCCGCAATTTATCGGACAGCTTAGCAAGGAGTGGTTGTTGCCCCGAGGACTGTTAGCACTGGTTTGGCTCGTTGACTCCTTCTCCGGTTCTGGCGTTTTATTTGACATGTCCTTTAAGTCCTTTAAAGAATTGGGCGTTTCTGCTGAGCGCCTTGGCTCTTTCTGCAAAAGATGGATGGCCCGCGTTCAAAGGTCTGGATGTTTTTTTTTTTTTCCCCCTCCCTCCCAGTCTCTCTCCATATCTCTCTTTTCCCTCTCCCTCCTTCCTTCTCTCTTTCTCTCTTGCTGAGCTTTATAGGGTGGTATTAGTGTTGTCAGCTAACCAAGCTCGGGATTTGGCTTTGTTTTGTTTTTGCCTCTTAAGATAATGCTCTTTCTCTTTCCTGCCGAGAATAACAAAAGGGAAAGTAGAGCAATAAAACAGCACAGCCATTGACTTTGGTTTCATTAAATTGGTTTTCAGCCATCTTAAATAGACCACAGGCCTTGATGGCATTGATGTGTATGAGTGTGTGTGTGTCTGTCTGTGTGTGTGTGTGTGTGTGTGTGTGTTTGTAGCCATGTGCGTATGATTGTTCTCCAAACACAGTCACGCTTTGCCTGCCTCACGCGTGCTCGGGTGCCGTTCTCATCTCCGTCAGGCCTCGCTGTTGAAAGCCTTTACTCGCCTTTATTCGTCCAAAAAAGAAAGAAAAGAAAAAAAAAAGAAAAGAAAGAAAGCAAAGGAAAAACAGAGACGGAGACGCCGTAGCACGACTTAGCATTCCAAATGCGTGGACAGACGAGTGTGTTTTGTGAAGATAAGTGTTGCACCTCCGCGTTGAAAAGGGTGAAAAGCACTTCACCTCCATTTCGTATGCATTCCAGATGTGGAAATATAACCAGGCTGATCGGCATGTAAGCATCTGTGTCCTGTTAGAGGACCTGCAGGTTTACTGTACTGGTTCTGTGTCCTAATCCCCCCTCACACACAACCTCACGTCAGCACGCCGCACGCCACTTATCCAGGCGCTCATTCATACATGCAGACACTCTCACATGCTGTGCGGCGGATGCAGACATACATTACATTCATAAAGTGTCACCACTCTTCATAACTTGTATAGATAGATAGATAGATAGATGTGTTTCTTTTGTTGTGCTGTAAAATACAACAGGATGAGATCAGCTCAGTCCTTCTGTGAGGATTTGCTGACATCCTGAGCAGATCCATCACTGCATCTCCACTATGAAAAATCCACATTTAGGGTCAGAGCGATATGTCAGTTCGCTGATGGGTCGGGTCAGCGTAGGTATATATATATAAATTGCCAGCTTCAGGGATATCACTCTGTAAGACCTGAACTGAAAGCTGTTCGCCCTGCTCTAAGGAGCTGCTAAGGTACCTGAGAGAATTTTATTAGAGTGGCTCTCGGTGTCTAAAGGCTGTTTCAGAGGCTTTTTCACTGTGTTGTGAATGAAAATCTGGCACAGCAGCTTTTGGACTTTTTTTTTTTTTTTTTTAGCACCTATATCCATTTTGAAGATAGTGGGGTTCCAACTTAAGAAGCCGGGCCTTTCTTCCTTTCATGCTAATTGACTCTGTCCAGAGGAAACCATCTCTTTAAAATTGTCCAATATTTTTACACTTTTCCGTGTTTGAAGTGTTGATCCGTCATAAGATTTTAAGAACCAAAAAAACCATCTCAGTGTAGTTTTACATCTCCTCTCTCGGGCTTCTCTCTGGAGCTGTAGTAACAACATGTCTGTGAGCCAATCAGAAGAGAGGAGGCTCTGAGCCTCTCTTATGATTGGCTCACTGTGTTCTGAGTGATCCAATAAAAATATAGCAGATTTCAGGTAAAAACACTCAGAGAAACCGAATCCTGTAAAGGTTTGGATGGTGGGTCCAGGTGGGCGCTGCTTGGTGACTGCTTTGTTGTGACATCACAAAGTTACAGGAAGTCCTGACGACTGGTTTTAAGGCTCAGTTTCTGAATACAGGCTGTGTGCATTTCTCTGTGGACTGAGGCTTTGATACTTTCACAGTATTAATATAGAAGCTAGAGCTGATCTATAATCACACTACACATGGACAGAGACCTTTAGACTGGATGGGACCTTTAAAAAACCTGTTGGATTGTTTGAAAAATGCTTTGTCAAAGGAAAGTTAAGTTTAAAGATGAATGACGGCGCGTATGTGTAGAAACTCAACAACACTAAATCATTAGATAATTAATGTTGACACATGAGAAAAATGACTATAAACAAGCAGGAGTGTGGTTTGGAGAACTGCAGCTCCTGATGGGAAATTAGCTCGGTTGTGTTATGGCACAAAACTAAACTGCAGGGCGATGCTGTTCTCCCCGTGCAAATGGAGCTTGAATTTTAGAGGTCAAGCTTCAGGTCGAGTTTGTTTGTGTCTAAGTGGGATTTGCACACACTTAGTAACAATTCCCAAAGCAAAGAAACATTATCTAAAAAGTTTTCACACAATAAAAATGATGAAACCCTGTGCAGAGGGAATCCAAAGAGTCGCTGGTGTAAACGCGGCGTGTTTTCTCAGCTCCTAATGTCTCGTCTTCTTGTCTCCTCAACAGCAACGGCACGGCCGGGAAGATGAACGGGGCGCTGGAGCATTCGGATCAGCCAGACCCGGACGCCATCAAGATGTTTGTGGGCCAGATCCCGCGCTCCTGGTCGGAGAAGGAGCTGAAGGAGCTGTTCGAGCCGTACGGAGCCGTCTACCAGATCAACATCCTCCGAGATCGCAGCCAGAACCCTCCACAGAGCAAAGGTACTGAGACACAGCATGTCTGCAGTTACTACAGGAGGGAACCTGTCCTCTTCTTTCTTTCACTCCTTCCTCCTGTCGTTCTTCTACCCGTCCTTTCCTTCCTCCTTCCTTCCTTTGTTCCCTATTTTGTTCCTCCTTTCCTTTCTGTCCTTGTTTCCTTCCCTTTCTCCTTCATCTTTTCCCCTTTTCTTTGCTTCCTTTCCTTATTTCCTTCCTCATTTCTTTCTTTCTTTGACTTTCTTTTCTTTTTGATCATCTTTTTTCTTCCTTTTCCCACCTTTCTCCATTCTTCTTTTTTCTTTGTCTATCCTCTCTCCCTCCTCTTCTTTTCCTTCCTTCTTTCCATTCGTCATCTCTTCCTTTCTTCGACCTGAAGGCGTAAAAGCTGTGAACATGGAACTTTGAATGGAGGGATTTTCGTTTCCACTGTGTTGTTGCTGGTCTGACTTCAGCGAAGGGTTCGAACGCACTGATGTGGCGACGTAATGATCCCAGATCCACTTCCACACACACTCAGAGGCAGACGGCGCTCGGCGGCTGAGCGGGGGCCTTCCCACCTAGTTAATGGCAGAACAAATGATATATGTGCAGAATTACAAAAGCAAACACACATTTCGTGCACCATTTGAAGACAAAGACTCGACCTGCCAGACTTACACAGTCAATTGTGCGAAACCGCATGATTTGCAGCTATTTTCTCCCGTTCCCTTTTTCTCTTTCCTTTGATGAATTCGTCAAGTGTGAGAGCAAACAATAGAGACAGCGGCAATGAACGGGCAGACAATAGCGCTGCCATATTAACAGGCATCAACCGGAGTGGGGGCTGATGACACTCCTGATGAGACATGGAGAGTGGGAGGAGGAAAGTAAAGAGAGGGAACCGAGGAGGACGGCAGGAAGGGAGACGTGGCGGCGGCGGCGGCGCTTCCATCCAACTGTAAAGCAAATCTAAAGAGAAGTTTTGGAAAGAATGAAAATGTGAATCAGCGGGGATGAAGCGGATAAAACACGAAAACACTCGTCTGCCGGAAAATTGGACTGAATTAAGGATTTATCTTTTTATGGGCCAGTTGATCTTCATTGTGTCTGTCCTGAAAACAAATAGAGGCACCTGGTGATGTTCTAATGGCATCCATCCATCGCCAGAGTGAAACCTTATATTCCACGAAATACATTTAAATGCTGCTAATTTGCTTTGTCACATACATTTTGGAGGAAAATGTAATTGCCGCCTGGATTACATTCGCTGAGTGTTTTTTTTTTTTTCCAGCCCAGGAAGCGTGACAGTCTTATGCTGCACAGCAGTCGTAATGAGGGGGAAGGAGGGGAAGGAGGAGGAGGAGGAGGAGGAGGAGGTGGAGGTCCAGGTGGATGAAGTGCAATACTCAAAACACCAGAGACACGGTTCATGTCCCGTGTCCCATGTGTGGTTTGGTTTAAGCTACTAAAACACCTAATTACAGTTGAGGAAACATTGTGGTTCTGGTTAAATACTGGAAATATCAACGTGTTTCAATCTTGTGATTCAAATCAGTTTCGACTTTTTCAGTTGTAGGTCCCATTTTAAACCTTTCTGGGGTTTTATTTTAAAGTGATGATCCATAAGAAGATATATAACCCTCAGAGAAACCAAACTGGGGCTTGGTGGCTGCTTTGTTGTGACATCACAAAGTCACAGGAAGTCCTGACGGCTGGTTTTAAGGCTCAGTTTCTGAATACAGGCTGTGTGCATTTCTCTGTGGACTGAGGCTTTGATACTTTCACAGTATCAATATAGAAGCTAGACCTGATCTATAATCACACTACACATGGACACAGACCTTTAGACTATATGAGTCCAAGTGACCAGCTGCTTCAAATGTAAAAAAATAAGGTTTCCAGGATTTGTTTTTTTTTACAAAGACACCACAACAACACCGCTGGTCAGTGTGTGCACATGAGCATTATTGACAGATTCATGCATTGATTGACGTGTTGTAGTTGCAAAAAACACAGTCGGTTCCACTGGACTGCTAACTGGGCAAAGTGGGAAACTGCCCATGGGTACCAGATCGCCATGGTTACTGCATGTCAGCTGGTTTTAGCTGATTGCAAATTTAGTCCCACAATAGGAGCAGTGGTTGGTCTGTTTGTTGTGACATGGAGCTAGCGTGTAATGGTGTGCTGTGTGCACAGGGACAAACACATCAGCTGATGCAGATCAGTTGTATATGGATGTAGATTATTTTTTTATTCTTCAGATGAATGTAAAAGCTTTTTTCCTGGAGGCAGATGAGGTGACACAGATACTCCATGATGACATGCAGCTGAGATCATGTTTTGGAAGTGAATTTAATTTTCAGTTGCCACAAGGTGTGGTGTCCTTCACCTTCCTGCACCTGTGCACTCCATGGCAGTCTGCTTCTGTTTTTATTTCTTCTCTCACTCACTGATTTTATTTTATTTTTTTCCCCTCTCTGGCTACTTCTCGTTACGACTGAGTCATACGAGCTTATGAAAGCCTGGAGACAGCGCTCTGCCAAGACCAAAATCACCTCATACTTGCACACCAACACACTTGTCACGGGCTTTGTGTTTGTGTGTTCTTAGCCTTAAGATGACTCCTTCTCTCCCAACTAGTCTCTTTTCCCTCCTCTCTTCCTCTCTGCTGCTTCTGAGGAGGGAGAAGAATAAGGGGCCAAAGTTCCTCCTCCCATCCTCCAGCTCTCTCACATCTCCTGCTCCGTCTTCACTACCCTTGAAGTGAGTTGTTTTTGTGGTTGATGAGTCAAGAGTATCACTCACTGCCACTTCTACAGCAGATACAGAAATACCCAGCCACCCGCCACACCTTTTATTTTTTGTTCTCCTTACATGCCTATTTATGCCTCATGTTTTCGGGTCGTCCATCCGTGATATCACAGGAACGCCTTGAGACCTTTCCTTTACGTGCACTACAAGTGTGAGCAATCTGACTTCTTATAAAATGGATGATCTAACTTTGGCATATGACATCAGATAGTTCAATCACTGCGAACCGGCCCATTGTTAACTGTTAAACAGCTAGCCTGCTAACTGCAGCAAGAAAAACGAGTCACAACTTCCCGTTCAGGACTTTCACAATAAAATCAGAGCGGAACCAGAACGCAGATCACGGTTAAGATGGTGGATTGCAATTGTACTCAAAAAGATTGTCATCTGATCTTTTGTGCATCTGTTGTATGAGTCTGGACAGACGTGGGTGTGAGCTGCTACCTGACTGGCTGGCGGATGAAAACAAACATGAGGTGATAATTCTAGTTCTTGTCGCTCTGCGCTGCGAGGCTGAGCGGCTTCGGAGGAAATGCAGCGTTTGATTGGGCTCTTACTGGCCTTGTTATTTGCTGGCTTTGAGCGCTGTTGTTGTTTTCTCATACTTAAGTAAGCCGCCCGGCCTCATCTGCACTCGCTTAACTCGAGTGTGGGGGGCTGCAATAGCCCCCTTCACTGTTGGGTTTGAGCCGATGGTAATTTCACCGGTGTCAGGGAAACTGTGGCACCTCTCCTCCCTCCATGTGTTTATTTTAAATTAGCGACTGAGTTGTTTGAAAAGGATATTGGCCATTTGGGGCAAATGAGCCCACTTTGATGCCCCAGTGGCAACCCTGAGGCACTTTTTCCCTTTTTTTTTTTTTTATAAAATAGCAGTTTGGATTTAAATGAGTTTGTTAGTCCCACTGAGACGCACAAAAAAAAGTTCCATGGCTGCAGCTGCAACTCCAACAACTTCTCTGTTTCCTTCTTTCCTCATTAGCTGACACTCCAGCAACTGCTGGTCCAAAACAGAGCATCAACAACAAACAGAGGAAAACAGCACAACATGGTAAACATTAATTGATAGCGGAAATTTTTTGCAAGTACAAGATAACTCCTAAAAGAAATGAACAACTCATAAATGTTTGTGTGTCAGAGACTGAAACACATTCTGGCAAATTAAAGTTGGTCGGTGGGTGTACATTTCTTTATGTGGGATTTAAATCAGTAAGAATCACTTCTCTGTTATTGTTCTCTGAGCAGCAGCACGTCTAAGGAAAATTATGCTTTATCAAGGAAGCATTTTAGTCCAAGTTAAATTACAATTTCACACAGGAGAGAAATTAAAGTCAGTTCAGAGGCTTTCAGGTGTGAATGGCGAGAAGTTCAGCCTCTGTGGCCGAAGCTTGTTGAATGCAAAGTGTCGCTGACGGTTGACACGAGTTAAAGATGTACTTTTCTGTCTGTTTGCTGTGCATCATGGGAGTAAGATTCACCAGGCATTCACCACACAGTGTGAGATGCCTCAAAACTGATATTGTGCGTCTCAAGTGAAAGCCTCAGTGCAGCCAGGTCCAGGTGAAGTCTCAGGTCTAGACGTAAGCCCAGCTCAAGCTCAAGTTTCAAGTCTGAGTCTGGTGCATTAATGTGTTTTTCTAGGCCCACATCAGCTCATTTATCAGTCTGACCCACAGTTAACACACTAACTTCATTCTTTTTATTGTTAATCCCTGTCCAGTTGGTAAAATACTGTTTTAAAACGGCAATTAGACTCAGGCAGACTCTGGCCCGGGACAGTTATGAATAAATTAATGATTAATTACGGGACGCTGCAGATAAAACCAAGGACTTAACGCTCACTCGGAGCTCTGGCTGAAACACAGTTTCTGCTCGTCAAACCGGAGAGTGGATATCTCTGGATCAGTGTAATCCTCCTGTTTTATTATTGTCATCATCTGGCGTCACACGACCGTCCTAAGTGCTGTTCGAGAGGCTTCTTCAGCCCGACAAGAATAAAATTTCTTCAGCGAACACCAGTTATTTTCTGAATATTTTTGGCCTGAAAGAATCCGAGTATCACATGAGCCTCCAAAAATCCATATGGCAAATACTTAAAATCATCCATTTAAGCCTGTTTAGTTTAGTTAGAATCCAAAACTTAATCAACCACAGAAAATAATTGGGAAATCAGCTTGTTTTCCTTTAATAAGTTCCCAGATTTGTTGTTTTTTTGGGGTTTTTTTGGCCCTGAAGCATTAAATTCTGCCACTTTTGTGTTACGCAGAATCCATTTCGCAGTTTGACCCAGGTGTGTGCATTTAGTGCAGTGTGTGTGTGTTTGTGTGTGTTTGTGTGTGTTTATGCTGACTAGGACGGTCTGGGGAATATCGTGCCACTACTGTTGGTTTAATGTGTTTGGAGTTAATAACCAGATGAGTGGATGAGCAGAGGAGGAGGGGAGCGAGTGAGAAATGGAGCAATTTGGCATTTTGTGCTGAAAAAAAGAGATGGAGATGGAGATGGAGGGAGAGATAAAGGGAGAACGAGACAACGAGAGCCAGAGGGGTAAACAGAAAATGGTCCTTTTGCTAAAACACCACCTTAAGCGCCATGACGGGTTCTGTTGCAGTGTCTGTGCTTTGGCAGGGGATGCGCTACGTCATTTATCTTAATGATACAGCCTGCCCACATGAGCTGCTCAGGCACACACACACACACACACACACACACACTGACATTCACACTCACATGCACAAAATAAGTTTAATGTCTTCATTAAGATTTTGTATCCTGCACAAAAGTCTCTGTGCACAACATGGCCTGGAAATAATTCCAAATTAAAAAAATAAAGTTGGAGCCATAAGGGACTTTAATCATGTGGAAGTTGAACCGAGTGGAAAAGTGAGATTATTAATGTAGTGGGGACAAAATATGATTTTGTAGAGAGATAAAGTGACCTGTCAAACCTGCAACTTACACAGAGGCAAAACTAGTGCTTTTCAAATGACCTGAACTCGAGCTTTTAGTCTAACTTAAGCCTTTAGCAGCATCTTCAGCGGTTTCCAGCTAAAGTTTCGCTACAGTGACGACGGTGGCTGGTGAATTTACACAGATTGAGTCAATCAGCATTAATTCTGTAAGTTCACAGAGAAGAAACTCGTGCTTTCTGCATGTTGTAATATTTACACTTGACCAAAGATGGCTCTGTTTAAATTTGATGTTTGGGAAAATAAAAACAGAGCTGCGCTACATGAAAAATCCAGGTGATCACCTCACATCAGCGGCTAACAGGTAGCTAGCAGCTAGCTTGGCAGCTACTAAGTGTGGAAGACAGAGAGCGAGTCGATAGAGTTTTCAATTAAAGCACATTTTAACGTCACCATTGTAAAAGCTCTGAATCCCGTCCTCCAGCAGCTCATCCAGTCTCTCTGTGAAGCTAGCGTTAGCTCAAGCAGCTACACTGCAGTGCTGTTAGCATTAGATGTTGTCAATGTAAACAGTAGTCTGTCATTAATACAATAACTGGGCAACTATGTCATGATTATATTTGAATATTATTGAGTAATATTAATTATACCTATAGTGATATGTTATTAAACATTAATTCTGTAAGTTACCAGGGAAGAAAAATAAAAACCGAAGAGCTAATTCGAGCTAATGTTAGCTCAAGCAGCTACGATACAGAACAGTTAGCATATCTGATTCTGTTCATGTAGAAACGAGATGATTATTCATAACAAACACATTTTTGTTTAATACTATGCAGACCACAAATACTGGACTGTAGTTTAAATGAAATAAAAATGATAATATCGGCTAAACAAAAAATCTCTCAGCCCTCGCCCAAACCAATAATCTGTGACGCATTCATGTAGATAAATTTTCATTTTCTTCTTCCCGCTGCAGCACAAGAGCGATTCGACCTCCAGCCACAACACCACGGCTGAAAAGACAAAAGGGGGCCACCTGTAGAAAAAAAGAAAAAAAAGAATCAAACCTTCAAATATGAGAGAAGTGACAACACGCTGCCACCCACACGGCTTGATTGACAGCTGATCTCTGGGGAAAGCGCTGGAGCCGCGACACAGTTTAGCACCAAAGATAGACACAGAGGATGCGGCAGATTTTCACCTTGACTACAGCAATAAATGCTCCTTGTCTTACAACAGTTTATTTATTTTTATTTTATTTTTTCATATGAACCACGTTGAAAACAAGAAATTACGATCGATAATAATCCCTGAGAGGTGATGTGTTTTTACTTGATAAGTGTTTGACCCGGACACATGAAATAGATTTTACATCAACCGTCGTTTTTTAAATCTCTAACCTGAAATGTCATCTTGATGGAAAAAAAATAAATAAAAAAATCCAGTGAAGATTTGAGGAAAATAACTTCCAGGCTGGAGATAAACACATGCAGGCAGATTACAGCATCTGATTCCCGATCACTGCTCAGGCCCGGGTTGCTCTGCTGCCACGTCCGGGGACCCACGGCCGTCCAATGGCAGACATCGGCTTTTGATAGTGCGAGCCAACTGTATCCTCTCGCTCAGCTGTGGTAACGCTGAGCGAACGCTCTGCCGTCCAAGACAATTATCTGCTCTAATGGATTCAGTTGAGACGGGGCCGACCTGAGATGGAGGGCTGATTTATTTCATTCTTTCCTAAAGCAGAGCGGCCAATTATATCGCCTTAACTAGACGTTAGCTTTTTTAGTCGGCTACCCAGGCCCAATTAGAGAGCAGCTGCAGGTGGATTTTAATGGGAGATTGTGTGTGTGTGTGTGTGTGTGTGTGTGTGTGGATCCTCGACTCGTCTCTGTGTATCTCTGTGTATTTTTTTCTCTATGTTTATACTTTTGCATGCCTCAGCGACAGAGAGAGTTGCTTGGTTATAAGCGAAGTTGCAGAACTGGAATTTTTTTTTTTTTTTCCCCTCTCTGTGAGCACTTCGGGGTCAGCCAGAAAGCGGCTTTGATTTCCGGAAAGTGCTCTTGTTGTTTTCTCAGCAAGGGAGGGAGCGAGTGAGGGAGGATTTGGAGGGGGGGTGGGGGGGGGGGGTGACATTGGTGGTTTTCCACCAAAGTAACCAGTGGATTGTATAGATTTGTGAAGTGCCGCAAGCTGGACCGATTCCTGCGTTAACAGGATTAGAACATCAGCCAAACGCCCGTCAGAGATGCAGCATTGTTTGAAGCCATCCACTCATCCTCTCCCTATTTTTCCATCTGACAATCTGTTCTTTATTGCGCTGTCAAATTCAGAATGTGTTCTCTGTCATTTTTTTTTTCCTCCTTCCCATCCCTGCTGTCACTCAGCGGCTCTTTGACACACATAAATTATACACATTAAGGGGCATTTTTACAGCTGCACAAGAGCGAAAAGGGAACAGTGAGAGGGGTGGAAGGATTTGGGCTGGTGGTGGTGGGGGGGGGGGGGGGGGGGGGCAGAACTAGAGAGAAGTGGCGTATGTATCCCATGCCACCCAGAGGCCTGTGCGAGCAGTAATTGCTCTGGAGTGTAGTTAATGTGGGTCAGCGGTTGAGTGGAACCCCGGGGGTCAAAAGAAGTGTGGAGGGAAAAGGAGAAAGGAAGCGAGTGATGGAGGGAGAGGAAAGGGGGGGGGGGGTCGGTGTGAAAGCTGCAACCAGCCGCAGGTGGAAGGGCTTGGGGTGAAGCTCAGTGATACACACCCCACCTGTCTCTTTTTTCCCCCCTTTTAATAAACCATACTTCCACTCTGCGAGACTGCAGGGCTTTGCTCCTTTCACTCCCCACCTGCACACCTCCACACCTCCACCTGCCTTTTTTTTCCCTCCCTTTCTTCAGTCTGTGCTGATTCAACCCCGAACAACCGAGCGCTGGATAGAGCTGCGTTTTCCAACCTGCAGGTTTGAACACACCAGATAAATCTTTGTGGTCATGAGATGATTAACAGGATAGGAAAGCGGAAAAAAGCTGTTTGTTTTCTCAGACTTTGCTCTGTCTTTTTCTAAATTACTGGATGTTTTTTTTTTCTTCCAAGTCTGTAAATATTATTGAAATAAATCAATATGAGAAGGAAAAAGTCACAAATCAGATATATAATTTACAAATACATTATTTATTGGTTGTTTGAAAGAGGTCATATGCAACAATTTGTACCACACAGAACGAGCCAACGTGCATTTATATGGAAAACAACAAGAATAAAATGATGAAAAGCTGCTGTGGAAACAACTGCACAAAGGGATTCATAAAGAATTTATATCCTTTGAATGGCAAGGAACTCTGTTTCTTGCCCAAATTACAGACGGCTGATGTCATGCCTTCACTTTGTCAGGATACTTCCTGGTTTTCTTGTTGGTTCTGCAGCTCTAATTATAACCATAATCTTTTTTTTTTTTTTTTTTAATGGCTAATTAGTGATGATGAAGAAAGATGACTCCTGCGATCATGTGCAGCTTCTACAATGATAAGGTTTACTGTCATTGTCAAACTTCAACAACACAACAACAACAAAAAAAAGCTAAATAGTTAAATTTGACATCTGAGAAACAGACCAGGACGGGTCACTCCGCACCGAAACCCAGACTAATGAAAAGTCTTTTAAGTAGATTAGCTGCTGCTTAAGCTAACATGACCCACCCACCTATTCAGCGGCAGGGGAGGCCGAGATGTTCTCTTTTAAATTAAGCGTTGCACAGAAAAATTTCCATCATGAATTAAATGTACAAAGACATGGCGGGGGCAGGCTGTCACCTCCGAGGCTTCCTCTGCCCAGACCCGGTCTGACCGCCACGATCAGACAGGAACAAGACGGCCCGACCGGCGGTGCCTGGTTTTAAATAAAAAGCCAGTATGAACCTGAAATACAAAAACATGAGCCTGAATGCACCTCACCCCCCCCCCCCCCCCCCCCCCCCCAGCTACTGCTGTCTTGAGCAGTGAAGCCGGGGTCGACCTGTGGTTAGAGGGGGTAGATGTGTTGACACAGCCGGGGGGCTGCGGGTCTTCACTCAGTCAAAGGCCCCCTTCAGCAGCCATAAAGCATTTATGAACAGGCATCTCCCTCCTCTGCTCGCTATTCCGCTCACAGCCGCTCTTCCTCTCCCCTCTTCTTCTTCTTCATCTTTATTTATTTTTTTGTCTTTTTTGTCTTTCCCACGTCGTCCTCATCTGTTTCACCCGTACACACACACACACACACACACGGGCGTCTTAATAGATTTCTTCCCTTCCGTCCGAGGTTGTGTGCGTGTGCGTCTCCTGTGTGTGTTTGTGAGTGTCCCTCTTCAACAGCACAAGCAGAGAGTATCTCCCTGTTCTGAGCCCTCTCGGCCTTCAGGTAAATGTTTGTGCTGCGAGTGAAAAAGACGCACGTACATACAAATGGACGGAGAGAGCTTATTTATGCTGGTCTGCAGCACTTTTTCACCCGTTCAAGGTTGTCGTACAGATATGTTTGTCTGTGACTCAAACGCACACATGCAGACATACACTTAAAATAATATGTGTGCTCTCAGTGGCTTTTCTGTAGCTTTGTGTGTGTGAGGCGCGAGTGTGCTGACTCTTAAACAGGTGGAACTGGAACACTGCAGGGAATGTCTATCTGTGTGTGTGTGTGTGTGGGTGTGAGGTCCACTCCTCTGCTCTTTGATCCTCATCTTGACAGCTCACCACCTGGGACGATCCGCCACACGCCGCATGGCTCCCATGCCCGGCTACACCCTGGGAATCACAACACACAGCGGCTAACGCAGCTCTTACAGCCAGCCCTCCCCTGCACATTAAATGCCGTCAGAATCGCTAATGCTAACACCAAAAGCTAAACCTCCCATATACAGATATGCAAAAAAAATAAAAGATAAATAAAAAATTGCGTCCAGAATCATAATTCACAGCCATGCTAGCTAGCAGCGAACCCTCATACAGTGCTACTGGAAATGCTAATGGCACACGAGGGGCCAAAGCTTGAACACAGGTGCAATTGGAATTATGATGGATGGAATTATAATGTACCATACAGGTGCAATGCTAGGGAGCTCCCTCTTATATCCACATAGCATCCACCGTGCGCCGAGCACGCAGGAAGTGTAATGACCACAGTTAAAAGTTAAAGTGCTTTCACATGGAAACCATGACAGCAGCCAAGGTACACCTGTGTGCTTGGCAGGTAGTCAAAAATAAATTACTTAAAGTGCCAGTCCACTGTTTTTGTACCCTTATATTTTAAGTGTGTGAATGAAGAGCTGTAGATGTGACGGGAAAATCAGTATTTTGTTGATTTTTCAATTGATTATAATTGAAAATAAAGGGCAGTTTTAATATGTTTAGCCGTGGTTCGGGTCGGCTCGGCGTGTGTCACCTGGGTTTCGGAGCAGCCATTAGTTCATGTGACGACTCTGCGGATTCAAGCAGAGAGACAGTTTTCAAGTACTTTGAGTAGTTCTGCCTTGGTTTTCTTTTCTTTTTTTTATATGCACTCATTCTATATTGTGCATTAAAGCTGGAAACGTTGTACCTCTGCTCTTGCTCTGCTTCACTAGACCTTCTAGTGAATTTGCAGAGCAAGATTTTACATTGAATTTAATAAGCTCTTAATCTCACTGTTGCTACGTAGAAATAAAGCCTTGTTTCACTCGCTGACAATGACGATTTAAATTATCTCAAGAGTTTTGAAAGAGTGAAAGAGGTTGAAGAATTAATCCTTCCATAGATCCAAGGAAGGAACATTGAGGACATGAGCAATACCATAAAAATTGGGAAATTAAACAAAAGTAAAAGTAAAGATTTTGAATGTTGGGGACGTGCATTTAATTTTGTTTTTCTGTTTTAAACGATTTTTGTCACTTTGTCACATTATGTCCAATAATTAAGATTTACTCAGAACGAGACCATTATTCACCATTTTCTTAATCACACTTCACTGCTGAAAATTTTACTTCCACTTGTAATGGAGTTTTTTTTTTTCCTAATTTAACCTTATCCTCAATGAGTCCAGTTTTTATCATAATAATAGAGTAAAGATGAAGCAGGACTGCCTGTACGTGGACGTCATGTGTGTCTGTGCCGTATCAGTTTGGTGACCTACATGGAGAACATAGTAAAACTCTGTCAGTCGTGACTAATTTCCCGTCTTATCTCCATGCCTTTCACTGGTAGAAGCTGGAGCGAAACTCCCGGTGGTAAATTGATACTGTAGAAGCAGAAGCGTTGGGGGGGGGGGGGGGGCTTAGGTTTTTAGTGGAGTCACACCCCCGAGCCGCCATAAACACTGGAGGTCGTAGAAGAAAAACACTAAGCTTTGAGTTATCCCTGCTAATACACAGGCACTGCACCATCTGAATCACAACACCAATCACGTTGCTGACGCTAGGCTAAGGGCCAACTATTCAACAGCCCTGGCACCCAGAGGACACCGCAGGAATTCAGATCCATTACGCTCCCAGCCTCATCAAAGGGACTCTGGGATTCGGATGCTAAACCCGCTCCAGATGCTCACTGTTGGATTTCACTAAGATGCACTGCAGGGCAAGTGTCATAAGGGCTGATGTCTGCGATACGGACAACAAAACCCACAACCGGTCCGCTTCATTCACACTGAGTTGATTTGTGTCATAAACACAAAAGCGGATGTAAACAATGGCGCGCTCGGCTCATCTCTGGACAAATAAATACACGGCGAAATTAACAGATGTGCAGCGCTGGAGGCAGAAGGTCCAAACATACGAACCTGCAGCAACTGGAAGGAAGACGGCGAGGCTCACCTGTGGCTGACATATGCTAATGAACACGAAACAAGTCAGCAGCCGTCGGGTCTGTAATCTGAGGGAGCCTGCCGTCGTGTTCTGTGGTCGCTCTTTAAGCAGAGAGTGACTTTACGCCCGGCGGATTGAGGTGGTGTGTTTACACTGTGGCCAACAGAAAACATACATATAATCACCTGGCAGGTGTCCATTAAGATCATATTATAAGTCACATCAAATATAGTTTCAGTCAACAGTTTCACCTCCACTCTGAAACAGAGTGTGAGGTTTATTCAACTGCAAACAAATACTGCTACAAACAGCTGCTACTACTTGCTAATAGCGACGCTAGCTCTCGGTGAAGTGGAACTAGCCATTGGTTAAAAATGCAGTTAGATTTGAAATGAATGTTTTGAACGCAGCTTGTGATGAGAACGAAAAAGTGCAATATATATAAATATATATTTATATGAGTCAATAAATAGCAAGAAAGTTGCACTATGGAAATGATAAAAATATGTTTGAGATGGGGATTTAAATTCATTCTTGTTGTTCTGGTGCTTTCAGTTGTATCCCATTGTCTTCCATTTTGTAATGGAACAGTAAGATGTTCAGAGGTCAAAGGTTGAGTTTGACGCACCGGCGAGAACTGAGATGTTTGTTTATATTAAAAGACTGTTGTTGGTGGAGTATTTTTTTTAATTTTTTAAAATTTTTCTTTAAGTATAGGGCGTGAATATTCCAGTATTAGTGAGGCTCTACGTCACACACTCACATGTTTGGACGGAGCACAGAAGCAGCTTCACAGTCTGAGGCCGACGCTCACCTTAAGGTCGTCACTTAAAGCGCAGGTGTTCATTGATCTTGATGCACCGCGAGTCTCATATTTTGTTCTTCCACTTGACCAGCTCGCCACAGAGCGAACCCTCCGTACTTTACAGAGGGCTGTCTGTGTCTTTTACCCATCCTTCTCAGCAGTTTGCCTCCTTTAAATTTCCCTGTGGCTGTTGGATAATGGTGTCAGAAGTGTTGTGAGGACGTAAACAAAGACAAGAATCCTTACTGAGAGGGAATTTTCCAAACCCCATGTTTGACATAAATCAAATAACAGCCGCTGTGTTTATGAGGAAAAACTGAAGAGTCACACCTCTGTGTCTGACCTAAATGTCCTCTTGCTGGGGTTTTTTTTTTTTTTTTTTTTTTTTGCCTGACTGTGCAGGTTTTCGTGCTGACTGAGAATGGCCCACAACTGCAGTGTTTCAGCCGCTCTCTGCAGGGATTACACACAGATTAATGAACAGGCAAAAAACCCCTCTCTCCTCAGCTCCCTCTCTACTTTCTTCATGCGCCCGTGTATGCAGATGCATGCAAATGCACATACGGTACTGTGTGTGTGTGAGTGAGTGAGTGAGCTTTGGTTTACAGGTCTAAAGTGGTCAAGTTAAACCTGGTATAAATGTGGATTAAAAGTGTTTTTAGTTTAGTTTTCACTTCATTATCTGGTCTGACATTGTGTTCATGTTACTTATTTACTGTCAACGCTTTTGGTGATTGTATTTAAGCTTCACAAATGATAAAAAGTGATGTTCATATGTGATTATCGTGCTGAACAAAACGTCTCAGCATCATAAACTTTTATTTGTCACAGAGTGTATTTTCTGTAATCATCCAAAAGCCAATGTAAAAATCCCAATGGCCTTTTGTGGAGGGAACCAGAGTGACGCTTCCTTCAGCGTTGGTCTACAAGAATACGTCATCCCTGCAGCACTGTATGTGGAGCAGGTGCTAACTACACGTTGAAATCGAGTCATTTAAAAGTAATTTACGACGTCACCTTGACGTTGCACTTTTCAGTCAAATCGGTCACGTTTTAACTCTGTTATCTGGATTTCTTTTAACCTGCAAATCGATAAATAACTGGGAACTCCACAGAATTGAATGAGTGAGTGAGCGTGACCAATAAATAAATGAACATTTTCTTTAGTGAATGAGTGAGTAAGAAACTGTTGGCATATTGTTCAGGGATTAATGAAGAGGCAACCTCTTTCTTTTTTTTCCTATCACCTCCTCTGTCTCTGCCGCCTTTGTTCTGTTGGTCTGTGTGTGTGTGTGCGTGTGCGTGCGCGTGTGTGTGTGTACTTCCTCGAGGCTCAAGTCATCAGCATTGAAACGAATCCAAAAGCATTCTCTTCCCCTCAGCTAGGATGTTTCGTCCTTAACATTCACTCAGCGTTTGCCAGTGTCGACAGGTGATGCCAAGCAGATGAATAGAGAAAATGCTCTTTGTTGCTCCTTATGCTCATCCCTTCTCTCTGTCTCTCTCCCCAGGCTGCTGTTTTGTCACGTTTTATACAAGGAAAGCTGCCCTTGAAGCCCAGAATGCACTGCATAACATAAAGACCTTAACAGGGGTGAGTGTGTGTCCTCCATTCTCCTCTGCCTACTTTCTCCTCTAATCACACACTTACAGCAGCACCCTGAGGCGGCCCCGCCCCAACCTGCGTGTGTGTGTGTCTGTGTGTGTGTGTATGTGTGTATGTGTGTGAATACACTGGTTTTTTTACATCAGTGTGTGTTGCACTGCTGCCACAGAGCATTTGCAAGCGTGTGACTGACCGAAAGTGCGAGCAGGTGAGAAAATGACTGTCAGTTAGTTTGTGAAAGAAAGTGCAAACTATTGAATTCATGTTAAAGGTACCATCTGCAATTTTCTTGTAAACAAATGCAGTTTAAACATTTGTTTTGTGTGTCTCACTATGTGAACAGTCTCTCAGTGTTAACCTCAGAAGCCTGTATATCACTGTTGTATGCTTGCGTCAAGGTGGAGCTCGCGCTTCTCCTATGAAAAAGGTTGATGCAGCGTTGCTACGCTTAAGTTTTAAAATGCATCACTTTCACTTCGTTTTTCCGCCTGGCGTCAACACTACTCTGAAGATTTCAATTACCTAAAACTCCAAAAATGAACACGTAGACACCCACGTTCGTTCCCTGGTTGGTTCTTATCAGCCTCGACTACCAGTGCTGAGAGCAACATGGATAACAAATGAAGCGCTACTGACCTTGTTGTCTTTGCTAGCAGCTATTGTGCAGCTAAATTCTGCATTTGAACGCTACAGCTGTCTTTGTTGTTCCTCATCCGTAGCATTTTGTGCAACTAGCCAACTGCCAATACGACAATCTGCTTCCTGTTAACAGCGGCGTGCACGTGCCCCGTGTAGTTAGACTAAATATTTTCATTTTCCTTTTTAAAATGAGAACACATGAGTGTGGACCTAGCTTAACAGTTCAGCTGCGCAAGCTAACACCTCGGTCACTAGACACTGGCCACGACTTAGTGTTTATCAGTTGCTAACAGCTACGCTTCACATTAGTGTTAGCAGTCATCAAGCAACTAACACCGCAGTTAGCCAAACAAGTAAACACCATTAGCTACTGCTAACGGCCACCAGACAAAGGTAGCACAAGCGCTAGCTACGATACTCACTAGATCCGCGTAGCATATCATAGCTGCTGCTATACTAGCTAGAGCCACGTAGCATAATATTGCTGCCTTACCCCATTAAAAGTATTTGCCCTGTCTTGCCCACCCAAGTTAGCTGTACCAAGACAGCAAACACCCAGTGTGTTCCTGTGGTTGTAAAATCTCTGTTCTTGAAACTGGAACTGGCCCAGACCTGATCCTGCCTTCACCTTGGGGTCATTTTATCCTTTTCCTCTCCTGAGCATGAGCGCCTGAGGAAGAGGCGGCTTTAACCTGAGTGATGCTGTGTCAGCTGCTTTTATAGGGGGGCAGGAGGAGGAGGAGGAGGAGGAGTGTTTCTTCTCACGATAACACTGAAAGAGAGAGAGAGAAAGAGTAGTGACACACTTCACTTACAATCATTGTTTCTTAAAAAATTTGTCTTTTCCTGAAGTTTTAACACCATGTTGAAAGTGTTTTCTACCTTTACTTTGGATGTGTGAAGAGTTTCTGATGAATAAAACCATCTCACCGTGTATGTGCGTTATCACCCTGTGCAGTAACGGGTGTCACGTCATGCATGTTCAGGTGCCACTGGTGGCGTTTGCTTGCTTGTGTTTCTGTTTGTCTTGGCGCTGCTGTTTAGCTCGCACTACAAAGGCGTGTGTTGATGCTGTGGCGTTGCCTTTCATGCTGTCTGCTCCATTCTCCGCTATTGTTCCCTCCTGTAGCCCAGGAGAGCGATAGAGGAAGTAGGCCGGAGCTCGCTCACACTCTCGCTCCTTTAGCCCTGGGTGGATATTTACAGGCCCCCAGATCCCTTCTGCTCGGGCTATTGGCTGCTTCCCCGCCTCTCTCGTTGGCTGCGGCGGCTAACTGGAGTCTCATCACTTGAGCGCCTGCACTCGCTCGCTTGTGTTAGTTGGATCAGTGGATAGCCCTCCTGGGCAGGACGGGGTGGATACCGAGAATCCCACAAGAGCTGTACGTGGGATTTGCGCTCGTATTCCCGACTCCTGAGTAAAGCTTGTTGTTTTGCATAGAGTCACCGTGTTAATTGCTCGTGGAATAAGTATGTTAAATTTGGTCTGTTTTCCTGCGCCGTGAGAGTTAGTCACTTATCCCTTGTTGGAGGTGTGAAACTGCCCTGGGGAGGACACATACTGCAGCAGTTTCAGGATTATAGGAACATGAAATCGCCTTCTTCTACACCATAACACCCTCCCTTCCTCTGTTCTGTCTGGTCATCCCTCCTCCTCAGCGTCTCTCTCCTGCAGCATCTCTGCTTGTTATGTTTAGGGCCTTTATTTTTAAGTCAAGTACCAGGTTTGGCTTCAGAAGTGCAAGAAACATGATAAAATCACACCTTCTTCAACTTTTAACACACAAAAAATCATGCATTTATTATATTAATCTTTCATATTAATGGTAGTTTGACAAATTTTCTATTATTGATGCTCTAAATATACGAGAAAATGAAACGATAAAACAACCAGCTGCGAGATTAAATGTTTTACTGGGAGAACTGGAGCTATTGGTCTCCAGTAAACTCATTCTTGTTCTTGGCAGAGCAGAAAAGCTTCTGAGGGAAGGTCAAATTAAAACCGTCCATTGAAACACAGACAACATTGATCAGCTGCACAATAAAAGCATAATTAATCTGCGTCATATTCATCAGAGCTGGACAACACCGACTGGCTGACATCCGATTTTTAATAACAGTCCGGCATTGACAGACGGATGTGGTTTTAAAACCTCATACATATACGCAATAAACACAGTACACTGAATCAATAGTGACATAATGATAGGTCATTTAAGTGGTTCATGTTGGGCTTGTTTGTAATTTTTTTCACATGGCTCCACCACGGCTTGAAATAAAGACATTTAAAAGGGGGGGTGAAGAGAAGAAGTCAGCTAGAGACAGAGAAAAAAAAAACAGATGATGAGGATGCTGAATTAATGGCTGAACGAGGCGAGTCAAGACAAAAGGAGAGCTGACATGGAGAGGGAGGTTAGCAGAGGTGATGGGCAGATGGACAGGAAAAAGGTGGAGTGGAGCACTCCAGCACGCTCGAGGGCAAAGCAATAAACGGGCCGCAGTTAAAAACCAATACCTGCTTATTAACTTCCCCACTCTCCTGGCTTGTAAAAAGCCAGCGGAACAATGTTTGTATTGGCGCTCTTCCCCCTCCCCTCGCTCTCTCTCTCCTTCAAAAAACCAAGGCCCTAACAGGCGCTCTCTCTCTCCCTCGCTCGCTCGCTCGCCACATCACTCCTTCCAAAACCAAGGCCCTAACAGGGAGAGATGCAATCAGCGTGAAAAGCTGGACGGGGGCCAAATTGGAGAAAAGGGCACCGGCGTTGGCAGCGCCGACTGGCAGCCATGTTGGTTTGGGGCAGAGGCAGTTGAAAGGCTGCCATTTTTTTCGGAGGGCATTTAAAAAGAAAGGGTGGGGGGTGTTTATGTGATGAATCTCTCCCTGTACGACGCTCAGAGAGGTGATGACGGTGACGAGAGCGAAGGATGGAGGGGGAAAAACAACAACAACAGCAGCGGCAGCAGCACTGCTTCATCTCCACCCCTCCTCATCGCTCCATCTCTTTCCATCACTCAGCTTCAGATTTGTCAGCGATCTGACAGTGCGTGTACACCAAATGTATGTATATGTGATTTTATGCATGCAGGAAGTGTATATTCATGTCAGCTCCAGACCTGTCTGTCTTACTTGAGGGATGAAGTAATGTTTCCACAGCACACCACAGGTCAGAGCAGGAACTGATTGTTTTACTAAGGCTTCTTGTTTCTGTTTTACATCTAATAAAAAACATGGAGCGTTGTAACCGGAGCAGATTGGTGCCTTCACCACCACACGACGCTGTGTCTCCTGTCTGGAAGAAGACACTGATCACTGTAGTTCCCAGTGAACAAGTTCATCCTGTGATGAGTGCAGCTCAGAAAAGCTTTCGATTACAGGAGAATCTCTGGAAGTAAACAAGCTGTCGTTACTGCCATGGCTTCGCGGAGAGGCTGCAGTGTACGGGGAAGGATTTCACTTTTGTTCACATTTTGCAGAAAAACACATCCACAAAAACACTTTAGTTTTTTTAGTACAAGCGCGTTAATTAATGAGCTTTAAATATGTGTGGAGGCGTCTTTTTGTTCCCTTCGGACAAAGCCAGGTGAGCTTTTCACCTGTTTCCAGTGTTTTCGCTAAGCTAAGCTAACTGGCTAATGGTGGTAGCGTCATATTTCTCCCCAAGAAAGATAATTAGTGTATTTCCCAACATGACAAACAGCAGTAATATGTAACTTTCACTCCTGCTGCACAGCTGTTTTTTCTTCTTCCCTTGTTCTGCATTTGTCCCACTTTTCCAACTTAATCCGAGCACACGCTCCCAAATATGATGTTGTCTGCGATGGTTTGATCCAGAGACGCGTGAAACTAGAGAGTCACCGCTTCCCAACAAGCTCGTCTTAGTCTTAACATTTCCCTGGAGCGCTGCTGCTTTCCATCCCTGTGTACACTGATCGATTCTCATCCGCCATCTTGGCTGGTGACGTCTAGAGTCACGTCTCTAAAATCGGACGCTGCTATTGGCTCCAGTTGGGCGCCGTCACAGCCAATCAAACTCATGAACAGATAAAGATAGAAACTTCAAATCACCTCTTTTCTTATGGCGGTTTGCAGAGCTTTCATTTATAAAATATTCCACAAAGAATTCCACTTTTATAATTTCATATGATCCAGATGTTTATTTAATGTTGTATTTCATGTGATGACACAGCAACACATGATTATACCCTGCACCGCGCCTCCTCAGTGACAGCAACGTATAAATCAGCAGGTGGATTCATCTATAGGAAGTAAAAAAAGAAAACAAACAATTCGCTTGATTTTTTATTTTTTTGTTGTTTTGTTTTCTTCTTCAATAAAAAACAAAAATAATGAGTCATCTGCGTGACATACACTCAGAGTCTTCTCTGTGAAGACGGGTGAGGGAAGAACAACAGCTTTCACTGAAGTCGTTTCTAATGACCCGCTAATGAAGCTCCGGGGGGGTGGAGACAGAGTGTGTGTGTGTGTGTGTGTGTGTGTGTTGCCTGGAGAGCCCGTGTGTTCATCTCTCCAGCTCTAATAGCACTAGCGAGGACTAAATGCGCCACACACACACACACACACACACACACACACACACACACACACACACACATACAACCCATCTATCGTGGAAAAACATGCCCTGTACCCCTGGAGCGATTTAAGGCCATAAGACCCAACCCCTGCTGCACAGACTGATCCACACCCCTGCATGCAGACTCTTTAACACACACACACACACACACACACACACACACACACACACACACACACACTTATGCCCAAGCATATGCCTCAGCACAGTCTGAGTTTATTGCATTACTTTATTTTCCTTTTTTTTTTTATTTCTCCTCCCTGATCCACTCCACCCTGCACGCTAACACAACACACACGCTGCGACGCACACACGCCGCCGACAACACGGGGCGAGTTAAAGCCTGTCAGCCTGCCTGTCAGACAAGGTTGTTTGAGATTTTCCACTAAATTGAACTCTTTCATTAGTGGCTGACAGATGTCTAAATGCCCAGTGTCTCCCCTCTTCTCTCCCCCTTCCCTCCCTTCTCCTGACGCCTGCCGCTCGGGCCCCGGGGCCGCTGTTCCCCCAAAGCTGGGTGAAGGGGATGGAAAGATGGGAGGATGAAGGGAGGGAGGGGTGAGAGCTAATCTAGGACGTGTCCTCTGGAGTGCCCTCCAGCTTGGAGAAGATCAGTCCTTTATCCTCTGTTTTCTTTTCTTTTCTCACTCTCTCTACCTCTTCTCCCCCTCTCACTCTCTCTCTCTCTCTCTCTCTTTCTCTTTTGTCCTGTTGAATCTCTCCTTCAGTCTCTCTCTTTCCCTCTTTCTCTTTAAGAAAAAGGATGAAAAGCTCTTTGATTCGCAGTTTCTCTCAAGGATCTTTCATTCTGACACAGTGAGGCGGAGGGGAGCAAAAGAGGGAGGGTGGTGGGGTGGGGGGGTTTCATGGCGCTGGGTGGGGTGTGTGTAGGGCATGGAGGAGGAGAAGGTGGGGTGGTGTCTTCAGACGCGATCAGTCGAGCCCCATCCTCCACGTGGGCGGATCAGAGCGTTTGTCGAGCGCCAAGTTCGATAAGAAGCGTGGGGCTCATTAAAAGCTACCGTCGCACTGAGACCACACACACACACACACACACACAGGTCCCCACCTCCCTTACCTTTCTGCTGGCGAGATAATTAGTGACGCTCCGCTGCCAGAATACAGACGCAAGGTTGTGTGTGTTCATGCAACCAAAGGCACATCAAAGGGCCTCATCAAAGTAAGTGTGATCTCCAGTAGGGTTAAGGTTTAAAAGCAGCAATTTATAATCCAAAGACATAAGTCATTTAATCGGCCATTTATTATTTCAAGTTGGTGGACAGAGCTGCAGATAGAGGCACAGACTGTAAGTGATAATGCGTATTATCATTTTAAATGATGTGAGAAATCATATTCTTTCATGCAAAAGCCCCTGTGGTCTCCAGACTCTGACTGTTCCAGCCTTTGAAGGGAACTTGTGTGCTCGCTGGAGAAATGACGGACCGTACCACTGCGGCAGCCCTCACACCGCAGGCCCTTTGTGTTTATTGTAACTCCAGACAAGATACATTTTGATTTGAC
Organism: Seriola aureovittata; assembly: GCF_021018895.1. Classification (NCBI taxonomy): domain Eukaryota; kingdom Metazoa; phylum Chordata; class Actinopteri; order Carangiformes; family Carangidae; genus Seriola; species Seriola aureovittata. The sequence continues at coordinate 18,616,546 of NC_079385.1, read as the reverse complement.
AGATGTTCTTCATGTTTGAAAGTAAAATCTTATCTGACAATCTGTTTCTCTTCACGTTGTGCTGAAATGTTTGGGAAAAAAATCTAAATTGGCACATTTAAGAGTTGTAGTTTTCCACTTTGTAAATATGGTTTTATTACTCTTGAAGGAGATTGAAGAAACCCCCCCGCCCCCCCCCACACACACACACACACCTCCTCACATGCAGACTATTGACAGACAATTTACAGATGTTTCCTAAAAGCCTCACGTGCAAACTATCAGTTGATGCTACAATTTACAGATGTCCTCTAAACGCCTCACATGCGGGGTATTGACTGACACTACAATTTACAGATGTCCCCTAAACGCCTCACCTGCAGACTATTGGTAGATGCTCCAATTTTCACATGTCCCCTAAAAGCCTCACGTGCAGTTGATCGATAGAAACTACAATTTTTACCAAACTTATTTGACAGGAAAACAAAAAGATTTCCCCAGTCAGTCTGTTTTTAACATCCATTAGACTCTGTTGTTCAGCCTAAACTGTGCAGTCCGGTCTAATGAGGTGTTGTGAGTGACTTTTCATTTTTACTTCCAAAGAAATCGTTTGGATTCTGTGACTAAATAGTGACCATTAGTGGTTCTGCTATGTTGGACCTTTTTCTTTTATGCTGTATTAAAAGTAATAAGAATGAAAATTACAAGGTCGTAAACAGAAAAATATTCTCCTTTAGAGCGACAGTATGAATTTAGCCTCTGTGTGTTTAATGCTGCTTGTATATAACATGCACTGCTCAAAACACTAAAGAGGAATTTGTTGTTCTGCCAAATCGTGCCCCCTAAATCACAAACAGTCCTCCCAGCTCACTATTTATGTCTCTAGGTCGACTGTGATGAGTTGCACAGACTAATATTTTGTGGGAATGTTTCTAAATTTTTCCACAAAAACATGTCTGCTCTTGTTTGGCCTCCCCTCACCTGAGTCTGGCGCTCTCAGCTGATACCTGGGACCTGATGCAGCCGCCGTTAATCAATTCAGTATCTACTGAGCGTAATCAAAGTAAATCCATATAATCGGACCAGCATCAGCCTCTCAAGTGTGCACAAGAGTGTGTCTTCAACCAAGTGCTTGTTAGCGAGGGGAGCGGCGCTTCGTGTCCACGGGCCCCCTGTCAGTCAACGTGTGTTGTTTGTTCAGGTGCGAGCCCATTTCACATATCAGCGCTCTATCACAATGGCTCTCCACGCCGCGCTTAAGAAGCAGACGAGCCAGCTGGCGGGAGAAAGAGATGAGGTAACTCCCACCGACTGACAGACCAGCTGATTTACTCTTTAAAGTTTTTCAGCAGCTCGCCGCTCCGCAGACGAGCTCCAGTGAAACCTGACCGCCACAACCGCCCCAGGACCTGGGAAGTAGTCGTAGGTGGTGCTGGGCCGGAAACGGCGGAAATATGGCAGTGTAGGATATTAAATTTCTCATGTACTAAGTCGTGTGTCATCAAACATTCATGTGTTATAGCCTGGAGGATATTATGCAACAAGCTGAAAGGTTAGACCTCGGACAAGTGGTTTAAAAAGCTGAAAGGAGACAGCTGATCAGGAGGCGGCTATTAGAGCAGCATGCACCCATGTTTTAAATATGTGTGTGTGTGTGTGTGTGTGTGTGTGTGTGTGTGTGTGTCTGTCCTCATCTTTAAATCCTGCTCGACTCCCCACAGATCATTTAAGTCCAGAAAAACAACAGTAGCTCATTCATTGCAAACACACGCCACACACACACACACACACACATACACACATATATATACACGCACACACAACCGTTCCCACAGCGGTGTCATTACAGAGGCTCATTATCGAAATCAATTCAATTAAAGGCTGTAATTGCTATAGTGAAACCCAAATGCTATCGCAACCAGGGCTGAAGGAAGACAAACCTCATCGATGCACCGACCCTTAGAGTGTGTGTGTGTGTGTGTGTGTGTGTGTGTGCTTATTTAACGAAAGAAATATTAATCGCTTGTTTCAAATTAACTTACCTAACCCCTATTTTCTCTCTGAGTTGGTGGCAGCGTTTAAGCATATTGATTCATGGGGGTGGGGAGGAAGGGAGGAAAAAGAAGCGGGTGGGAGAGAGGGTGGCTGTAAATGCAGGCTAACTATGTTAAACACTTAGAGTAGTTAGTGTGGAGACGCGACGCAGCATAGCTAATGCCAAATCCCTCAATCATTCTGCTCACACACGCGCGCTGGGTTAATTGTTTACCAAGCTAAATGAAGTGGGGATAATGTAGGCTAACTGTGCGCTAAGCGCTGCTAAGACGAGGGATATTGTAAAGGACAATTTGATTTATAGTCGTTTGTTTGCCGAAAGGAGACGGAGAGTTACAGTCACATTTTATCTGTATCAAGGTGTTGATGTGAGGAAGCAGAGGGTGTGTTTGTAATGCGTTGAGTGTGTGTGTGTGTGTAAAGTTTGTTTCATTACCGCCGGAGAAAGGAAAGTTTCTTTGTTTTGTTTTTTTACATGCAGAATTACGCATCAGTCTGTTTCAAGGCTCTGGTTTTTACTTTTATTATTTTATTTATGTTGCTTTTTATGAAATATACATATATATATAAAACCCATTAGAAATTAGAACAATGTCGTACATTGACAAGTATATCTAGCCTATACAAATATATACATTTATGTATGTATGCTTATAGTGTAGACATATGTTACATAAATGATCTCCATCCCACCGCCTCAGTATTGCTGATTGCCATGATAGATTATATGTTGCCTATTGATCCGTGATCGATAAGAGGACAACAGCACCAACTAAAATCATGAGGAACACACTATAAAATCATGACACATGGGTTGATATCATGCTATCTGTGCTGTTTGATTCATATAGAAACCAGATTTTAATCTCATTGCGATGGAGTCAGAATCAAGGGAAGTGGAAATTGTCGTGACTCACAAGTAAAGAAATGCACAATATATTGTACAAATAGATCCAGCACAGTGAAAATTGTGGTTAAACACCACTTTTGCAAATAGAAATGTGTATTTTCTTAGATATTTTTCTTTGCACAGTGAGAAATATGAGTTAAAGATGCCCAGAATTGATCAGTGACATACAGTATTTAAGCATCTGCTCTTTTGGAAATTACCACATTTACAGATGTTTATTGAGTTGTTTTTTCAGTTTTACCAATGTGAAATGACTTTTACTACATTATTATATCAAATAGAAACATCTGATTGTATTTATATGATATTTGAAAAATTTACAATTACAGCCACAAACCCCCCGAAACAGTGACTGAGTGTTTCATAAAGATGTAGGTGAAGTGTGTTTTGTGTTATCGGTGATGATCACCGTCTGGAGGTCATACGTGTGCTGTCACGCCTTCGCAGGTGTGTGCGCATGCGACACACTTGCACGTGTGTCTGTGTGAGTGTCTTTTGTGTGTGTGTGTGTGTGTGTGTTTGTGTGTGTGTGTTTGCGGTGGGTCCTACGGTCTCGGTCACCGATATTGAATCCCGACTGTGAGGGCCATCTGTCTGACTTTGACCCAGCAGCTCACCGTCACACCTTCAGAGAGGAGGGAGGAGAAGGAGTGTGTGGCCGCCGTCTGCGTGTGTGTGCATGTGTGTGTGTGTGAGAGAGAGAGAGAGAGAGAGAGAGGTGTTTGGTACCATACAGTATGTGCACTCCCCTGTTTTTGGCACACACACTCTGGTCATATGAACTTGGCCGTTGCCTTTGAAGGTGCCAACTGCTGGCTAAGGGCGCACACACACACACACACACACACCCACACACACACACATCGACACACTCTTCATATACACACTCTTCTTCCTCCACACACACTCATTCTATTCCCAGCATGAGCCTCAAGTTAGTCCTCTGGCTCCAGGACAAGTCGACCTCTGACCTTTTAAGCACCAGTGCATTCCTGGAAGACGTCAGCGGGCGAGAGCAGGCAACAGGGGATAACGTTAACCCAGGAGCAGCAGTTAACATTTAGGAAGTGTAGGGTTTCCTGCACTCAATGCACCGGGAGGGACTATTTAACGGGCAGCCAATGGCGGGGCGGAGGGGGGACGTTAGCACATAGACCACCTGAATGTCGACCACGTTGCCGGGAGTCTCTGTACATGATGAGGATATAAAGATAAAAAAGGGCGGCTGGTGGGTGACATTTCATCAGCTAGTCCGACAGATAGACACCTCGCCTCAGCCAGGAAAGGGAGGGTAAGGGGGGGTGATTAAAGAGACTGTCCCATAACTGGAAGGTCGTAAAATTCATCCTGGCTGCCCGCTGCACTCTGATCCCTCTGGCGTAATGTGGACCTTATGGTTTCACTCATCCGTAAATATCTCCTGCCGATTGGATAAGCTAATTTTACATAGCCACAACTTTGCCTTGTCATGCTCACACACAAATTAGAAGCTCAATTACTCGATATTTCTGCATTAATAGTGAATCAAATTAAAGTTTTATCCTGCTTTAGCTCCCTGGCTTTGTTTATACAGTACATTTACTGTATAATTCAGCCTCCTATCGCCCCTGTTTTTAGCATTAGCTTGCCTGCTACCTGTTCAGCACAAAACAGACAAGGCTAGCAAAGTTAGCAACTAGCTGGTGAAGAAAACCTGGTGGAACATGTAGCACCTTAAAGAGGCAGATATTTTTCTCAAGAAATAGTGGAGATCAGAAACAGAGCTAAAAGGAAGAGTAAATACCCGACTTGCGTTTGTCAGGTGGATAAAAACAGCCTGTAGGATAAGTAGGATACTCTTTGCTAACACATTAGCTCCACAGCAACTTTGTCAGGTTTATGTGTTTGTCATCTTGTTGTGTAGTTTCTCCACCCTGCTTGTGGTGAAAATATCACATAATGCAGCTTTGAAGTAGTTTAAAATCAACTGAAACCCATTCGTCTCTCCTAGCTATAGCTGCTGCTCCGCTAGCTAGCAGCTAGCTGCAATTCAAAGACGCGTTCCTTGGGTTTTCATTGAGTTCGGGTAATTTAGAGGATTTTAGGATTTAGAACAATAACAGACTGTTCTTCAAAAATAAATGACCACAGTGGCTAAAAACATCAATCTAATCGAACCACACATACACACGTTTTCAAAGCACTAGCAGTGCTAGCGCAGGTAGGAGAGGAGGCGGTACAGCTTCCATGACACTTTAGCCAGTAGCTAAAACTTACAGGACATTAAAGGAATAATTAGAAACACTTTTAAACGCACCAATGAACATATCAAGTACCAGTCGCAGTCTAATGTTGAAGTCAGGAGGAGGAGCTCCTCTCCGAACCTTCAAATACGTTAAACAAATGGCAATAAAGTGAACTGAGAGTTGAACCAAGCTGAACCCGTAGAAATGAATGAAATCAACAGGTTGAATTTAATTTAGATACGAACAAACCAATAATCTCCACTGATCCCGGAGCCGGTGTGTAGCAGCTGCTGAATAGCTGTGAATCCAGATCAGTTTTATAGCAGGTTAATAAATATAACAGATTGCTTTGCAGTGATTGTGGAGCAGCTAAGAGGAGTTGTTATTCTCAGCAGTGTCGTTCTTAAACAGTAACAACATGGTGGCTCAGCGCCTCATTATTAGCCGTGTGAGTGGTGACTTTCAGTCTGCACATTAATATGTAAATTAAATGTTAATCGATTTTCAAAAGGTGTGCATTTATCATGTATTTTACAGCAGCAGCCCAGCGTGACTCAGTCAATCAGAACTGAACTATGCAGTTTGTAATAAGGCAATTCAGGTGCTCTGAAAATGATTAAAAACAAATGGTGACACTTTACTTGGAGTGCACTGCAGATGCATTACGAGCAGATAATAAGCCCCTTGAAGCACGGGCAAACTTTTTACCACGCGATAATCAAACATCAGGGAATTACATTCAATCAAACTTTTTGTCATCAAGTGTACAGCTGCCCTGTAAAGTATTCAGCTCCTCTTTTCTTTTTTTTTCTTCATATTTTGTAAATCATGTTCTCATCATTAATTATTTTGCAGTAGCTTAGAGTGGCTTATGAGGGCCACTTCAATTAAAGATTCAGCAAAGAAAACAGACTCTGTACTTGGAAGAGAAGAAGAAGAGGAGGAGGAGGAAGAGCTCTCACTCTCATGGTAAGCAGGTAAACAGGAAGTACACGGAGCAGACTACTGACTAGACACATACATTAGTGGAAGCTAAATGCCAGCGCAGCATCAAGCCGGCTGCACACATGGCGTTATGTAGTTAAGTTTTTGGTTCTCTGTGCTTCTTTATGAGCCTGAGCGCGGCGAGGACTTAGTAGTTTTGCCGGGGCCCCCTGCTGAGCGCATAATGAATGGCAGACTGCGGCTGCGGGCCTGCCGGGCGAGAAGAAACAGCACTGTGGAATTGTGGGGTAGCGGAGGAGAGTCTTGCTTTGTGGGTCTCGGCGGGAGCTCGCTCAGATCAAACATGTCGACAGCGCCGCCGCCCGCCGGGCATTCTCGGTAGACAGACCTGAGGAGGAGACGCCTGAAAGCCAGACAGGGATTTTTCTACCTGTGTGTGTGTGTGTGTGTGTGTGTGTGTGTGTGTGTGTGTGTGTGTGTGTGTGTGTGTGTGTGTGTGTGTGTGTGTGTGTGTGTGTGTGTGTGTGTGCTGTTTATGTCTGTATACATGTGTAGGTGTGTGTGTATGTGTGTGTGTGTATGGCAGCTTTTGGCAGTGTTTTTCAGCGGTGAATGACGGCAGCATGGCGGAAGCTGTCATGGCTTTTGTTTGTTTTTTTTGGGTTTTGTGTTTTTGTGTTTTTGTGTTTTTGCCTTTGGAGGACAGACTTTGAAATGGATTAACAAGAACTGACTTGATGTGACTTCCAGGTTTGCTTTGACACGACTTTCCTCCTTTTGATGTGGCTTCATCCCACACACACACACACACACACACACACACACACACACACACACCTCCTCCATGTCCCTGCATCTGTCCTTGTGTTAGTGATACTGTGATGAGACTGCAGCCTGAAGGCTTTCCTGTCCGTCCACCGTCTGTAACCCTCTTCCCTCCTTCCGTCTCTCTTGGACCTTTATTCTTCCTTCTGATCCTTTGTCTTCTTCATTTTAGTTGTACTCTGGTGATGGTCTCTCTCTCTCTCTCTCTCTCTCTCTCTCTCTCTCTCTCATCACGTCTCTGTCTGTTATTTCTTCCCTTTTTTTCTTCATCTCTTTGTCTTGCTTCCCTGTCTTTATATCCTCCTTTATTTCTCTCTTCATGCAGACATTTGCTGCTGCTGCTGCAAACTACAGGCCTTCCATCCATCTATCCCTCCATCCATCCATCTTTTTAATCTCTCTCACTTTTCTTTTTTATGGTAGTTTTTCTTTTTCTACCTTCACAGAATTTTCCCTTTTCTTTTTTGTTTTCTGTCTTATTGTAGCTTCTAGATGTTCAGTAGCCACACCTTAAATTTTATAGTTTCTTTCTACCTTTTTCTTTTTCTTTCTAACTGAAGTTTTCTTTTCTGATTTTCTTTTTCCTACATTTAGACATTTGCAGCTGATGTTTACTTCAAACTGGATGTCGAAGCTCTGACAGAACTTCACTTAAATCGGCTTGTTTCTTTTCCTCTTTCTTCCTTTTTCATTTCACTTCTAATGTTCGTTGCTTCTTTCTTTCTTTTCCCTGTGCTGTATGCAACTGAAGTGCATCACAAACCACGAGTCAAAGTGTCCAAACTTCACTGAATTACTCTTAGATTTCGCGCAGTTTAATTTATTTATTTTGGTTTTGGTTTTTGTCATCTGTTATATCTTAAGGGAGGCAGTAACGGTGGGTGGATGTGCAGATCTGTGGCAGGTGGAGGTTGTTCACCGTGCACCCTTTGTTTCTTCCTCCTCCGCCGTTGACTGCCCCCATCAGGCAGATTTGGGAACTAATCAACGGACAGAGTGTGTGTGTGTGTGTGTGTGTGTGTGTGTGTGTGTGTGTGTGTGTGTGTGTGTGTGTGTGTGTGTGTGTCTGGGAGAAGAGAGAAAAAAAAAAGCCGAGTGAGGATGATAAGGAAGAGAGCAAGAGGGAGAGAGTTGGGATAAAGGTGTGTGATAGAATTGGAAGATCAAAGCCTTCTGTCACAGCGTGACTGAGCCCAGGGGCGTTATGGGTAAGACAGGGCACATACACACCCGCACGGACACACACACACACACACACACACACACACACACACTCACTCACGGCTGGTATTTGACTCTGAGTGTGATTGATACTGGGCTAGATTTGGAGAATCACTGTCATTCGTCTCTCTGCAGATCAAACAGCCACATAATCTCCCATAAAGGAAAGAGAGATGGAGGGAATAAAAAAGGGACAGAGGAGGAAAGATTGAAGGAGGGGGGAGACAGAGAGGGAAGAGGGGGAGGAGGGGGGGAGAGACAAAGGCTTCTCATCTGTGAAGTGTTTTCTTGTTTTCCATAAAAGAAGATCCACCACCTTAAAACACCTCCATCATTCAGCTCCATTAAACTGTCTCTCGGGCACATCAGAGAGAAACCCGGCATCTAACAGGACAAGTGTAAACGCAAACATTAGACCCCGTTTACACCTGGAACAAACACGCAATCTGGACCTCCATCTCTGGTCCGCGAGAGCGAGGGGAAACACAAATAACTGGCCTCTCTTTATGAAGTAAAACAATCCGCAGAGGAAGTTGAAAGGTCATTTCCTTCCATTAGTGGCCACAACCTTTTTAACACGAGGCATCAAGAAGCTGCTTCTTACTTCCTGTCTCAAGAAGAAATATTTAATGGCACAGAACAGCAGCTCCTCTTAAAAAAAACACGTTTTACTACGTAGTATTTGAATATGATCATTAATAAGGAACTTGTTGGTTATTTTTTAACCTAATTTTAATCTTCAGTCACTGTTGTTATTATCGTTATTAGTAGTTGTTTGTATTTGTTGTTATTTTCTTTTTTTTTTGCCTTTTTTGTCTTCGATTTTAATGAATTAATTTGATTTTATTAATGTATTTGTATAACATTGTGAGTGTGTGTGTGTGTGTGTGTGTGTGTGTGTGTGTGTGTGTGTGGCTGAGAGAGTTCATTCAGTAAAGTCAGCTGTGTGTTTGTGGTCATTAGCTAGCAGCTACACTGTGTTTAAGCTCCTTGTTCTTCCTCTTTCTTTTTCCTTTTCTCTTCTTCTCACTTGTTTATTCCTCGTTCTTGCTCTTGGTCTCTTTTTTCTTTTCCATTTTTCTCTCCTTGTTCTTCATCTTGTTTCTTCCTCCAATACTTTACCTTCTTCTATTGTTTCTCCTGTCCTCCCACCACCTTCTGAAGTGTTTTCAGGGCTTCCCCAGGTTTGTACCTGGTGCGAGAAACAAACGACACTTTTCTTCCAGCGTGTGTCAGTCACAGTGTTGAATCACATCTGGGTATGAGACACCTGAAGCACAGCGTGTGTCTGACTGTATTTATGTGTGTGTGTGTGTGTGTGTGTGTGTGTGTGTGTGTGTGTGTGTGTGTGTGTGTGTGTGTGTGTGTGTGTTTGTGTGTGTTTGTGTGTGTATTTAATGTGTTTTGTCCTTCTTCTTTGTCTCCACAGATGCATCACCCAATTCAGATGAAACCTGCAGACAGTGAGAAATCTAACGGTGAGTGGCCACACGCACACACACACACACACACACACACACACACACACACACACAGTGTCAATCTCACACACACATGCATCAGTAGCTTTCTTGAATTTGCTTGGTAATAGCTATCTCACCCATGTGTTTGGGGAGGAGAGAGGGGGTGGAGAGATTGGGCGAGAGACATGGAGAGGAATAGGGAGAGAGAGCGATGGCGGGGAAATGCTGATATATATAAATATATTTTTATATGTGTGATGAATTATTAAGGTGCTTCAGAAGGAGGTCAGGGAGAGTTGAATCGTTTTGGCCTCGTGCTGAACCGGCCTCTCTCCCCTGTGGCTGTGCGCTCATACAAACATACTGTATGCTCTCCTCACACACACACACACACACACACACACACAATAAATTCATCTATCACACACACACACACACACACACACACACACTCGTAAGCACTGTCACACACTCTGTCCTCACATCACCCCGTCTTCAGACTACATATTGCAGATCCAGTTGTGAATTGATTTCCTATAGCGAGCCTCCTCCTCCTCCTCCTCCTCCCCCTCCTCCTCTTCATCCTCCGTTCCTTCTCAGTCTAATGAGCGAGCTGTCGGATAGTGGGAGCCGGAGGAAGCGTTTAAAGGATGATGATGCTGTTTTTTTCTGTTGTTTCTCTGACCGTCAACAAATCCCATGAAAGGCGCCCAAGCCTCAACCTCATTGACTGAAGATGTAAAATCTTTAAAACGTCTCATAAATACAGTTTCATTGTTAAAGAAGAAGAACATTATCTCCCCCCCGAGCAGCGGCGTGCTGGAGTTTCTTCTTCTGGAGCAAACGTGACTCAAATGTTACCCGAGCGTCTGTGAACGTAACGCACGAGCGGGGGCTTTTGATTTCCTGACCTTTCACTCAGGGAGCCTCTGGAGAACGGGGGGGATAAACAACCTGCGACCTTTGACCCTGCAGCTACCTGCCGTTCGAGCCACCGACAAAAGAAGGCAAATGTAGTTTTAAATGACGGGATCTTTTTAATCTTTTATCACTGCAGCACTTCTTTTAAAACAGTGTCCCGTAGTTTCTTACCTGATTTTATTAAAACAATCTTCATACGACTTATTGAAATACTTTTATCTATTATCATTTGTTTTTAGTGTCTTTAAATGCTAGTTTAATGTCATCTTAATGTTCTGCTCTTAATGTATTTCCACACCTCTGTAAAGCACTTTGAATTGCCTTGTGTCTGATTGGTGCTGTATGAATAAATGATATATATATATATTTATCATATATACTAAGAGATAGACGAACAATTACAGCAGAGAAACAGGATAAGAGCTTTACAACATTTCATTGTGTCTTTGAAGACAGTTTTACAAGGCCTGAGTTTTGTTGCTCTGCTATTCCAATCTGTTTTTTTAATTGGTTTCATTTTGATGCAGCAGTAACACTGGGTGCAATTTGTCAGGTTCATTACGTTCACTGATATTTAGCCGAGGTAGATTTGGAAACTAAAAAGGCGATGCTGTCGTTAACGTTGGAGTTCTGTGGACGAGGGTCGGACACAGACGCTGCTTTGGGTGTCAGTCGCTTCACCTTTAAAGCCTCACTTCACCCAAATTGTGAAAGAGATTCTTCCTGAATGTCGAGAGCTGCCGGTCGCTAGTGGAGAAAAGACCCTGACACAGTTTCCAGGGTGTCAGGGAAACAAAAGAACAACAGCTGCTGACTTGTGTTAACTTGCTGCTGGGTGTCACGTGACACCCTCACGACAAATCAATCCATCAGTTCCTCGATCTAAAATATTAATCTCCCACAACATATTCTGTGAGTTCTCACTCGCCCCCGCAGACAGCTGTTGAGGCAGGATGATGTCGCCTCATCATTGCAGGTTAAATGACCTCATCTTTTTGATCTCTCCCAGCTGATTGAGGCTCATGTTGCACGGCGTCAATATTATGTCTTTATTTAAACGCAAAAATCATTGAGGGGGGAAAGTACAAGTAAAATAAAAAAAAGAACATAAAACAAACAATTAGTAAATAATGTAATGAAAAGAATCAATTAAAACAGGTACAAACAGAGATTGAGAATCTATAACGATCTAATAAGGCGCCAACGAATAAAGCAGTTCTTCCAAACTCAGCATGAAGTCGAGAGTTCTGGTGTCATGTGATCCAGTGACCCAAACTAACATGGATGTAAGAACTGAAGGCACTGATGATGATGATGATGATGATGATGATGATGATGATGATGATGATGGCGGTGGCGGTGGCAGCTTCTTTCTCTCAGCTGTTCCTTCACTTTCTCAGCTGCGGCTTTGTCACCTGTTGGTTTCTGTTTCGGCATCTTTCACTGCCGAGCCTTTCGTTGCTCCCGCTCAAATATAATGAAGATTAGTGTGATTTCATATTCTGTGGCTCAGCAAATTTAAAATCACATCAAAATAAATACATAAATACATTTTTTTTTTTTAAATCTCACAATTATCTGTCGTTCCAGGAACAAATTTTCTGGTGACTCTGGATAATTGAGTGTGGACAAATATTTTTTTTTCTCAATGAAAAGTCGTGTCTGTCAGCAGCAGATATCAGACACATTTTAGCAAATAAAACTGAAATTATTTGCATGACTAAGTGAGAAAATGTGTGTTTTTGCAATTTGGGTGAAGTGACCCTTAACGCGGAGTAATTGAGCAGAATATGAAAATGGATACTATAAAACCATGATTGGATGAACCGGACATTTAAATGTAGTGACAGTTTTAAAGGGGTTTCTTTTTTTTTCTGGCACCTGCAGGAAAGATGTGTGTGTGCATTCGAAAAAAGCACAGAGCGGTCCTTCAGACCGACACACAGACGACGGATAGATCACGAGCTACCTGCTGCATCACTGTCCACCGCAGGGCGATGCGATAAAATGACAGCACCCAGCCAGGCGGAGGAGGAATCCTTATAAAAGCCATCATCCGCTCCACTGAAATATGGCGAAATACGACTTTATGAGACATAACCGCCGGGGTAACGATGGCGGCGCTTAATAAAGCGGCCGCTACTCACAGCCAGAAATGGTGAAATATAGAGTGGACCGTACGTAACGTATCCATCCACTTAATGGTAATGACCTTTAATAAACCCAGTGTTAGAGGCGCTGTAACAGTGACGAACGGCTGCTCGGAGCTTTATTAGTTTAGTCAGTGGAGGAGATGAAAGAGAGGAGGAGATGTACAGTGGAACACAGAGATAACATTATTGGTAAATCTTTTTTTGTCTTTGTTAATGTGTTGAAACTCAGCATGAAGCCAAATCTGCTCCAGTTCATCCCAGAATGCAAAGCTGACTCCAGATCATCCCGGAGCCGGCTTTATGAGTCTTATCGCCCGCCCGCCTGCGCCTCGTCCGAAAAAACAGAAACAGTCAATTGTAACGATATCTCCTCTCTTTTCTTTTCTATCGACACAGAGTAAATTAATTACATTGCTGTTAGACTTGTGGTAATCTTCCTCTGGAGTGATGCGCACACACACGCACAAACACACTGTGTACAAAGGAGTTAAAGCTTTTTGAAACAACACTTATCTTGGCAGCGTATCCCGACGGTTTGTTTTTTAAACACACAAACAATTCAAACAGCAAAATAAACAAGTGCGCTATTGATTTCCCAGAGTGCAACAGACCGCTTATCTCTTTCGCCTCGCGGTAAGAGCTGACAGTTTCCTCATTAAAAATGAATTGGATTAGCATTACATTGAATGTGGTGGAAGCACATAAACACACACACACACACACACATTGTTTCTGATTCCGCTCTCAGCTTAATTCACTCTTAACCTCACAAACACACACACACACACACACACACACACACACACAGACACTAAAAGTTTCTCAGCGTTACCTGCAGCCGCCTGCCATTCCTCGAGATTGCACCTGAGAAGGAGGGATTGTGTCATCGAAGGAGAAAGCGAGGGACCCGTGGGGGGAGGGAGGAAGGGTGAGGAGAGAGGAAGAAGGGGAGGAGAGGTGGAGGGAGGACGAGGGTGAGAGAGGACGAGCTGGAGAGTCTCAGCAAGCAGTCGGTGTTGAAGTGATAATGAGACATTGATCAGAGCCATGATGAAATACATGAACTCTGTCTGTCTTCATCTCTCTCCCACTGTCTCTTTTCTTTCTTTCCTTCCGTCTTTGACCGTTCCTTTCGATTGTTGTGTTTTTCTTCTGTCTCGTTTCATTTTTCTGGATTTTTCTGTTTCTGTTTTATCTTTTGTTTGTTTTTTTTTCTCTTTCTTTCTTGTCTTTGTTTTACTTTCATTCTGTTTTTACTTCTCCTCTCCTTATTCAGCCGTTTATTATTATTGTCACATGATTTAGGAACATTGGATTCCAGCGCTACAGTACGCCCTAATAAACGTACAGTTCACCCTCCTGTCGAGCTCGGGGGAAATTTTTCAAATGCCTGAAAATAACATGGATGGTTCCTTACTACACTTTTTGCAAATGTAATTAATAATCACTATTTTCATTGAATTTTGAGCGTTTTATTCAAAATTTATAGCATCTGTTTGACCCGGCCACTGCAATGGGTCAACGGGTCACATATAAACATCTGTTTTTATGTGAATGAGGTTTATTGACCATAAGACTCAACTAAAACTAAAGGTGTTATGCAGTTACTGGGTAATAGTTTTATACTTCATGTTTTATAAACGACGGTACGAAGGTGAAAGGATTTGTTCAACATTTGGGAAACATGTTTATTTGCTTTTGTGCTGAGAGATAAATGATGTCTGTGTGGTAAATACGAGGCTAGCAGTCAGTTAACTTAGCTTAGCACAGAAACTCAGATGATTATAACTGTTGTTGAATCCACTCACTCCTTCACACTGTTTGCTTCATCCTCTTTTTCTTCTTCTTCTTGGCTCCTCAGCGGTGGAAGACAGGAAGTTGTTTATCGGCATGGTGTCGAAGAAGTGCAACGAGAACGACATCCGGGTCATGTTCTCCGCGTTCGGACAGATCGAGGAGTGCCGGATCCTCCGAGGGCCCGACGGCCTCAGCAGAGGTGCGTGTCGCTCCAGCTCCCCTCCCCTCCGCACCTGATGCTCCTCACCTGAATATTCCGGCTGAACGGCCTCCAGCTGCTTCTGCGGTTCATTGTGTCGACTTGTCTCGTGACTCAAACTCAAAGTCTTGGAGGGAAAGTGTCGGCTGGTTGATGGTGGCGTCTGAGCCGTTAATGTAGATGATAATAAATGTGACGGCTCATTATTTTTTAGATTTTATGTATGCAACAAAAAATAGTTATTCAACTGCATTTATTGTCATTATTTAACAAAAAAATCAAACAGCAGCAAAACTGTTGAAAAACTGACTTTAAAAACATCATTTCAACGAATTTTTTCTTTAGCAATTTATTTTTTACCTACATAGAAGGTTTTTTTTCCTGCATAATCAGCAGCTCATTTCGCTGCTTTCAAATGTTTTTCCCTCACTGTCTTTTTTACTGGAAGTTTTTCATGAGCTGTCAGTGTCGCAGGATGTTGTTTACTGTAAACTGGTGGTGATTAGTGTCTCTTGGCAGCAGGGAACATTAAAAAAAAAAAAAAAACTTTCAGGGATATAAAGTTAAGGTGACTGCTGGTTTTAAACTTTTCTGCCTCCTTTCAAAAAACCAAAAAAAATGATGAGGCTTAAATACTGTGTGATGGACGTTTGTCTGGGACTATAAAATCAAATCCGCCCCTTTCATCCGAAATGTCATACACAGTATTTTCGCCTTGTGAGACGCTCACGGTGTCAGATTACATCATAAGGTCTCAGTGACTTGGCCGAGATTCCTCCGCGTCGGAGGTTCCCGGCTTTTTCCCCGACCCGCGGAGGCGATCGGTGAGAGAGCTGGCAGGGACCGACTCCCCTGTTCCACCCGACGGCACCGCAACAAGCGCAGGCTTACATGTGTAAACACAGTTTCCTGAATGAAAGTCGACCTCGAACCATTCATGATCACTGGGCAGTGAAGGCTCGGCCCTTTTTCTCCTTTACCAGCCGGTAGAAAGAGTGCGAGTGTGTGTTGGTTAGCAGCGTACACACACTGATATCGCAAGGTCACAGGTTCATTTTTATCCATTGTAGCTGGAATCTGACATAAATTAAAACCTGTTCTGTTTAAATCCATTAGAGATAGTAATATTTTTTCAGAGATGTTTCTCGGTTTGACCTGGACAGTGAAATTGAGCTTGTGTAATGGATCCTTTGTGCTTGTATTAGATCCTGTTATCAACCAGCTGCTGCTTCTTCTTTTTTTTTTAAAACAGTCCAGATTTCCAACAAGGTTTTGAAAAGAGTCACGCGGAGGTAAAAACACGAATGAACTACAGCGACATCTTGAGGCCGTCGCAGCCGCTGTGAATACATGATTCTCCTTTTTCGCTCTATATATCTCTTTTCCCCCTCTCTCTCTCTCTCTCTCCTTTTTTTCTCCCCCCTCTTGCTCTCTCAGCCTCAGCCCCCCCCCCTCTCCGATCACTCCCCCTCCCTCCTCCTCTTCCACCTCCTCCGACCTCCTAACCTCCATTCATATCCTTCACCTCTCCTGCGGTTCCAGTTTAGCCTCACCGTAAGCCAGTCCTAAGCTCTTTGACACTTCCACACTGAGACTGAGGGGCGCTGGTAAACCTGCAGTCCCAACGAGACGAGCTGCTGCTCTGTTACACTCACGCTCTGCCGCTGGGCTGCTGATATATTCCACGGAAGAATTCAATTATTTCAAAGCCGTGTTAAAGCAGCCTTTTCCTTTCCTTAACTGATGGGGAAAAGATTAAATAATCACGAAGGATCGAGGGGAAAGTAAGCAAGTAATCATCGTCATGTTCGAACCTTTCAAAAGAGAGGTTATAAAATGCCTTAAGGAAGGAAAGAAATGAAAATAAAGGAAAAAGACAAGATGATGTTTAAGGATATGGATGCAAAATGCAGAAATCACCAAATATAGTTATTACACCTTGACGAATACGTTTTTCTACGCAACCGTTTTAAATACCAGCAGCCGAACGTAAATAAAATCACCATCTGAAACTGGAAAAACTTTGACTCCTTCCATAAAGTGTTTGATCAAGGAATAAGTGAAGAGGAATCTGAATGTGACCAGTCATTTAATTTGGTACTTGACAGCTACACTCAGTTACACAAACACATTTCGGTCGGTATTAATAAACGCAAATCGTGACTCGCTGTAGTATCCGTTCATCTTCCCTCTTCTCAGTTGGGGGAATACAATAATCCCCCAGATTTGGCCGCTCTGAGGTTTGGCAGGACCGACTACGGCAAATAATCTGTGACCACAAGAGCAAATTTGATCATGACTCCGAACGTGGCAACATCTCAAAAATCCGTCTTGATTGGGCCACGAAGGCCCGGCGGAGGCAAACAGTCGGCGGCGGTTTGCTCGACATGATTGCCACGTAATGTACTCTAAAGAAAGTGCTCCGGGGGCCGCGTTTAAATACCAGTCAGTCCCATTAACAAGACGTCAAACCAGTCGGATTCGTCGCCACCTGTTTGAGTTTTGAGGCGAACGTGTTCTCAGACAAACCGGTCTAAAAAATAAAAATAAAAAATGGCCAAAGTCACCGTTAAAAGTTTGACGTACGACCAGATCCGGTGAGTGCCGCCGGCTGAAAAACCCACTGTCTCATCTGTCAGTCCAATCTCAGCTTCTGCACCTCTGTAAATCCTCCTTGTGGGGGATTAGGGACTCCTTCCATCACCGGCCATTCCTCCCCCTCAAACTCACATTCACACACCTGCTTACCCACACACCTGATTTCTTCCATCCTCCCGATACTCCCTACCTCCCCCCCCCCCCCCCCACCCTCCCTCTCTCCCCTTTGTGGTTTCTATGTGCTGAGGAGATGGAGGGGCTTTTGAAACTCTCTGTCCTCCTTGTTCCTCCTCCTCCTCCTGTCACACGAACTGTCACTGTCATCGTCACACAGGTTCCGTGTGGATCTGTCGGTCACGTATATTTTTTTCTGTGCTTGTCGGACGTTATGGATGTGTTATCGTTGACTCCAGTCTTATTTTCTCAATGTGCCTTCTCTCTCTCTCTTCCTCCTCAAGGCTGTCTCTGTCTCAGAGCCAATCTTTGCTGCAAACTAAACGACTCAAACTCCCATGTCCCGCTGCTTCTTCCAGCAGCACCACCCTCCCTGTCTCTACATTCACCCTGGCTGTCCTAGAATCCTCCCTTGCATCAATTTGTCCTCTTTTTCCCAGACATCCCACATCGGCCTCCTTCCCTCCCTTCCCTCTTTCCTTCTTCCATCCCTTTTCAGCTCCTCTCTTTTGTCCTCATGAATATTTCAGACACGATGGCCACATCCTTGTTTCTGCAGAAGTAATAAAAAAACATTTAGCAGCCGACACTAGTCAAAGAGAAAATGCTGCTAGTCCAGTTTGGGCCTGGCTAGTAAACAAACACCCCTAACCAGGTTGGTGATAAATAGGTCTTTAAGGATTTTTCTATGTGCCTGTAACTCCCAGAGGTCCTCAGTCCCACCTAGCTGCGCTGCTGAGCTCCTATTAAATCGCGGTATCAATCAGAAGAGTGCTCCGCCATCCCCGCTATTAATAAAATATGGATCACACCACCAGTGGATGGCAGGGCCTGGGGAGCTACCCTACTTTCATTAAAGGACTGTTTGGTTCTCTGCTGACGACAGAATGCGGCCCGTGAGGTATTTTTAGCGCTCAAGCCACGTCCCATCTCTGCGCCGTGAAAAATAAGACACGCACCAACCAGCCAGAAAGCATGGCTATTACTCCAAGTCTTTTCTTTACCCCCTCGTCATTAACAGCTTTGACATTAATGAATCAATATTCAGGTGATGAGGAATTCTTTATTTAGAAGCCTCAAGGTTCAAGCTGCAGAAAATGGCTAAAGATAGATTTGTCTTCCAGTTGGAGACAAACTCAGGAGTTTCTATTAGATGACAACCAAAGACATGGTAG
Organism: Seriola aureovittata; assembly: GCF_021018895.1. Lineage (NCBI taxonomy): Eukaryota > Metazoa > Chordata > Actinopteri > Carangiformes > Carangidae > Seriola > Seriola aureovittata. Next base: position 18,597,906 of record NC_079385.1, on the reverse strand, counting down.
CTGAGTAGCTTTATAAATAGATTCAGGACCTGTCAAGTCCAGTCTGGAGGGCTAACCCAAATGGAAGCCCCCCCCCCCCACCCCTCCAGAACTGATCCAGTTCTGGGGCAACCTCCTGGAAAATAAGCAGTTAAATGACAGATTGTGGCCCGTCTAAAATAGACAGTCCCCTGAATCAGATGAAAAAATGACCCCTTTTTCAAATGTCCTATCTACAGTAATACCAGCTATAGCACTGCAGCCTGGAACTGTAAAGGACACATCAAAGTGTTTACTAGGTCAGCGCCACAGAATCTGATAAGCTCCAGTCTCTTTTTTTTTTTATTACCTTCATACCTCGCCGATGTTACATCGCTAAGGTAGTCTTATATAAAAGAGGTAAACTATAACCTCCGGTTGACAAGGACATAAAAATGGAAAGAATGAGGTCAAATATGTTTTATACAAGATCAGAAGAATGTCCATAGGTAAAAAAAAAAAGAACAATCTGTGTGACACTGAATAACAGAAATTGGTTCTGACAGTCCGCAAAATAAAAACCTGGTCAAACCTGGATTTCAGCAAAAAGCCGACAAAAAATGTTAACTCAAGGGCAACTGACTAGCATTTTTTCTTCAAACAAGCTTTAATATCAACGTTTTAGTTTAGATTGAAGTTGAATTTATTTCACCGTCTTTCAAACTCTTAAGGATATTCAACATTTCACAGCTTCTTGGGTGCTGCTGATTCAGTTTCAACTTCAAGTCCTCATCCCCAAACTGCAACATAGAAACCGCCACAGAAGAGGTTTGGTTAAACACTGCTGTTCGATTCGTCATTCTGGCGATCTGGTCTCTCCATGTCCAGTTTCTGAGTCAAACACTTACGTTTGCTTAAGTTTAGGCGACTAAAAATACTGAGGAAAGCTTAGAAATGGCTGACGAAAGGAAACCAAAGGTGACTTTAGGTAAGAGGTGGGATTGGGAACCTTGATAATCCGCTGTGAAAGTCAGTCAGTGTCACCTCAACTTTCTCCCTAGGAAGTTACTAAAATAACGTCACACTACTTCTGCCTTTGCTTCTGAGCGAGGACAGTCATTATTCACGGGGGGGGGGGGTATGGGGGGGGGGAATGCCTGGTGTTGTCACTGTTTTAGCCGCAGAAAACATGACTCTGCTGCCGCTGTAGCTGCACGGCGCCTCCACAAGGACGCACTTGTGCTTTGTGGCGGGGGGGGGGTCCGTGTGAAAATCTGCGCATAGCAGGAGAAAAAGCTGAACATCCGTCACTCTCAGCCTCGTTCTATCACCGCAGCAGCCGGCTTCTGATAGAGGTGGAAGAGGACAATGATCACATCTATTCCTCAACACATCTGTCCTTCCCCCCTCTCTCTCTCTCCCTCTCTCTCTCTCTCTCTCTCTCTCTCTCTCTCTCTCTCTCTCTCTCTGTTGCATTATCCATCCTCACAATTTCTCCTCTCTTTTTCCTCTCTGCCCTTTCATCCCATCCACACACACCCAGGGAGAGTCTATCTGATGACCCAGGCTATTGGTTTTTTCCTCTGTAGCCAAGCCACGAGTCAGCCAGCCGAACCTGAACATGTGTGTGTGTGTGTGTGTGTGTGTGTGTGTGTGTGTGTGTGTGAGCATGTGTGTAATCAGTTCAGGCCTGGCTGCGCTAACATGGCTTGGTGAGTTTGTTAGCATATTATTAGCCTGGGGGGTTGTTGAAGCACTTCTCACATTATCTCCTCTAATCACTCCCTAACCAGCCAGACAAACACAACCTTCCATCAACCAACCACCCCCCCCACCCCCCACCCCCTGCCCGCAAACAACCAATAACAAACTCCCCTGAAACTACCCCAGGCTGCGTCCCATCTTGATTGGCTAAAATCAGTGTCAGTCACGGAGGAGAGCTCGACCACACCTCCTCTCACGTCTTCCTCTCTCCTCTTCGTCTCTCCTGTGGATTGAATTAGTGTGATTTTTTTCCTAACTGATCCCCGTCTTCCCGAGCCCCCCCCCCCTTGCAGATATTTCACCCCACCCCCCACCCCGCTAAACGCCACCACCGCCGCCGCTGCCACATCTCTTTTCCTGTTTGACAAAGAGAGAAAGAGGGCGCCCAATCAGACACACAATACAGGGCGCAAAAGAATTCAAATCGCTTTCATGCAAATTCGGACTGATTTACATTGTTGAGTTGTTGAAGAGAAGAGAGCAGTTGAATTCAGGTATGACTAATTTGGTCGGTGCGTAGGAGCGAGAGGACAAAACAAAAAAAACAAAAAAAATACGGAAACAGAAAGAGACGAAGAGGAGAAGGAGGGGAGGAGGAGGAGGGAGGCGGGGAAGACTTCAACAGCCAATCTCAGATGTTCCTGTGGTGGCGGTGGATGGTGGGGGGGTTGGGGGTGGTGGTGGTGGTGGGACAGGGGGTCGGGGACGGGTTGTGGTTGTCATGACACTGTGCTCATTTTTTCGGCTGTTGTTCCTACAGCGACTGAGAACACTGTTGTCCACCTGTGAGCTGTTCTCTGTATCAATCTCTGTTTTGGGTTGTTGTTTTTTTTTCTTTTATAACAACGACGTGTCCAACCCTTTTGTCTTTGTTTTTGTTCTTTCTTGTCTTCCCCCCCTCCTCCTCTTCCTCCTCCTCCTTCCTCCTCCTCCTTCCTCCTCCTCCTCCTGCCCTTCTGCCCTCCTCCCTCCTCCCTTCCACTTGTCCCTCCATCCCTCCCTCCTCTCCTCTCCCCTCCCTTACAGGATGTGCGTTTGTCACGTTTTCCACCAGAGCTATGGCACAGAATGCAATCAAAGCCATGCACCAGTCTCAGACTATGGAGGTACTGTACTCTTGCCCTTTCTTTAACTCTCTCTCTCTCTCTCTCTCTCTGCCTCTCTCGCTCCTTTTATAGCTGCACTTCACTCTTGTCAGTGTGCTGCCAATTTAATATGTAATATGTGGGTCTCATGTTTGAATGTGTGTTTGCCCCCCCGAGTCACGACCTCCTACTGTACTCTCTCGGCCTCGTAGCGTTTTCATCTCACTTCCAGCACGGCTCCGGTCACATTAATCTAAAGCTGCAGCAACACTAAGTTAAACACAGATTCAATTATTTTCGTGCTTTTTCTTTTCTTTTCTTTTTTTTTTCTTTAAACTCAAATAAAATCACTTTCATTTTGGGAACTGTTTAAATCAGGCAGCAGAGTTTTGTAATATACTGTATCTGTTGAATTAATGAGAAAATTGACGGAAAAATCTGTTGAAGAATCGACTCGATTTATTCATTCAGCCCAAAAATGACAAATTTGAGATTTAAAACCTGAACAACATGCAACATTCTCCATGTTAAAGCTTGATTTAGATACAGAGAAACTGCACACACACAAAAACAAACCTCACTACGAACAACGTTAAGTAAATAACACACCTGACGTGTAGTAGACGTTATCTACAGAGCTGCAGGTGGGAAAGAAAAGTGGGGTTTTATTCTCCCTCCTCCACAGCAGGAAGGATTCTGTGACCTGACCTGATTACAACAGGTCCGGATAAAGTATCAGGTTTTCTCTCTTTCTCTCCTCCTGCCAATCATCGGCGTCCCCGTGTGTCACGGTGAGTCAGTCGCTTTTACCTGAGTTTAGTCTTCAAGGTGCCGTGACAGGAAGGTTTCAGGTGCAGAACTTTAACGCCAGACGCCAAAAAAGTCATGTTTGATCAGAGCCAATAGAGAGATCAGCGTTTAAAGCTCCATGTTTTCCTCTTCTTCTGTGTTTTATTTTGAAGTGTTGATCCATCAGAAGATATATTTGTGATATATTTTAAGAACCAAAATCCTTCTCAGTGTAGTTTGACATCTCCTCTCTCAGGCTTCTCTCTGGAGCTCTAGTAACAACAGGTAAAAACACTCAGAGAAACCAAATCCTGCAAGGTTTGGATGGTGGGTCCAGGTGGGCGGGGCTTGGTGACTGCTTTGTTGTGACATCAGAAAGTTACAGGAAGTCTTGACGGCTGGTTTTAAGGCTCAGTTTCTGAATTCAGGCTGTGTGCATTTCTCTGTGGACTGAGGCTTTGATACTTTCACAGTATTAATATAGAAGCTAGAGCTGATCTATAATCAAACACATGGACAGAGACCTGTAGACTGGATGGGGACTTTAGGAGCGATCTATGTCACAGACTCAGTGTCTGAGAGGCTTTTTTTCTCGGTTCACTTGTGATGAAATCTGTGCTGTCTCCTCTTTATCCTGAATTTTCTAAAGTAGGACGAACTCTGGCAAAGTCTCAAAACTGCGACAGAAAGCCATCACCCCCCGACACAGCAGTCACAATGGGCAGGTGGCGTTACAGACCTCATCAGCTGCACAGCGACCCCGGCGGCGCCGTAATGGGGGGACTCAGCCGCCGCGCCTTTTGTGTTTCCCCCAACCCGTTTTTTTTTTTTTTTTTTTTCTTTTTGGGGCGCCCTTGTCTCAGCATTGTCAGGCCCGGTGACAGGGCGGGATGACAGGCCTGTTATTGGGGAGAGAATTACATGGTGTAACCGCGAAATGCGAGTGTGTGTGTACATGTGTGAGTCAGCGAGGGAGAGACAAAAAACTGGTAATAACAGGCTGTGTTAAAGGGAGAAAAAGACGAGTGGCGTTCACCCCCGTAGCCCCCTCATTAGAGCTGATCATGATAATCATGGCTGCTATTGATGTGCTGTGACCCTGACATGGGGAAAACGCATGCTCCTCCCTCCGTCTGCCTCTGTGTGTGTGTGTGTGTGTGACAGAGAGAGAGAGCTAGGGGTTTTTTTTGTTGTTTATGTTGTCACCCTGCGAATATCAGTGAAGTGTCTGTGTTGATTTATGTGGCCGAGCAGCAGCAGCAGCAGCAGCAGCAGCAGCAGCAGCAGCAGCAGCAGCAGCAGTGTGTCTGTCTTTCCGAGTAGAAGGAATGACACTCTCCTCCGACAGTGTTAGTATTAAGCTAGAATTATCCTCGCTCTGAGCAGTCGTCTGCCACAATGGGCCTGGTAAACACTGCCAGTGTCCCTCGCTTTTATCAGGCACGCAAAAAAAAAAAAGCCTTAAACCGTAACACAGCGATATTGCAGTGGACAATGGCAAAATACCTTCATTTCCATTTGAAAACAAGCTGTCTAGCCCCAGGCGGACCTAAATTGCCGCATCCGTTTGTTAATGTTCCTCAGTTTTGCAATTTAAAAGTAATTACTTCGTGTCCGAATGAGGGAATGAGGTCTGGTAAATAGAGTTTGCTTATTGTCTTGGCTCTATTGCACCCCACTGTCTTAGATAGAGCAAGATTGTGTGTGTGTGTGTGTGTGTGTGTGTGTGTGTGTGTGTGTGTGTGTGTTTTTTCCCCAACACGTACTCACCACATGTCAGGAGAGAGAGAGAGAAAAAAGAAAAGAAAAAAAAAAGGCCGGGCGCTCCATTCGTCGATGGCCCTGTCACTGTCATATCCATTCTCATTACGGCGTGACATTCAGGTGCACATGCACGCACGCACGCACACACACACACACACACACACACACCTCACGCAAACACACATGCTCCCTGAATGTCAGGCCGTAATGAAAGTGGATATGAGCGAGACAGGTAATTCACTGTCCAACCCTCTAAAGACACACCAGAGGAGAAGTGGGTCGGCTTCATCCTGTTGTATTTGTGTTGATTTGTGTTTTACATTATTCACTCCCTTTATAAAGACTCATTTAGCCCTCAGCTCCTCCCTGTGCTGAATTCCATCAACACTGATTCCTCTTTATTTCATTTATTTTTCTTTCCACGTGACACTTGCACATTCATCCTGCCCTCATTGCACACACACACACACACACACACACACACACACACATACACACACAACCATAAATGCACAAGCGTTCAAGCACGTTTAGGCGAGAGCTTAACTAGAGCGTGAGAGAAAACAGAGCAGTGTCTGTTTAAAGAGCGAACAAACACATCTGTCAACTGTGGTGAAGAGAGGCGACAGATACAGAAGGAAAATATTAGATTAGATTAATCAGGGGCTGATGTTGTAGAAGACGCCGTGCAAAGCTGCGTCGTCCCATATGTTTAGTAACAGAAGGAGTCGCAGTCAAAATTAAAACCTTTGTGCACCGAGTCACTTTACTGTGTTTTAAACTAAAAGCCTCGTGTGTGTAAATGCATATGTTGGTACATAGCAGGTGGGATTTGCTAAATTATTTAAAGATTTTAAGGTTAATTCACAGACCAGGAAGACAACGGTTTGGCTTAAAGCTCCATCCAGTGTAAAGGTCTGTGTCCATGTGTAGTGTGATTATAGATCAGCTCTAGCTTCTATATTAATACTGTGAAAGTATCAAAGCCTCAGTCCACAGAGAAACGCACACAGCCTGTATTCAGAAACTGGGCCTTAGAACCAGCCGTCAGGACTTCCTGTGACTTTGTGATGTCACAACAAAGCAGTAACCGCCCTGTCAGCCATGCCCCAAGCCCCACCCACCTGGACCCACCATCCAAACCTTGCAGGATTTGGTTTCTCTTGATTGTTTTTACCTTAAAAATGCTATATCTTTATTGGATCACTCAGAAAACAGTCAGCCAATCAGAAGAGTGGCGGCTCAGAGCCTCCTCTCTTCTGATTGGCTCACCGACCTGTTGTTACTAGAGCTCCAGAGAGGAAAGTGAGTGGAGGAAGAGGAAGTGACCTCACCTAACCCGGATATTTATCATTCAGGAGCGGAGCAGGATCGGCTAGAATAGTATAAGTAGTATTAGTTTTAAACATACTGTAGTACAAGTACACACCCTCAGTTCAATATATTATTAAATGCAGTCAAACACAACAGACCTGCAGTAAGTCCTCACTGTTTTAGAGAAGCTGCAGTTTGTGCTGCTGTTGAGTTTAAACTGTGAATTCAAATTTGCATAAGATTATTAAAACAAGATAAGACTGAGGAGACTTTTTATTGAGAGTAACAACAAATCAAAACATTAAAATTGAATCACTAAACAGCAAATTGTGAAACTAGAGAGAAGACAGAAGTTCAATTTTAGGGAACAGTGAACAAGCAGTGTAAATTTACCATGCTCTCTGTTTCTGACTTGACTTAAAACAACGCGCAAACTCCTCCCGCCGCCCTATTAGCAGCTGAGGATCACATGGTTTGACATTTAAAGGCCATGTGAGCGGTAAGTAAATGAGAAGGAGAAGGTTGAGAGCACATAAACTCTCTTGAAAGCTACGAGAGACTGATTTTCAAGGTAAACGCACTAGAGCTTATAAATTCAGTTTGTGCGAGTGCTTCTAAAGCGTTTTGGGGTGGTGATGGGAAGTGATGTGTGATGCGCTCTTGGCAGCTGCCTCAGAGCGTCGGCTTCAGGTTTATTAGCCCAGTGACTTCCTGGTTAAGTCGAGACGCAAAAAAAAAAGAGTCACAGACAAAGTTGAACTTTTTTCTTTTCTTTTTTTTTTTGAGTGAGTCATCACAGCCTGAAGCGGCTGCTGATATATGTTCCACATGCTGTAATTACATAATTATAAATGTGGATGCCATAATTACGCCAGGTGCTTATTGCTAGGCCTGCAGTATTATTTGGAGACTGTAGGTTGTCACGGGATCAGCCACCTGTCAGTCACAGGTGTGCGGTGATGTCAGGACACCGGATGACATCCCCCCCCCCCCCCCACCCCCACCCGGGTTCGGAGAGCGTCTGTGAGGGACAGTCGACTCGCTGAGTGACATGTTAGTGTACGGTACACGCTGTAAAGATGTGTATCTAAACTGGTATTTTTGTGTTGTAGATTTGTCTCAGAAAGCGTTTTCCCTGCAGAAACATCTCCTGGTGAGAAAAGGTTCCCGTGAGACTGCGAGCGCTTTATTTTCCTAAGATGTGAAAAGTTGTGCAACATGGGAGACAGACTGTCTGCAGCTAAACATCCCACCTGACATCGAGTTAATGACATGTTATTATTAAAATATATGAAACCAGAGACTATTTAAGACAAAACGGTAACAACTTTTTTTTTTATTTTTCATGGCTGTAAATTAGTTTTCCTCCGCTGGATAACATGATTGCCTGTTATTAATAAAGCCAGTGTATTTTTTTTTAAAGTGGTAACGATATACAGGAGACAAGTGAAGTATTTTGGTTCCCAGAAAGAGGCAGAGCCGTCGTGTCGCCCCCTGCTGTTTGTGTTCAAAAGTGGCCAATTCCAAACAAATCAGATGGTTTACAGACTTAGTTTTACACAACATGAGGTATAATTGCACCCAGCGGCAGGGTTTTCACAGACAGCCCGTCAGCAACAAATACTTAGAAACATTACAGGCTCCTCAAATATTTTAACACACAAAAAAAAAAAGGGTGGCGAGAACAGAACTGTGCCTGTGGTTAATTTGAGAAAGTCTCAATACACCCTTCAATTTCTGAAAAAAGAAAAGAGTGAGAGCTGAGGAAAAACACGGGTGTTTATCAGCTAATCGAATGGGTTTCCTCGGCTTTCCTTCTTCTTCTCTGTTGCCTGTTAAAGTTATAATCCTTATAATTTCAGTCCTGGTTCTTCTGGTGACGGCTCACTGAATCTTTTTACAGTGCGAACAAATAACTTCATGATTCAATGAAGAAGTCAGGCTGACGATCTGATGTCACTCTGCAATGTTTAAAACTGAACACAAACCTCTGTGACAAATACACTGTTTCCTGTCACTGCTTCACAATAAAAGTCTCGAATTGGAACATTTGTAGTATGAAACAGAAACAGGAAGAACTCTGTGTTTGTTTGTTTTCTTTAAATATCTAGTTAAAGTGCAAGATTAAATGATTAACCGTAACTAACCAGCTCCTGCAGATATTTAGACAATAAGTAAAACTTTAAATTAAGTAGTAATTGATGTAAGATGCTCCATTTGGATGGCTGTAGCAAGAATCAAAAATGCATCAAAAATGTCATTAGATTTCATGTAATGCATGAAATCCTTCAGCGTCACCTGAGTAAAGACGTGTTTCTCCCCGGACAGTGATGTTTCATCTCACTCACGGCTGATTAGCACTGGAGTCACACGCCGTTTGATATATGAAAGTTCAAGCTGTTGCTAATCTATGATGAATTATTAAAAATACCCCTACGGTAAAATCAATGGTGATTTGTTTCTTTGAGCGAAAAGAACCAACAGATGGCAGAAGCCGCCACTTTCCCCCTCCACATGTTCTCATCATTTCAGGGCAAAGTTGACCAACGGGGCCGATGGAGCCTGAAAAATGCGGCGTGTTGCTTTAATGCGCTGCCCAGTTTTTCAGCGAGAACCGGCATCACCAGGAGCCCCCCCTATCCCTCGGCCCCTCTCCCACGCCAGGACTCTCATTCTGGGCTGAATTTCCCCCGGCTCGCTGGGTGTCAGCTGGAGTAATGAGATATTTAGCAGAGAGGGAAAGGGAGCTCCTGTCTCAAGGGGAATTGACTGCAGTGGCGAGGCCCCCAGACTGACACTCTCCCTCCGAATGCAATTCTCCCGTCGTCTCCTCTCCTTTATCTGTCGGCGGTCAGAATAAAGAGGGGAAATGACTGCTGGAGTGACGGAGTAAATATGGCCGAGCCGCCGTCAGACAGGAGACACGCTCCTTCGGCTGATAAAGTCGAGCCCCGGCCCGGCGGAGGGGGAGTTGTCCGGTCGCACACATGGAAACACACACGTACAAGTACACTGTAAAAAAAAAAAACAACACACACACACACACACACACACACACACACACACACACACACACACACACACACACACCACAGGCCAGGCTCTGAATTAGCAGCTGTATTTTCACTTCCTTGCTAGCTTAGCAGGACACATTCTCTGATTGCGTGACTTATTGATGAAGTTACAGTGACTGATTCCGGGGACCCTCAGGAACCCCCACAAGACCCCTCGGGGCCCCCCGGGCCCCACTTTGAGAACCACTGTACTCGACATTTTAAGAGAAAAAGTTTAATGCAACATTCTGTGAGTGTGTTTGCATGTCGTGTAACGACCATGTTCACGTGACATCTTGTTCCTTATCACTGTCAAAATATCTATTATATAATATATCTATTGATTGATTGATTGATTGACTTAGTCTCTTCTTGTCTTTGGGTTGATTGATTCTTTGGATTTACACGTGCTTCACACCTTACACCAAAAAATCAAAATCACATGTGGTCATATTTGCATGTGATTCTTTGTGTGGAACACGTGCTGCCACATGGGAAACGTGGTTTTGGAACATGTTCGTGGTGTAACAGTTTGTTGTTTTTCAGGACTCACATTACTGCACTTGAAACTTTGAAAATCTGCAGTATTTGTGACACGTTACGACACGTGTGACGTGATCAAATGTAGGAAACACATGTGAAACTCAGGCCGTGACCGATCTGAAATTATTAAACAACAATTTTGATTGTTTACATGATTTATTCTGGCAAAAGGAGCAAACAAATCATTTGAAATTGTCATCATGGGCATTTTCACAGTTTATACACGAGATTATTAATCAGTCAATCAAAATAGCAATCAATCAATGGATTTCTAATGAGTAGCGATGATTAGCTGCTTCCATACTCATCTGAGATGCACTAAAGGGGGAAAAAAATGAGCCTCCATCGTGAAACTCTCTTCAGTTCAGAAGAAGGGTCTCTTGAGTGTTTGAATCCAAATGAAGTGCATGCTGGGAAGTCTGATGAGCTGACGAAGTTTGTAATTATTGCTTGAAACCGTCAGATCTGACTAATTAGAGTTAGTGACAAAAGAGGATCCGCGCTCTCGTGTTCAGGTAAAGGGGCGCGTACATACAGTCCCTGTATGGAGACACACGACGGCACGTATACCTGCGTGCACCTCCGCCGCCGTGACTGAGCACAGGAGCCGAATCCCTCCTCTCCCCCGCCGAGCGCCGATCGTGTCTCAGACTAAATGTTTCAATCAAAAGGTTTTTATCCTCCTGTGGCAGACTGCCTTTGTTTCCAGCGGATTTGCCGCTAGTTAGTCTTTGATTGCAGCGTGTGAGTAACGGCGTGGTGCGATAGATTATGACTTACCGTCTCGGCGTCGCTGCAACTTTAATCAGGAGCATTGTGGAGGTTTTTTATTTTATTTTTTACTCCTTCGTGTTACAGTTCCCTGCAAGTGTGTGTGTGTGTGTTGTGTGTGTGTGTGTGTGTGTGTGCTAGATGTCCGATATGTTGCCCACCTTGAGTCAGACAGTTCATTCATCTCTCTCTCTCTCTCTCTCTCACACACACACACACACACACACACACACACAGCTCTCAGAGGGATTGAAATCTGCTCAATCAGACACACTCCTTCTGTTTGTCCAAATCTCCACATCTCCCTCTCGCCCTCGCCACCTCTTTTTCTGGACATCCCAATCACTCCCTCTGTCTCGTTTTCTCTTTCTCTCTTTCACACACACACACACACACACACTTTGGCACTTACACACACTAACACACACACACACACACACACATCAAGTCTTTCTTCATATGAGATGATGAAATAGTTGGAGAACACAGGAAATCTGTTTCTGGTGAAACCCTTCTGGACTCAGAGATAACTGAGCCCTTGTGGGGGAAAGAAGAAAGCCCCACTGGCTTTAGACTCAAGTTTCCTGTGTGACTCTGTGTGTGTGTGTGTGTGTGTGTGTGTGTGTGTGTGTGTGTGTGTGTGTGTGTCTGTCGCATGTCACCGAGTGTGTGTGTGTGTGTGTGTGTCTCTTTTATTCTAAGTATACATCATCTACAATCAATCATTTCATTATATACAGTGATTATATTTTAAGTGTGTGTGTAAAGAAACACATTTATCTAACCATCTTTTTATCTCTTCTTTTTCTCCCCATTCCTCATCCTCCTCTTTTCCTCCCTTCTCTTTTTTCTTTTTTCCTCTCCTTTCTCATCTGTTCTCTTCCCCTCGTCTTTCTTTTTCCTCTCGTTTCATTTCCTCTCCTCATTTCTTTTTCATCTTTGTTTCCTTTTCTTTCTTTTCCTCCATCTTATCTTCTCTTATCTTTCATCCCTTTCCTCTCCTCTCCTTTTTTCTTTCTCTTCTGTTTCCTCTTCTGCTCTTTTAATTTTTGCTTGTTTTTTTATGTTTCCTTTCTCCTCTCCTCTCCCCTCCTCTCTTCCTTTTCATCTCTCCCCCCCCCCCCCCTGCAGGGCTGCTCGTCTCCCATCGTGGTGAAGTTCGCCGACACGCAGAAGGACAAGGAGCAGCGGCGTCTGCAGCAGCAGCTGGCGCAGCAGATGCAGCAGCTCAACAGTGCGACCACCTGGGGGAGCCTGACCGGCCTGGGCGGCCTCACCCCACAGTATCTGGCTGTAAGGAGAGCCGCCGCGTCGCCCACCTCCACCATCACCTCCACCCCTTACTGCAGCCCCATGGCCAACGCCGCCGCAGTCAGTGCCCCGACCCAAAGCATTCAGCTCCAAAAGTCCCACAATTCATTTTCCTCCTTTCTTTCCTTTGTTCTCTGACTCCTCCTTCAGTCCTGCCATTGTTCCCTCCCTCCGTCCTCCTCTGGGAGTGTTGGCAGTGAGGAAATGAGGTCTCTGAATTTGATTTAAAGCCGACAGAAGATAATATTTCATGTTTAACATCTCAAAAATACAAGGACACAGTGTTTCCATCTGGAACATTAAAATTCTCCCTGCAAAATAATTCCAATCAAATCCTTAATGCAAAGACGTGTTTAGGAAGGACGTCTGTGAACGGTTATTTATTACTGAAACGTAGATCTTCTCTAACTTTTTCCTATGGAAAGCCAGAAGGGACAAACATCTACAACTTCTAATTATGTCTGTTTCCAACTATGTGTTTATTTATATTCTATTTCTCCAGATTCTACTTCTTAAATAATCATGTAAACATTAGAAAAACTTTGTGTCAACATCAGAAGTTCATTTTAATTTAAAAAAAAAAGTTAATAGTCAAAATCACAAAACAACTATTTTGTCACTTTTAGCCAAGAAATTCAGTTTTTATACAAAAAGATTATATTGTATATTTTTTTAACAACATAAAGAAACATTTTTAACACGTTCACTGGTTATGTTCAGGCAGCTTGAGGGAACCTCCAGGGTGAGGTGACGCTGTCGCCCGATCGACAACGTCAACAGTGACACGAGACGGGACGTGTTTGCTTTTTCAATATTTTACCGAAACCAGAGTCTTTCTCCTCATCACAGTCTCTGTTCTCCAAGTCTTTTCTGTGGACAGAACAATAATAATAATAATCTCGTCCTCTACAAGGTGTTAAGTAAAAACAGAAAGGTAGCATGAAGTTGCTTTACTGATGATCCTCTCTGCTCTTCTGTGTCTCCAAATTAGTTCAATTTGAAAATTCAAATAAACTGAAGGTTCTTTTGTTTTGTTTTTAATTTATTTCTTAAACTAAAGAAAACATTTAAAACTCCATGAATAAAAAAGAAAAAAAAATGTCTTATCTTATGAAAAATTTACGATTTGGAGGCAAAATGTGTCAGAAATTTTCACAGGAGCTTGTTTCTAGAGTTTTATTTTTTTTTCCTGCTATAAACTGGAAGTGTGATGAAATCCTTGTGGGGCTTCTGTCAGGGAACAGTATGGAGTCCACGGATCTCCAGTTTAAGAGCTGCTGCGGTTGAAGCTCAGCTGTTGATTTGTCTGATTGGGACGTTACCAGGTTTCTGTGTCTTCAGGCACCTCATTCCCTCCCCCCTCCCTCTGCACCCCCCCCCCCCCCCCCCCCCCCCCCCCTCAGCCTTGTCAGGACTCCTCTGGTACAAAGTTGTGGCTCTAACCCCTCGACTCATTTCTCTTCATGTTTTCAAATTAACAGCCCGAACCCCCTTTAAAACAGACGTCTCACAGTCTGTGATTTGGATTGTGAATTTGTTTGATCCTAAGTGCAATTTGCACCTGTCTGTTCAACCAAGGGGAAACAGAGCTCAGACAAACATCCATCCTTTACTGGATATTGATTTTTTTTTTTTTTTGGGCAAAAAATAAAAATAACAATAAAATAAATGAGATAAAAAGTGTTTTGTGAATTGGGCTCCAAGATTTTTCAGCCCTCTTTCTCAGCCTTTTTGAAAAGATTAAGCTCTATTCTGGAGGAAAAAAAAAAAATCACACACACAATAGAAACAAGATGTTAATTTGCTGTTAATTCGAGTCTTTGAAGGATGAGTTTTTGACAGCATCAGTATTCCACTTTTGTTTTGGAATCTAATTAGTCGGCTAGATTAGAGCTTTCATGCTCAACTTGTCTGAGAGAATCATGGTGGAATATAAACAGTGTTTGCTTAGAGGAGAGATCAAACTATATTAGCAGCTCATTTACTCATCGAGCACTGATGCAAAAACCACATTGCTAAACCGCTCATTACGAGTTTAGCTTCCCAGTGTAGCATTGTATAGACATGAAATAAGCTTCCTGTATCCTCCCAGCTCACTTCATTTTCTTTTTTCTTCCTTGTCTCCCCTCCTCTTCTTCTCTCTCTTCCTTTCTCTCTTGCCATCAGTTGCTTCAGCAGGCAACCTCCTCCGGTAACCTAGGAGCCTTCAGCGGGATCCAGCAGATGGCCGGTGAGTCAAAAAATCAGTCGATAAACCCCCCCCCCCCTCGAAAGCACGATCTACCGCGGCAATGGACTCTTTGTTGCACCTCTCTTGTTATTTCTTTTTCCACAGACTTCTAAAAGAGGACCAAAGAGCATAACAGATGAACTCGCGTGGTGGAGTAAAGAGAGATCTTTGCCCTGAAGATTTATTAACTGTTGCTAAGATTTATCTTGATCTTTTAATGAGGCCAGACAAGAGTTGTGCCCTGGGCGTGTAACAGTAACACCAAGGCTTTGTCAGGGATGGATGAATCACAGAAAGGAGAGGAGGAAAAAAGAGAAAAAGGGGGGGAGTGGAGAGAAAACGGTTAAAAGTGGGTTTCTTTTAGTGGATATCTTGCTCTGCAGGCTGGCGCCATCTACTGCTCTCTTGCTGTTGGAGGGTCTGTGATCTGTCATATCCGCATCCGCATTTCCTCTCCAGAGCTTCTGCGCGTTCCAGGCACATTTTAAAGCTTTTTATGGCCATTTTTGGTGCTTCAGTTTAAAGCCAATTTAAAGAATAAAATAAAGAAAGGAAGTTAATTTAAAAAAAATCTACCAATTTTGCGAAGTGAAAGTTTTCCTTCTAAACGGGAATAAGAAAAAAAAAAAGGACACAAGGAAATAAGACGTAAAGTGGTGAGGAACAGTCTAATTCTCTTAGGTGAAGCTGATGCAATAAAAAATGCATATTGTATTAACCCAGTTCTGTATTAATCTAAGCCTTGAGCGCGCCAAGGAGCCTCCATTAAATGCTGAACAAGATAAAATCTCTGTCTTTAAGAAATATAATTTTTAGGGCTTCAAATTGAGGTTATTTAAGAATTTCAGGGACCCTCTCGTCCTCCATGACTTCTTCTCTCTTTCCATTAAACTCTTCCTCCCCTTCCCCGCCATTCTCTCTTCTCTCTTCTATTTATTTAAAGCCTCTTTTTTTGCAGATACTCTTGCACCTCCCGCCCTCTTCAATCACAGTCTCCTCATCTCACCTTCCCTCCAGTCTGTTCTATCCTCTGCTCTTCTTCTTCTCTTTCTTCCTCCTCCCCACTTTGGGTTTCTCAGCGAGGTGTCAGCTTTTAATTGTGCGCTGTTTAGGGGAAACGCTAAATGATCCGAGTGCGATGGGAGTGTTTAAGGCGGAGAGCCCGGCCTCGTGTCCTCCAGTTTTCTGTGGTGTTCCCCTCGGGTTACATCGCCTTGAAATTTCCCTGTGGCCGTTTTTAAAACTTCTTTTTTCTTCTCTTTCTGTTGAGCTCAAACACACATTATCCTGACAAATAACACACACTCACATGGATAAATAGGCTGTGGGATTTGGAACCAAGGGCGAGTAACATAGTCTGAGTCTGGAGATCTGCTAGTCCTCCATCTGCAAGAGAGAGAGACAGAGAGAGAGAGAGAGAGAGAGAGCATTAGTGATTGGCAGGAGATGTGAGACAGCTGAATGACATCTGGTCCCAGTCTTTAACACGAGGAGCTGCAGAGCTGAGAGGCTTCAATTACACCAATGAGCATTCAATTAGACGCAGCCAACGCCAGCCTGGTGCAGCCCAGCTCTGCCATACAGGCTGCATGGAGCGCACACACACACACACACACACACACACACACACACACACACACATATGTACTCACACACTCACGTACCATCTGCACAGCCCGGATACTCCGACTCTGATGTGGGAAGTAGATTGTATTTGTCGCACACTGTCTCTCTTTCTTCGCCTCCTCTCTCCTTCTCTCTCTGTGCGGCTTCAT
Source organism: Seriola aureovittata (assembly GCF_021018895.1). Taxonomy (NCBI): domain Eukaryota; kingdom Metazoa; phylum Chordata; class Actinopteri; order Carangiformes; family Carangidae; genus Seriola; species Seriola aureovittata. The sequence continues at coordinate 18,581,549 of NC_079385.1, read as the reverse complement.
CTCTACTTTATTCCCCTCTAACCCAGTTATTTTTATCTCCTGCCTGCTCCTTTTCTCCTTATAACTGTCTTGAAAATGTATGTTCAATGAGGGAGATAGCCTTTGACAAATGCAAGGAAGAATTGGTGTAGAGCTGCTTTGAGAAAAAGGTGCAGAGAGAGAAAAAAAAGAAGAGGTTGCACAGAAAGAGAGCTGCTACCGAGTCGTCTTTGTCATCCGCATGAGGGAAAGAAAAGGAGAGGGCCTGGAAAAACCAAGAAGAGAAAAGAAAGGCTGGGGAGAAACGAAGGTAAAGAAAAAGACAGAGCAGAGGATGGAGAAAGTGGGAACTGGAAGGGAGGAAGAAAAGGAGAGGAAATAGGGAGGCAAAGACATGAAAGGGCACAAGTGAATGAAAGGGGAAGGAGGAAAGGAAAACAGAAAAGGCAGGAAAATAGGAGGAATTGGGCGTTGAAGGTGTCGGGAAAGGAAAGAAAAGACCGTGAAGGTAATGAAAAAGGAATAAGAGAAAGAAAAGAGGAGGAAGGAAAGTGGGAATAGGAAAAAGGACAAGGGAAAAATACAATGAAATGAATGAAAGGAAACGGAAAACAGAAAAGGAAAATTAAAGAATAGGAAGAGGAAAGGAAGATAAAGACAAAAGAAAGGATGGAATATGAAATTGGGAAGAACAGGAAAAAAAAACATAAAATGAAATAAAGGGAAAAAGGAAATATATGTTTATGTTTCCCTTTTCCCTTTTGACTTCCTTTTATGAGACGATGAAGAAAATTAAAGAATAAAAGAGAGGGAACTGGTAGAAGATGGTAGAAGAAGAGGAAGCAAATGAAGAGGAAATAGAAAAAGAAAAGACAGGAAGGAGTACAAGAAGAGGGAGGGCAAAAGGAAAGAGATAAAGGAAGAGGTGAAGGCAGTGAATGCAACACAAATGCTCTACAATGATTATTCGTTTACATCGTGAAGTGACGTGATAAAATCCTTTAAACTTTGAGCCTCTGGTCAGAAATAAAATCTCCCTCCATTACAATAAAGAGCCGTGGAGGAGAGCGCTCGTCCTGCTCGTGTGCAGCTTTATCTTCAACAACAACAGCAAAACAACAGCGTCTGAATTAGTGTGGGATTTGAGCATGCGTTCAGCGAGTGTGATAGAGCGAGTGACGGCGACGGCTGTTTGATTCCCGCCTTGCGTACAAATAGAAATCCATTTTAGCTTTTGATGTATCAGAGAAAATTGGAGAAAATCGCTTTGAAAACAAGATTGGTTTTGGCTTCGGTGCGCTCGTAAGTAAGCACAGATGAGTAAAGAGGGGAAAAAAAGAAAAAATTCACACCCGAATGTACATGCTCATTATACTGCGAGCACACACACACACACACGTTTTAACTTTGCTTTACGCACACACACACACACACACACACACACACACACACACTTCCCGCTGCTCAACAACCTGAAAACAAGAACACAGCGTTTAGGAGCTGGCAGTTGTCTCTCTCTCTCTCCCTCTCTCTCTCTCTCTCTCTCTCTCTCTCTCTCGCTTTTATTTTATTTATTTTATTTATTTCATTTACCAGTGAGGACTGAGAGTCCCAGTGATGGATGCAGCCATCTGTTGTCACTGGCTGCGTTGAGGTCTGGTCGTCCGGGTGAAGGATATCTTTGTTTAGATGTTGCAAAACCTCGAACCCCTTCACCACGGTGTGAAAAACCAAGATGGATCTTCTTCATGGTGTCTTGTTTGTGTGCGTCTATTTGTATGTGTGTGTATGTGTGTGTGTGTGTGTGTGTGTTTATTTTCTTTTTTTTGTTTGTATGTGTGTGTGTGTGTGTGTGCGTGCGTGTGTGTGTATTCCCATGGTACTGTATATACATCCAGACTGTATATACGACACATACACCTCACATTGACAGTGTCCACCCTTTTTTAACTTGTACTCTAACAACAAGCTCATGAGTCAAAGGCTTCTTCTTCTTCTTCTTCTTGTTCTTCTTCTTCTGTGGTAAGACCAACTTCTGCTCTGGTGACTGGGTCTGTTTTATACACACACACACACACACACACACACACACCTGCATAAACGCATTCACATTCATGAAGTAAGGTGTAAGGTGGAGTTGTATTCACAGAAGGTGCTTTATAGCCTCTGCTACACCATCATTTAGGTGTTGGCATGTGGTCATTAATTATGCTTAAGCACAGGCCCGTATGCTAATGCCACAGAGCAGATTAACAGTGAGGAGCCTGCAGGTGTCCTGAGGTACGGCACAGTGCTGGCCAATGGGAAGTCTCAACCATGAGTAGAGTCTGACTGATCGTTACCAGGCCGATATCCAATGATGAGAGAGTTATTGATGTCACAGTCGACAGATATGCAAATAGAAATAGTATTGCATGAATGTTTTTTTATTTTTTTATTTTTGCCCTTATCTTTTTTTAACCCATTAAGTGTCAGCACTGTTTGAAAACGACCCCAAAAAACTTGATGTTCACTAAAAACCTTTATCACTCACATAGAAACATGAAATAAAAACCTTTTGAAAGCTTCGTCAGTTTAACCAGACTAAAAAAGTGCAGGTGTGAAATTATTATTTATTGTGAATCACTGGCTTCGCCTTGGAAATTGTAAAAAAAACATTTTCAGTTTAGTTCAACTGTTTTTTAACGTCTATTGATTTTCTTTTGAAGAATGTTGATGAGCATCAGAGTAAAGTCAGTGATTTACAATAAAAAACCAAAGGTTTAAGGTCTCACTTCGTGTTTCTACCCGATTCAGAGGCTGGGAAATAAAGGTTTTTAGTGGCAGCGCGGCGTCAGGTGAATCTTTACATTTAGCTAGCGGAGCCTTGACTCTCTGTGTCGCAGCTCAGCAGGTTGAAGTCAGTGTGTGAGTCTTACCATCCAGGTAACGGCTGTAATCTGCTTCGGTATCGCTCCACAAACCACTGACAAAACAAACCAAATACATTTCCCATGATGGATCTCACCTTCCTGACGCGCATTTCAGCGAATCACGGTGCGTTTCATCGGTCACATGTCATAAAAATGATGTAATCATAAATTACTCTGGACTTAATGGGTTAATTAAAGTGTAAAATACAGTGTTTTTGCTTTATTTTTGCTTTTATCAACAGTTATTTTTATAAAATACTGTTTAAAATTGACGACCCAGCTTGTATTTATTGTAATTTTCTTCAGTAAAGTTCATTGATCATCTGTAAAAAAAAAAATATCATGTTTTAAGTTAAGAGTTTATTTTTTTAGTTTATTTGACAGGGACAACACAGGAGCTGTAAGTTAGCCAGCGTTAGCTTAAAAAGCTAAACGTTCTCTGTTAGCCCCGCGGCGGACCTGGTATCCGTCAGGCTCTAATCATGACGCAGAGTTATAGAGATACAGGTCTTTACTCACCTGCTGCACTTTCATTTATACGAGCTCAAACTAGCTGAGCAACAAGGTGCCGGTAAAAACCTGGAGAACAAGACGAGGAAGGTTATTTTGTCGGGTCCTTTCCTCCCTGAGCTTTAGTCTAGTGCTGCTCCAAGTTCAACCAGATCAGTGAGATTATTTCTGCCTCAGAGAAAATGCACCAAACCTAAACACTGCAACAGCTGCTTTCGCCTGATTCAAACACATCTGGGACTTTGTTTGTGAAATCAGCTGTTGTAGTGTTTTGCCTTCACACTCCACACACTCTCTTAGACAAGAGCAGGAAACATAACGACGAGTAGTTCACCCACACACTCCACTGTTGTCCTCTCTCACCTGCGGACAGCCGGCAGCTCTCTCATGTTCAGTGCTGTCCTGTGGTACACTTGTCCCGGTCCAGCCAGGCGACCCGGCCACGCCTCAGCCTCGCTCCCCAGGTTTGACACCACCCTCTCTGGCTCCTCTCTCCAGGTATGAGTGCTCTGCAGTTGCAGAACCTGGCCACTTTAGCGGCGGCAGCGGCGGCGGCCCAAAACTCAGCCAGCCCCTCCACCGCAAACCCCCTGTCCTCCAACGCCGCCTCCCTGGGAGCGTTGGCCAGCCCAGGTAACGCCGCAGCCTCTCAGGTTGGGGGGTCCGACGCCGGGGGTCGGGGAGGGGGCCCAACGCCTGCCTACGTTTCTCCGCTCTCCACCGTTGCCATTACCAAGTGTTGTCGCTCCCACGTGATCCCCCGGCACTTCACCGCCATCACCGACACCATCAACCAACCATCGTTGCCGAAAACATAACCATCTCCATTGTTCAGACCCTCGTCAGTGTTGTTGGCACATCCCCATGGTGTGTGTAACCCACCGCTCCTCAGACCTCCATCTTAGAAGAGAAACCATGCTGTGTTGTCGATGCGCCGCCTGCCTCTGCGTCCTCCTGTCTTTGAACACCTCACTCCCTCACCATGTGACCAGCAGCCACGCCATCCCGTGATACACGCACTGTATATGTGTGTGCGTGTGCATGTACTGTATGTGTGTGTGTGTGTGTGTGTGTGTGTGTGTGTGTGTGTGTGTGTGTGTGTGTATGTGTGTGTTTTGTGCTTCAGTGTTTCCCATGTAGGAACCTTAGGACAGTAGATGTGTCGTTTCCCGGCAGACAGGGGACTTTTTTGTTGTCTGCACCTCTGTGTGTGTGTGTGTGTGTTGGTGTTGTGTCTCCGCTCATGGCTTTAGGAGGGGGGGGGTTTAAAGGGAGAGTTGGGGGTTATTTGACGTGGTGTGTTACCTGCAGTAGATTCTGCTCAGCGCTGTAGCAGGAGCAGCAGGAGCAGCAGGAGCACAGGTACGCTAGCAGAGCGATATCCTGCTGTGGGCGGGGCCAGCAGAAAGAAACGTGTTTTAGACACCGAACCAATCCAATATCCGTTAAAATTTTGCTTCATGCTGAATATTTCCAGGCGGTTTATCTTCCCAGGAAAACAGCACTTTCCTCTGGCGCTGTATTTTGCCGCTTTCTGGTTCACTCAGCTGGAAAACGTCCCTGTGTTCACGGGAAGATAAACCGCCCCAAAATATTTCCGCATGAAGCGTACATTTAAAGGGATATTGGATCGTTTCTGTGGAAGTTTTTTAAAAGCATCTCAAACGCGTCATCTCTGCTGGCCCCGCCCACAGCAACACACCGCCCTGCTGGTGCTCCTCCTCCTCCTCCTGCCCCTCCCCCTCCTCCCGCTCCTGCTGCACTCTCCTGATCTGAATCTGCGACGACAACCTCACACAACCCCACGTCAGACAACCCCCAACTCTCCCTTTAACAACTACCAGCTCTGAACTGGATTCAGGTTAAATATCGCCACCTTCAGATTCTCTCCTTCCCTTTTTCTCCCACACCGCCTCACCCTCCTCCTCCTCCTCCTCCTCCTCCTCCTCCTCTCCTTGTGTTCCTTCTCGTTGCCCTCGTCTTTCGCTGCTGCCCTCCTTTTGACAAGCTCCCTGTTTCTGCTCCATCATTCTCCCCTTTCATGTCGGCTCGGCCTCGCTTCAGCAGCCGTGGTTTTGCTGTCTCTGTTGGAGCGCACTCCCAACAGAGCATGAATATGAAGAGCCCCCCCCACCACCACCACCACCACCACCACCACCACCACCACCACCACCACCCCTCTTCTTCTTCTTCTTCTCCTTGCTGCTCCACATTAACGCTTACACCACTTCCATCCCACTTCCACCAGGCTGCCATGAATGCTCCCTTCTTCTTCCTCTTCTCTCATCTCTCTATACTTTTCACCTTCTCCCTTTCACTCCATCCTCTCTCTCTCTCTCTCTCTCTCTCTCTCTCTCTCTCTCTCTCTCTCTCTCTGAATATCAGTCACACCTTGAATGGCACACGCTCAGGTTGAGCTGCTCAGTGTGAATGAGTGGCGCTATACTGCATGTGTCAATGAAACTGAAAACGTCACTCCAGTTTGATAAATATAGACAGTTCTGCATGGAGACAGGCCAGCGTTTTCTTTTTTCTTTTTTGCTTTTTTGTTTTTGTTTTGCACCCTGTGCCGACATAATGCTCCTTCTATCACACCATTTCTTAATATATTCACTGGCAATCCTGCTTTGTTGGCACCGCTTTGATGAGATCAAGGGTAAATGAATAGATGAAATCTTTTTTTTTTTTTTTTTTTTTGTCTAAAAATAGAACAAGGTTGCGAGCTTTGTGCACCATACTTCCTGCCATCTCACCCACCCACCCACTCACTCACTCACATGGTAGCTCATGTACAGTATGGCACACATTTCACATGTGGTGTGTGTTCAAAGGTGTATGTGTGTGAGTTTGTGTCGACTTCACTCGTCGTCTGTTGTTGTGTGTCGTCGTGTTTAAGTGTCAGTGACGACTGTGGTTAAAAAAAAAACAAAACTGCTCGAGGAAGAGTCTTTTATATGAACTGTGAATGAGAAAGTTTCACAATCTTCTGAAAGTAGAAGCTCTGATTGTGCTCTTGCCTTTCTGTACATACAGTGTGTCTGCTTTTATGGATGGTCCTTGTGTGTTTTTCTTTTTGTATAATTTTGTATATTTATTCCCGATCGAAACAAAGCATACAGAACTCCTCTGTGAAGCCGTAGATGTGTTTGTCATCTCCATATAATTTTTATATGTGGGGTCAAGGTGCTGCAGCTGTGTCAGATTAATTAAAGGTGCTACTCACGCCATCAAATCAACTTTGGTGTAGAGCCGCTAAAGAATGAGACCACTGTGGAGAAGATTGGTTTAACTCAAGTGCTTCTCGTCATAGTTTTTCTCCCTTCACGCTTATTAATAACAAACACATCGTTAAGCGATTTCATCTTTACCCAAACACAAAGCTGGAGCTGGAGCTGGAAGAAAAGCGCCCAGTTCCTCCTCGACTCGCCAAAGAAATCTGACCAGACAAAATCTTCTCAGACCTTCACAGAAACATTCATTCAGCCCGTGTCCTAATGAAAGGAGATGTGAGTTTTTAAATCCGCACCTGGATGTCGGATCTGCATCAGAATACACACACACACACACACACACATCAGAGCGGCGAGTCAGTCGTTTAAACTCTCCGGGTTAAATACCATCGCGTCACTCAGTGTCCGCCGTCTGCACCCGCCTGGTCGCAGTGTCACGGCCGCGCTTTCAACAACCAAGAATTGAGTAACATAATATGGACACTAATCAACTTCACCACAGTTTCCATTAAAAGTCTCTCAGGTATTTTATTTTATTTTTTAATAGATATAATATCCTGCGAACTTTTCAAACGAGCCGCGGTCTGAAAACATGACCTCCGCCGCTGGAGGTGAAAATGTTTTCTCCGAGTCTTCTCAGCAGTGGTTTCAGTTGTTGCAGTCATAACATAAATATTGCAAAATTCTGACAATTTGCTGATGTTGAATGGCCACACGTAGCACCTTCTGTACGGATTGTATAAAAGCCGAGCTGTGTGCAACAGCCTGACTTTTTAATTTGTGTTTAAAAGGAAAGCCTTCACCTCAAACCGAGGAAACTTGTTAGATGCTTGTATAACACGTCTGCTTCTTTGTCTCCTACTCTCCCTCTTTACCTCTGTCCTCATCCCTCCTTTCTCTTTTCCTTTCCTCCTCCCTCTTCTTCTTCTTCTTCTTCTTCTTCTTCTCCCCTAGCAGCGGGCACCACAGCCAGCTCCAACGCCGGCGCCATGAACTCTCTGACCTCTCTGGGCACCCTGCAGGGCCTGGCAGGCGCAACTGTGGGCCTGAACAACATTAATGCACTAGCAGGTAGCGTCAACAGTGAGTATTCACCCTGCCATCAGCCACTCCACCTCCACCCACACCTCCACCTCCGACCATCGGCACCCAACTGCAACATCACCACCACCACGTGTGAGTGGATGCAGAGAGACGCAGTGTTACGGCTACACAACACAGCAATCACTACAGTTTGATTGATGTGGATTTGTAAAAGCTTTTCCACATGATTTTGTTACTAAAACTGTTTTTGACTTATTTAAATGAAAGATTTAAATCAATAATTCACCTTATTTTTACATTAAACTCCATATTTTACAACAATAATATGATAGAAAGATGAAACAAAGATGGATAAAAGAGAAGAATTCAACAAATGCACAACAAACACTAAACTCCACTGAGTTTCCTCCATCTCTCTGTGTCTCTGTTTGACTTGTAAATGAATTGTCTTCACTCTCTCAATGACGGCTGCCTCACCCATTCATCTGACCACGGATATTTCCTCCACCCATCCATCCATCCATTTCCTCCATTTCCTCCATCCTCTCCATCCGCTTCCTGGTTGTGTGCGGGGTTGTGCTTGCTGTTGGAGCGCTGGTGTGCCGTCCCGGCGGAGTTGGCGGCGTGCTGCCGTCACCGCACGCGGCTGTCTGTGTGGGACCGTGTGTCGTAGTCGTCTCACATCGTGTTGTGTTTCTGTGTGTGTGTGTGTCGCTGTTCTGTTTTCCCTCATCCGTACGAAGGGGTTCGAAGTTTAGAGGAGGTAAAGCTGCCAGTTTTGTCACGACACGTACTTCTGCATCCATGTGACGATTTTCATGTTCCCAAAAAAAATACAGAATTTGATCATTTTCAGGCCAAAATGTGACAATTCTTCTGATAAACTGACAAAATTGGGGCATTTTCCAGCGATAAAAGGACAAAATGTTATAATTTTATTAGTTATATGCCAAGAAGTTAAAAGTCCTGCCCAGAACATGCAAATTTTTATAAATTTTGTGCCAAGAAAATACAAAATTAGACAATGTTCATGCAAAAAAACACAAAACATGTCAAAATAATTTGCATTTTAAAAAAAAAAAAAATACAATTCTGATAAATTAAATGTCAAATGTACAAACTGTGACAATTTTCATCTCATAAAATACAGAATATGTCAGAGTTTATGCCAGAAATACATTTGACAAATCTACTGTTGACAGTTTTCATGCTACTGTTCCATTTTCATGGATAAAAATTACAAAATTTGTCGTATGTAAATAAGTTTAACAATTTTCAGTCCAAGAAAATTCAAAAAATTCACCATTTGCCGCCAAAAACTTCTTAGAAAGATATAAAGAGACACTTATTTGATATAATACTTTATAGTTTCACTCTCATTCTCTTAAAAGTGTGGTTGGATCCAGAGCAGACACTCGTGTGAGTTGGTATTGACTGCACAGCTTGTGCGGCGTGTGTCCTGCCTCTGACCTCCGGGGGGACGGGGCTGGGATCTTAATCAGCGCTGTTATGACAGCAGAGATCCTGTAGCACCGGCCTCTTCCACCACATTATTCTCCTCTGACCTTTACCGGCTCCTTGGCTGCCGTAGCTGTATCCGCTGTGTAAATCATATATGCGTCCACTTGAGCGCACACAGGTACAGAAACATAGGACATGCGCACGCACACACACACACACACACACGCACATGCTCGTCCTTTCAAAAGGAACGGGTCGCTTTCACTTTGCATCCCATTTTGTCCCCGCTAACCCTTCTCTCCTCACCCACTCTCCTCAGCCGCCCCCCCCCCCCACCTAAAAACCACCACCACCACCAACCGCCCTCATTTAAACACATCTAGGCCTTAATTGAATTGCAAAGGTCACCAGTGCAATTATTCCTGAATAAATGAGTGACCTATAATCCAGAGCTCTGCGGTGATAATTTATTTCACTGTGTCTGACGGTGAGGCGACAGGACACCGAGCCAATGTCAGACCCCCTCAGACAAGTTGCCCTCCGTGGTGATATTAAGCCGTTACAAGCAACTAATGAGTGTTACTGCTGCGTTCTTTCACTTTTTAAACTCCCCCCTTCTCCCCCCTCCCTCCCTCCCCCGGCTCCACGCATCCGTCTTCACCCCTAAAGTGAGACGTCACGGGCTGGAAAAGCTCCGACTATCAGACCTCGCTGTTGATGTTTTGACTTTGCCGTCGTGAACGTGTCGGGGAGATAATTCTCCTGCGATACTTCTCGAAACGTAGTGGATCACACGGACGTCTGGTTTCTCCTGTCGATACCTGTGCAGCTTATCTGGAATTTAAATTTCTACTGAACAGATAAATCTGTCAGTATGTCTTTCTTTGTCATTTCATTTGGAGGGGACTTTAAAGATCCCCCATACCGGCTCGTCTCGGATAAGCTGTGTTCGCATTTTGGTTTATCACCGGGCGAATCACCAATATTGATTCAGCGAGGCGGCTTTATTTATAAAAGACATTTCATATACAGGGCAGATCAGAGTTTATGGAAAGCACTGAGGCCGACAAAAACATACTGAAAGGCAAAACATCAGAAAAACAAAGTCAAGAGAGTAAAATAGGAATATAGAAGTACTGTAAAATAGAAAGAATAAATTAAATACTGCAGATGTGAAAGCAGCTTGAGTATTACACAGTTTTTAACTTTCTTCTACATTATCTCTTAAGGCACTTTGAAATTCTTCAAATCTCTTGTGAAAACAAACGTTTGCTGAAGTGGATGAATCGTTTTAGTGCTTGAAATTGGTTCGTCAAAGTCTTAGGTTCCTAAAAATAGAGCAACATGTGAGTAAAATAAGAGATAGATATATAATAAATGTGTTGTTTGTCGCTTTTATTTTTACCAAATTTTAGAGGCCTGCTGAGAAAGTGGAGAATCTACAGATTCTCACAACATTCAGACCGTATTTCTGCGCTTTATTATCGCAAAAATATGAATAAAAACATCCGTCCGGCTCGAGAAACTTGCGATGCACTATTTTAAAAAGATTTTTCAAAAATAATACACATTTTTTCCCCCTGAAACCCTGACTCCTCGCTACCCATAATGCCCCTCTGTTATTTCTAAAACAAACAAACGCATCATGATGTAAAAACATGTAGATAAACCCTCCTTTACCACTGAGCAGTGCTGTCACTAAAGCAGTAAAAGTAGCCCACAGCTTATGGAGCCGGTTCTAATCACCAAAGAGGCTGTTTTATGCTTTAGGTGGCCGTGAATTACTCGCCCGCGCCCGTGGTTATAAAGAGTGTTTTCACGCCATTATTCTGCTGTTTTTCACTGCGTCCTGTTGTTTTTGTCGACACTGTGTCTTTATGCGTGTGCATGCATCGCTGCGTGCTTTTTATCTCCAGTTGGCCTGTGTGCAGCTCTGGCTGTCATCAGCTACACTCATATTGTACTTTATTGTGTTGATACTAATTGTGTGTGTGTGTCCTGTGTTAGCTGTTGTGTTCCTGTGGCGTGTGGACACAGTATTGGTGTGTCTTCTGTGTGTGACATGACGTGTGTGTAACTAACAGTACTGTCTGTGTGGACGTCAGTGTGTGTGTGTGTGTGTGTGTGTGGCGTCTGTTGTCGTGTATGTGTTAGTGTGTGTTAGTGTGTGTATGTGTGGTTAAAAAAACACAACCTTCAGTGGGAGCGCTAATGAGTAAGTGCACTCTTCTTTCTTTATTGTTGGGTTTTATGTAAAGTTGCTCAAATGCTCTCAGGTATGGCGGCTCTAAACGGAGGCCTGGGCGGCGCAGGGCTTACCAACGGCACGGCGGGCACCATGGACGCGCTGACGCAGGCTTACTCAGGGATCCAGCAGTACGCCGCCGCAGCGCTGCCCACCCTCTACAGCCAGTCCCTGCTGCAGCAGCAAGGGGCCGCCGGCAGCCAGAAAGAGGGTCAGTAGCATGAGGCCGTACGTCAGTACATCACTGCTGCTCAATGTTTCCTCCAGGATTCACTCTGTACGTCTCACTCTGAGACATTTAAAGCTCCTCCTGTCTAAAGGTCTCTGTCCATGTGTAGTGTGATTATAGATCAGCTCTAGCTTCTATATTAATACTGTGAAAGTATCAAAGCCTCAGTCCACAGAGAAACGCACACAGCCTGTATTCAGAAACTGAGCCTTAAAACCAGCCGTCAACAAAGCAGTCACCAAGCCGCGCCCACCTGGACCCACCATCCAAACCTTGCAGGATCTGGTTTCTCTGAGTGGTTTACCCGAAATCTGCTATATATATATTTTTATTCGTCAGCCAATCAGAAGAGAGGCTCAGAGCCTCCTCTCCTCTGATTGGCTCACCGACCTGTTGTTACTAGAGCTGCAGAGAGAAGCCTGAGAGAGGAGATGTAAAACTAAAAACAAAAAAAAAACCACCAGAAAAATATAAAATAACTTTAAATGCAGCTGAAACTTATGTTTATTATTGTAAAAAAATATTAATATTGATAATATGAATCTGTAGTGATGTAATATCTTGGTAAAATCTCACATAAACCCCTTTAAGTGAAGAGCTTCTTATGGACAATCAGTGTAGCGGTGATTATGTGATATGTACAATAAATATGTGAAGAGACACTTTTACAATTTACCCCAAATTTTATTGAAAATGTTTTTTTATTATTTAAAAAGTTGAACTACAACCTGTTGAAATCTGATTTTTTTTTTCCACAGATAAGTTTATTGTTTTTCTTTCTTTCTTTTTTGTCCAATGAAATTATTATTTTACTGAAAACTATGTGTTTATTCTATATATACAATATATATTTATAATCTCAGATTTAAAACACTTGGACCAAAGCATCTTAATCTCATTATTCAGGTTTTAAATCAACTGAAAATTAATTACAGAAATTTCTTTTACAATCAAAATGAAATCTGAGTTATTCTGAGACATCAGTGTTTAATCAGCCCTCTCTCTATGAATATCCTCAATATTTTCGTTGTTAGGTGTACATGTAATTTTATATATATATATATAAAATATTATATTATATATCAGTGCTGTTGCCGAGCGCCACCTTCACACAGATCCTGGCGGCTGAAGTTAAATCTACACAAAAGCTTTAGACGACAGCGCTGAATACAAACCAGATGATGAAATGTCTCGTAAAACAAACAGAGCCTCATACTGTTTGTTTGTGCGCTTCTCATCTCTGCTTCCAACAAAGATAAATTTGTAAAGATGCTTTCTTTCTTTGACAGTCCATCCAGAAGTTCAAAACCCTCAGGCGAGACAAAGATGTGACAAATATTCAACTCCCTCTCGGCTTCATTTAGCTACAGAGGGCATATTTAATGACTCGGAGAGATCTGACCTATTAGGCTGATTAGGATGTGTGATAGGAGGGGAGGGGGGGGGGGGGGGTCGACCTATGACATGCAGCTGAAAGAATGAATGAATCACAAGCAACAGAACAGGGAACAAGTTGTGTTCGTGGAGAGCTGAAATATAATTATTAGATGAAAACCAAAAGCTTTCATCTTTGTTTAATGTTCAATACAATTGCAGAATGTTGTTTAAAAGCAATAACAAACTCAAGGTCATGCAATATTGTGCTAAGCGGTGTGCTTCGGCTCCGTTCCTATGACGACAGCACAGCAGTGCCGGTCGCCACAATGCAGAGCTCCCTCTCCTGCAGTTTTGCTTGAATGAAAAAACCCACTCTGACCTTATACCCGCTCTGCGTCTCTCCCCCCTCCCCCTCCCTCTCCCTCCCCCCCCCCACCAGGTCCCGAAGGTGCCAACCTGTTCATCTACCACCTGCCCCAGGAGTTTGGAGACCAGGACATACTCCAGATGTTCATGCCTTTCGGAAACGTGGTCTCTGCCAAAGTCTTCATCGACAAACAGACAAACCTTAGCAAGTGCTTCGGTACGGCGGCAGTGCCGGCGTCGGTGTGAGCTCCCCAAACAAAGGGGGGAAGCGAACACAAATGCCTGCACTTATCTTTACTTTTGTCTTCACTCTTAGTTGTGTTCAGGGACTGGATTCTCTGGCAGATACAGAACCTGGTGATGCGTTCATGTCATATGGGAATAAAACTTAGCTTTTCCTCTGATATATATTATTGACTTGATGCAAAATAATTGAGGATTTAAGATGCCTCACGTCAGCGTCAAGTCGTTAAAGATTACACATCAACACGGACTCTTGTCCATCGTTACCATACATCCCATATGACATGAAGAGAGACGCTTCTATCGAAAAATAATGGTGCATTCAGGTGCTCTTTGTCAACTTTGCAGTCAAAAATATCCTGGGAAGTTGTTCCGGCTGCATGTCCCACAGTTTCCTCATGATCCCTAGAAAGGAAACTGATGTTTTACTGTTCATTCTTCAAAAGGTTCCTGGAGAGGTTTGTAATGTGCTTCTAATTATAGCTACAGTGGAGACAGTTTTCATCTGGTAGCTTCTACAATTATTTATTTCCAATTAATTTTTCGCATAACCTATGTGGTATTTTAATCAGCGCACGGCACAAAATTTGTAAAATTACGGGACTCATAATCTGAATACATGGTAATTATACAAAGGGGTTGTGTGATGTTTCCACGGTGAACGAGTTGACATGGATCACCTGAACAGCCCCTCGTGACTTATTTAAACTTCAGGGGATCCGGTCCCTGAGCTGGAACAGGAAGTGATTTCTTTTCATCTGATATTAAGAAGTTTGTTGAATGAGAGAGTAAAAAACGCCTCAAACTTTGTCTAAAAATGCATAAAAAAGTCAGCAACAAAACCTTAAACACGATGCATCTCCATATTTCATGTAGCAAATAAGGGAAAGAGGAATAAATCAAGCATGGATCCAGGAAGGAACAGAACACAAACGTGTCTGATACTTGTCAGAAAATGGATTGTGAGGACAGATGCGAGACAAGCGAGACGAGGCGTTTACTGTCAGTTTTTAGAAGTTGTAAATATTACAGGAGGAAGTGAAGTGTGCACGGAAATGACATACCCGGAGACAGCAGGAAAAAAAAAACACAAAAACACACAGTAGAAAACTCACTGTCTGCTCCAGGAGAACTTTATTCTGACACTTTGACCCCCAGTGGCCTCGGTCAAGTTGTTGACTCGGTGTTTCCGGAGCAGATATTCTGCTTTTTGCCTCAGGATTTATTTTTGCAGACTCACAACGCCTCACATTGGAAGTGTCACTCTACCTCCTCTATTTGTTTTACTGTTATTCTATTTTACTTAGCTTTATTCTTTCATTGTTTTGTTGATTCAACAACCCGGTTTTCCTCGGGGGAGTCATTAAAGTTTAATCTTCTCTTATTGTGTACCAGAGGTGTATTTTAATGTAGATGTAAATGTAATCCAGATAAATCAGATCTCAAGACGCAGACAACATGGTGAGGGCGTCTCGTGTAGCGTTTTAACATCGGTTTATTATTACACCTTAATTTTGAGGCAGTATAGTTGCTGTAAATAAACAAGATCCATCAAGTAGGAAGCTTATTGGTCCCCACCTGTGTTTTATATTGTGAGTCGGAAATTGGAGGGAAATCCGCCGCACCGCTCGGCGGCTCAAGGCAAAGCTTTCATTACAGAACAGTATATCTGACAGGAAACAGTGAGGATTGTGGGAGATGTTGTCTTCATTTTAAGAGATGCTCACATAAATAATTCCACTGATGCCTTTGTAACATCTATCCGTCCAGACCAGCTAACGTTAGCTTGCTAGCTATGTTAGCTAACACATTAGCTACCTTTACATTCAGTTTTAAAACACCTGCTGCGATTTAAATGCTAGTTGGAAAGACACCATTTTGTCACATTTTTCTTCAATCATCATCCCGCTCATTTTTTTCTCTGGTGTCGTGTCCCCCCCCCCCCCCCCCCCCCCCCCCCGTTTCCGCAGGCTTCGTCAGCTACGACAATCCAGTGTCGGCGCAGGCAGCCATCCAGGCCATGAACGGCTTCCAGATCGGCATGAAGCGGCTGAAGGTGCAGCTGAAGCGCTCCAAGAACGACAGCAAACCGTACTGATCTTAGCACTAGGGTCTATCTGCTCCCCATGTTAGCACTGCTAGGGTAAGTCCCCCCACAAAAAAATGAAAATGACAAAAAGAAAAAAAAACAACAAAAAAAAACAGCAAACCGAGCCACGACCTCTCTACACAGGGACTGGGGGGTGGGGGGGTTGAAGGGAGGGAAGGGAGGGAGGGGGAGACGACCTACAACCACCCTGAGGGAGACACACACGCCTTGTTTTTTTGTTTTTGTTTTTTTTTTTTTTCTTGTTTTTCTTGCTTTTTTGAAGATTTTTATGTTAGCTTTCAAGTATTATTATTTATTACAATTTTATTTTTGTGACACACATGAACGCTTCCATTACCGTCATTACTTTGTGCAATTTTTTTTGTTTTTTGTTTTTGTTTTTTTTTTTTTACAATGGAAGGAAGTAGCTATCTTGGGTAGCTTTTTTAAAAACAAAAAAGTCTGTTTAAGAGTTATTTAATTTTTTTTCTTTGTCAGTGATTATTTATACATTTTTAAGGACTAGTTACAGCCAGAACCGAGGTACAGACAAAGGAGCCATGATGATTTTTTAAAATTTTTTTCCTCTCTCTCTCGATGTGAACCTGAGGCCTGGCGAAGGGTTCCTCTGTTTTTTTATTTTTCTCTTTTTTTTTTTTTTTTTTTTGACGCGCACGCCAATATGCACATTCGACCTTTGACCTCCGCGGTGTTGGTTGCAGGCCGCCGCTGCTTCTCCAAAAAAAAAAAAAAAAACCCTCTATCGCCTGCTGGCAACCCGGGAGCAAAGGCTGCAAAAATGTTAGTGGCCTCTTTACAGTATAGTCAGTGGCAACATCAGCCTGCCATACAGTTACACTCCACCACCACAAGACGAAAGAAAACACACACACACACACACACACGCACGCACACACACACACACACACTCCAGCTATGTCTTATTATTTATGTGAAAATAAAAAAAACAGTTTTTTATTTCTCAGAAGATGAAGAAAATTAGTAACTACTTTTTCTGGGTCAGATCACATTGGTCTTTGTTGTGAAATGGATATTACAGCATGTAGAACATTTTCAAAATAACATCCAGAATTTGATGAAGGCTATAATAATAATACTACTAATAAAAGAGTTTATGGGTTAAGGGGGTAACTGAAAATACTTGATGTTTGTTGAAAGATTTAAAAAAAAAAAGAATAATTCAAAGTACAGAAAGCCACAGGCCTGTAAATTTTATTTGTAAAAAAAGCAGTTCTATTTTTATACAACATTTTTACTGCCTCAGATGAAAAAAAAAAAAGGATTTTATTTATTGCCTATCGTTAAGTTATTGGACTCCTATAAAGTATACAGCATCATTAAAGTAGACCCTTGTGGAGAAGTCTCGTGGAATTGGGTTCTCCGGTGTTTTTCATGTTTTTTCAGTGCAGAAAACCACAATCACAAAACACTCCGCTGCCATTTGAACCGCACACACCTCCACCTCCACCACCGTCCACCTTCCCTGTGTCATTTCACACACACACGCCTCTCTGTGCTGCCCATCCATCCATCCATCATCCATCCATCTCTCTCTCTCTTTTTACCACTCTCTCCCTCTCTCCATCCGTAGTGGGACTACTTCTTCACTTGACCAATTTCTACCTTTTTCTTCGCGTTTTTTATTCTTTTTCTTTTGATTTGATTTTCGTTTTCTTTTTTGTTTTTGAGTGTTTCCGTTTTTTGTTTGTTCGTAGCCCCCCCACACCCCCACCCCCCCACCCCCCCTTACCCCCACCCTTACAAAGATTTAAGAAGTTTTAAAAATAGAAAGAAATGAAAAAGACCCACCCCACCCCCCCACCCCTCCCAAAAAATGACAACTATTTTCTCCCAAATGACAAAATCCATCTGGGATCTGATGGATAAAGCTTTGGGTGCTCTCTGTTTTTTGTGTATATGTGTATGAATGAACGAATGAATGTGTGTGTGTGTGTGTGTGTGTGTGTGTGTGTGTGTGTGTTGTTGCCTGTTGGTATAGACATATAACATTAATATCATTTTCTATTACAAAAAAAAAAAAAACGACAAAATCAAAGCTAAAAAATTGCCAATGAAATCAGTGAGTGGTGTTGCTGTTCTGCCAGTTTGCATTGTTGTTGTTGTTTGTTTGTTGTTGTTTGTTGTTGTTGTTGTTGTTGTTGTTTCTCCTGATTTTATAAAATGCTGTAGTGGTGTGGTGCTCTGGCTCTCTGTGTGTAACTCTCTCCTCTCCCCTGTTTTTTCTTTCCCCCTTTTAGAACAACCCATCTCCATGCCTGTTAGCTCATCGTTTGCCTAGCATGTCTCCGTGGCGTCCAAAAAAAAAAAAAACTTTAAACACAAACAAAACAAAAAAAAAAAATCCCCACCAAAAAAAAAAAAAAGTGTCATCGTCCTCCTCCTCCCCCGTCATTGTTTTTTCTGATGTCTTTTCCGAGCTCACCTGATCATAACCTGGTTCTCCTCCTCCTCCTCCGCCGCCTACTGACCTTTTGAACTTTGAACTTTTAGCTTTTTTGGACTTTGATTTTTATGATTATTTTTTTTCTTTTTGTTTTTGTTTTTTGTTTTTTGTTTTTGTTTTTTGTTTTTTTGCATGTGACCTCATTTGGATCTGTTTTCTGGGAGGGGCTTCAGGGAGGGAGGCGATAAGGGAGGGGTGGGAAAGAAAATGAATCAATGTGAAAAAGATATAAAGCTGCATTCATATGAAAAAATAACAAAAAAAGACTGAGATTTTTATGGAAAAACAAAATGTTCTTTTTGGAGAAAAAAAACAAACAACAACCTGTGGCAAAGTGACTTCCATTCAGTATGTTTTCTTGCATTATTTTTTTTGTTTTTGTTTCTTTTTCTTCTTCTTTATGTCAGTTTTTTTTTTTTCTTCTTCTTCATTTAAAGTAAACTTGAAAGTTCACTACAGGAATTGGCGCGTCATCTTGCTTCTGGTGCCGAAACAGAGCGCGGGCCAGAAGCAGTCCGCGCCAGTTTCTCTGAAATATAAGACTACTTCCAAACAGTTTTGAAAAAAACTGTCTGATCAATATTAGACTCTCTCAGAGCTCTCTAATGGTTTTTACATTTTTCAGGCAGTGTAAAGTTTTTTGATAAGGCCATTTTAAGTGGCTCTGTTTCTCATTCAAAGTCTATATATAGAACCACTTTTTTCTAGAGTAGTTTAAAGGTAAAAATAAAAAAAGACATTTGCCCTGTTTGGGGGGGAGAAATGCTACCTACTTGTGTCACCTTTTGCTGAACTGACTCACAGATAGACAATCCGTGGTTTAAATGCACATGATGAAATGACCTATATTTTCTACTGTTTAAATGTATAGAGGAAAAAAAAAAATACTAAGATACCTGTAACCCGCGTTAACGTCGGTGCTTCTCGTGAGTTTAGTTGTGGTTTCATCACAAGTCTAACGGTCTTAAATGTCTCATGTTTTTCAAGAGAAGACTAAAAAATCAGTTTACTTGAACAATAGACAAAGCCTTTCATATTACTATAATAGTTACTTTTTTTCTTTTATTTTCTTCTTTTTTTAAGGAGTCCCTATTTGCTAAATTTCTTGTTGGTTAATTAGCTATATAAAATTCCTAAAATATATATAAATATAAATATATCTATATATATATAATGTCAGCTTGTGAAGCATCAATGTCATTATTATTTTATTTCTCTCGTGGGAAACAATATTTAGATGTGTTTTGTTGTTCAGCAAAATGTCTTATAAAGAAAAAAAGACAAGATCAGTGGAGTTTAGTGCCAAATTCTGAAGGTACTTCCTGCCTAGCGCGTCAGTGTATTTCTTGTGAAATTATTTGATAACATGGGTATTTTATTATAAGTGTTTTGTATGGATCCCTCATATTTAAAATATAGATTTAAAAAAGAGTTTGTTAACTTGCTATTCTGTGGTCTTGTTGCCTGAAAATGTCATGTTTGCTTTTTTTCTTTGTAAAGATGTAAAAAAAAAAGTGCCCATGTGTCATATATATATCTATATACACGCACACACGGACACACACACACACACACACACACAAACACACACACACTCTCTCGTGCAGACCTCACAGTTTACTTTGTTGTTGTGCATGAGAGCCCCTGAGTGTGAAAGCCTCTACAGCAAACCGCTACAGCCCGCCAGCGTGCACACACACACACACACACACACACACACACACACACACTTTAAAAACACACACACACACACACACACAAGAATCACGCACTGATATTTTTAGCCATTGTAAAACCGTTTAATTCATCAAAGCCTTACCACAAATCTTTGCACTCCTGTTCTCTCTCTATTAGTATCTCGCACACACAGACACAAACACAGACATCAGGCTTCAGTATATATCGTTCTGATTGTTTTTCTCGCACGCTGTCCCGCGCCTCCGCCGCAAAAAATAAAAATTGAGGTGAGAGTCATACGCGAAGCCTTATTTTTCTCCAAATCCTCTTATCCCTTTTGTTAGGTTCAAAACGTTTCTGAGTTGTAGCCGGCGCCATTTGTCTCAGACGGCGAGGATCATTACTTTTGTGTATCACCTCAGACGAGCACGCTTGCTTTCATGATGTAAGCACAGGGCAAGACTCGCTCATTCACAAACAAGCCTCGGTCTTTTGAGGAAAAAGCACATGCCGCCGCCGCCGAGTAGTCAAAACGCGGGAGGCGGGACGGTCCGGAACAAGTTTTTTACTCGTTTGATTTCGTCGCTCAACTTCTCCTTCGACAAACGTGTCCTCTGACGTTTTGTTTTTTTTATAAGTGGTTGTAAGACTTCTCCATACGTAAGTCTTGTGGTGTAATGGGCCAAAATCATGTTTAGATGCCAAAGTGTGTTATTGACATTCTCATAGTCAAGCCGTTTACATGGCACAGTGTTGTCAGTCTATTCAACTGCCCCTTTTCCCCTCCCTGAAAGCCTAGTTTACGGTCTGCAAAAAACAAAAAAGAATAAAAATAAAAAAGGCAGCATTATTTTCTACAAAAGCTCACCAGTCGCCTTAACCAGGGAGCGTTGTATCAGTATTATAAGAATAGAAGATGTTGTCAGTCAGTCAGTGATTTGTGCCAAGTCCGGGTTCACTTTTGTGTACAGTTAACCTCCCACTTGTCAAAGTCTGGATTTCGCTCTTCCGCCATGTTCGTCCAATCGGCCAGAGCAGAAAGGCTGAAATGGCCGTTTTGTCCTGGCAGCGGTGAAGGAGGAGGAGGAGGAGGAGAGAGGAGAGGAACGAGGCGGCGGCGTCTGTTTGAAGGATGCCGCTCTCCGTCTCGGTTGTTGTCTCCCAGGCTAAGCGGGGGTTATTAGAAACAGGGCTATGTGGGGAGACGTCTTATTGGAATAGCGACAGGGGAAATAAAGCGCTTGTTGGTTGGAGAGGGAAGGGTCACGTCCGCAGGTCCACACGGGCAAAACAACAGCCACAGCCGAGATTGAAGGCAATACAGCTTTCATTATCCTCTCAAAGACCGAACCCAATACCAAACTTTATCTGATCTCATGGAGGGAGGCAAGCAGACTTTCTTTTCCTAAATGCAGTACACACAAATGAGCAGTGCCACAAACAGCCATAACTACCTGCACGACAGCTGGACAGGAGGAAAAGTCCCGGTCCGATCAGTGGTAGCGGACCAGTTTTCTGACCAGTGGTTTCCTGACCATTATTCACATCTTCACTTCACTCTCGCGCAGTTTCACGTTAAACTTTTATCCGCTGAGTGTGGAGGCCACATAAACCGAGACATCTTTTAACTGTCCCAAAAACTATGTTAGTTAAAAATAAACAAAAATAAACAAAAAAATTGCCAAATCTCTACCGAGTTGCACACAGCCTGATGTCGCACCGTCTCGTGTGAAGCATCTTTGTCTTTGTTTTCAATGTCGAAGCACAAGAGGGTCGTAGACGCAGAGTTTCTGTGGAGCGGCTCACCTCAGGGGCTGTCATCGCCGATGCTCGTTGTAATCTTTCTATCTTGTCACTGTTCACTTCTCTGTTCTCCTTCTTTCTTAATTATCTTAAGTGCTATTTATCAAACAATGAAATCTGAAAGGAAAAAAAAAAAAGAAAAAAAAAATTGAACTTGTCGTTTCTTTGCATTATGGCTTATGTCAAGTTTTTTGAGGAAAAATGTTTTGTGTGTTTCTCTCTTTCCGTGCCGTAAAAAACAGCTTGTTGTCTGTAGAAATTATCCAATTTCTTTTTTTCTTTTTTCTTTTTTTTTGTTGTTTTTCTTTTTCTTTTAATTCTCAAAAAAAAAAAAAAAAGGTTTTCAGTAGTTTCAAAGTTATTGTCTTGAGAGAAGCCAAAGTCAA
Source organism: Seriola aureovittata (assembly GCF_021018895.1). Lineage (NCBI taxonomy): Eukaryota > Metazoa > Chordata > Actinopteri > Carangiformes > Carangidae > Seriola > Seriola aureovittata. The sequence continues at coordinate 18,559,513 of NC_079385.1, read as the reverse complement.
TGCATTTCAGTGGATCCTGTAAGCGTGATGTATGTTTGTTTGACAACACTTCGAAAATCTGTCACTGGATGGGATTTAAAAAGTACAAAAAATGCAGGCTTTCCTATTTCTACAACTGATTGTACTTATGCATTTTGTACCAGTGGAATTTTTTATACTGGAGATTAAAGGATACAACAAAAAAAAATCTTAGAAAAAAAGCTGTCTGGCCTGGTGGTGTGGCCTGACCCTGACTGGTCCCCGAGTATGATTTCTAGCTGGCATCGAGAAAGTTGGCTTTTGATATAAGATTTTCTAGAAGATCTTTGGCTTTATTTCTTTCACTTCTTTTTCCTCACTTGAGTGTTGTTCTTTCTTTCTACCTTTCTTTCTTAATTCGTTCTTTCTTTAATTTTTTTTTCCGAAAAACAGAGGGTAGGTGAGTGTCAGATCTTTTCATTTTTGCTTTATAAATAGTTCTAGCAAGTTTGTCTATACAACAGCGGTAAGTTTCATTTGACTTCTGTATTGTGCCGTCTACACGATAAGACAATTATAGAAAAAGAAGGAATAGAAATATTTAGTCACCTTCAGTGGATTAATGTATTAGTTTAATAAAGAGATCAACTAATTAGAAATTTTTTGCTTTTAGCTGTTTAGATTTTTCCGGTTTCTCTGTCCTTCTCTGTGAACTAACTGTGTAGCTGAAGCAGTCAGAATTATTTTTGTAAACGTATGTTCTTGTGTGATGCAGTTTTTTGCTTCTGTCTCCTATATTAAACCATTTTTCCTAATACTTGTCTCTCTCTGTGTTGTTATGTTCCAGTGGCTGTCTGATGTTGTACTGTTTCACAACCTCCTCCCTGCCATTCTCTCGTTTTCTCTCTCTCTCTCTCTCTCTCTCTCTCTTTCTCTTCCTTTTTTCATAGTCTCTCTCTCATTCTCTCTCTTTCTCATGTCCGTTTTTTTTGTTTTTCTTGTTGTTTTTTTATTTTTTGTTTGTTTTTTTTTTACCACATAGTAAAGTTGACTCCATCTCCAGTGACAACTCACTATGCTGTTCTCACTTAACATAGTAAATATACATCGAGGTGTTTGTATGTATATTACTGTGGAGCCCAAGTCGCCGCGTGACAGTCGACAAAACGTGAGTCTGGGAATCCAAATTTAATCAGCGAAAAATAAATTAGCTCGTTAGCTGGGTTTAGAAAAGCTGAAACAAAAACTGACATTTTGGGAAATATGCGTATTTGCTGAGAGTTGAGAGGCCTGGCGACACTTTATGTGCATCTTCACAATGTAAGAGGCTCCTGAAAGCTAGCTTGGTCTTGTAGTGGCTAATTAGCATGCTACAGTAGCTAGCAAGCTAACAGCACGGCTGGCTAGCACCGAGTTTCTGTCTTTTTTCTGTGTACTGGTACATTTACGCTTTAGTGGCATTTTGTTTTCAGGATTTTACATCATGTCACACAATAAAGAGTTAATGAAGCGAAGTTCTACTAGCTAGCCAGCTTGCTAACCATCAGTTAAGCTAGCTGTCTGTAAGCTAGTAAGCAAGTTAGCTTGGTCACATAACAATAAGAAGACAAGAACAGCTTGGTTAGTTTTGCAAATTCACAGGACAAAATTGACCTACTTTGAAAAACATGCTAAAGATTTAAATATGTCCAGAACTTTATACGATAAAATCCTAGAGTCCATGTAAAGAAGTGATCCAACTCAAATCCCCATATAAACCACAATTTATTGTTTTGAAGCTTTGGTCTTCATATGGATGAAAACACTAGATACAACATGATAATTAGCTTGAGAGCTTTAGCAGCGCTTTGGATAGAGTCAGGCTAGCTGTTTCCTGATGTTTCCAGTCTTTATGCTATGCTAAGCTAAGCTAACTTACTGTTCTTATTGCTGTACAGATGTTAGAGTGGTTTCAATCCTCTCATCTAAGGAAGCGAATGGGCATATTTCCCAAAATGTTGAATTATACTCTATAATACACTATTTTTTTTTTTATTCGTAGTGACGTATCCAAACTTGACTGTAACTTGGATTCTCCCAGCTGTGGTGATAAAAGCTTTGCTCACACTGGAATTGGCTTTGAATGAGAGGCCGCCGTGAGTTTTCCCTCATCAGGGAATCGTCCCACGCTGTCCTCCTTACCTGTGCTGTCCGCTGTCCTGGGCGAGGCCTGTCCACTGTATGTCCACTCTCTGTGTCCGATCCACTCCCGTACTGTCTCACCGTCACAACTGCATCCCCAGTAGAGAGAGAGAGAGAGAGAGAGAGAGAGAGAGAGAGAGAGAGAGGAAAGAGAAGTCAAAGGTCAAAGTTTTCACCTTTCATTCACAGATATCCAGGAGGGTTTGACGTGTTCGGGGAAGAAAAAAAAACGTGGTACTTTTTTAAAAATTGTTTTTAACACTTGTTGACGGTTACCGCAGAGGAATGGGACAATTTAGACAATACTGGCTGCTTTTTAAAAAAAAAAAAAAAACATTCAATATTGTTTTTAATAAATCAGACAATATGCAGATTCCGTCTAAAGCTGCAATCTGCAAAACTTAATAACTTCTTGCTGCAAATATCCAGGAGGCTGTGCATTATGTGCTGTCTGGCACATTATGGCATCTTTTCCTTTCGTCACTGCATCAGTCCACCAAGTCTGTTATTAAATATTGATTGTGAGGTTCAGGAAAAAGCATACAATAAACCTCTGTTATTGTCATCATGTGGCCTATAATTCAAGAAAATGTCTGCAGCTTATGATTTTTTATTTTTTCTCTTTAGTTTTTGGGTTTTTTTTAGTTCTTTTTTTTTTTTTTTTTTTGCTCTGTGGGTTTTATTCCCTCTCATAGAATCACTTTTAAAAATGTGAAAGCAGCCATGAAGGGAAGGTTTTAGGCTCCGTGCCGATGTGTATTTGCAAAGTAAAGTTTAAACGAAGGTTGTACGCGCACACATTAACGGCCTTAAAAGATGCTGTGGGCCAGCTGTGGAGAAGGTGCGTTGTCTGATGATGACTACTACATCAGCTGTGGCCCAGGATGCTTCAAAGATTCAAGGTAAGGTACGCACAATATTCTAAATAAACAGAGATTTGTACAAGTGTGGATGTCTGAAGGCCAACTTTGCCACTGGCAGCACTCACTTTCTTTCATTCAGACCATTTTTAAGCCCAGAAGATGTCAAGGATTCAGCTATTTTTTTTTTTCTTCTTCTCATTTTTATCCTTCTCTGAACTGAAAGCCTTTGAAATAACATTTGGGCCATGCAACATTATGATTCTGCTTTTTTTAAAAGAAGACTTTAATAGAAGAATTTGTCATTTATTTTTTGATAATTGCACAATAGCATTAGTTAAATATGTCCAGGTAACCTTGACATACACACGACAGAATCCTTCTTTTACTACTTTCTCTTTTTCTTTTCTTTTTTTTTTGCAAACATTTCTTCTACCTGAAAAAGCTTGAAAACACCCATCATAAAGCCTCTCAGCTGCATGGAATAAATAACACATGAATAAATCCCACAATCAGTACGACTATTTATAGTGAGTACACAGCAGCAGTGATACTGGATCAATACACCAAACACAGAGGCATTGTTTGCAGATGAAAATAGAGGAGTCGCGCTCAATGAAATATCGGAACCGTGGTGATGTTTTCGAGGTTCGGTGAGAGCACTGGAACTGATTCAGGTCATGTTTTGCTGTGGATTTGGATGCAGGTAAAATAAAGTAGATGGAAGCGTTACGCAGGCGATCAGCAGGCTATATGTTCTGAAATCACCAAACCACACAGCTAGTCTATTATTCTCATCTTCACAAGAGACGCCGCAGGAGCTGAGAACACACACACACACACACACACACACACATACACATCCAGTTTGCTATCCGTCACATTCTCGATGGACACGTGGAAACTTCCTTCCTGTCGGGAAGTAGACGGGGTGCTCTGCGCCCGCCGACGCCACAGAGAAGCGGAGGGAGTGGGCTGCAGAACAGCATCACGGAGGAAGAGAGCTGTTTGATTTGAGCTAATGGAGATTAACTGCCAGCGCAGGCTGCTGCTCTGACACATCATCCCTGATGGAGTTACCTTAGAGAAGGGGTCAGAGGTCAAAGCAGGTTTGCTGCACGCATTAGAATTTCAAAACTATTTTTTTTTTTTGCAGGACAGTATATTTCAGGTGGAGGAGAAAGTAGTGCAGGAAAGGATCCATTTGTCCTGGTCACAACAACATCAGGGCCATAACTCCGTCTGAGGTCGTGTCCTTGACATGTTTTTTTTATTTCATGTTCATGTGCTTCCACTTTTTACACAAGGACACACTTCATTCAGGAGAGAAAATGGATTTCAGCATGTTCCTACAATTTCTGAACCCAGTGTAGTGCCGCACATGCAGTAGCTGCAGAAAAACAAATTTCTTGACCTCAGTATTATTTAGGTGCTGGTTGCATAACCTGCTGCAAAGCCTCACAAATTAATTAAACTAAATTTCAATGTAATTTTGATGCTGTAACTTTGTGTTTAAGGTACAAAAATACAACATCATATAGAGTTCACTGTATATACTATACTGGAACTTTATCAGTGTGACCGTCAAATCACTGACGCCAAAACGCAATGAATTCAATTTAAAAATGATTTGGACCTAATTACATTAAATTATCATTAACTATCTATTTCAACTTTCAAGGAGCAACAACTTTTGTGCCATAGAAGAAAAAAATAACACAACTGAGACTGAGACTCCAAATAAAGGCTCTCTTTGGTATGCAGGTAATTAAATTATAGTGTTGATCAAAGGACGGCTGGGGAGAGTTTTTTTCTTCTTCTCTTTCTGTCTTTTCTTTTTTTTTTTTTTCACATTTTCGCAGCATTTCTCATGCATCCCTTTGAAGAAATGAAGTGACTCATTCCCCTTTTGTTCGACAAAATATTCACGGGATTGTTATGCTTATGCAATGCTTAAGCTTGTTAGCAGTAACAGGGAATCAGCAGGAGCAATATATAAAACACAGTCACTAAAGGACTGCATGCGTACAGTGCGGCTTGTGTTAGGTGATGCGCTGCTGCCATCTTGTGGCGGCAGAGGGAAGTGACGCCACGTGTCCTGCTCATTAAAACCAGTTTAGAGTGTGTGGGAGACAGTGTTGCCCATCTGAGGATAATGCTGCTGTGTGTGTGTTTTAAATAGCAAGCTCTTTGATGAGATTAGCACAGTGTACCATGCCCTTCATTAGGCCTGCTATTCCTCATTGATGTTCCGGTATACGCCGGATCTCAACTCACCTCGCTCTTCGCAGCTTTGATCTCTGCCGGAGACGTGTGTGTTTTGGTGCAGTTGTACTTATGACAACGCGGTGACTGACATTTTATTCCTGGGTGCCGCGACAGTTCAGTCGCTACCTGTGGATATGCACCACTGGTTTTGTAAAGCTGGGGAAAAAATTTTATTTATTTTTTTAAATTGTGATGTTAAAACCTGCAGCTGTCAAGACTTGACATTTCTGTTTCTCAAAGTTTCTTTCATGCCCTGATAGCAACTTGTTTCATATGACTGTTGAAAACAAAGGGGGAGTTTTAGCTGATTGTCACTCCTATCAGCTACAGCAGCTCTTCAGTGGCTGTTGACACCGTCCCTTCACCACTGCACCACGTGTCAGAGCAGCTGCTGTAGAACAGCTCTCTGGTTTTTACTATGTTGGTTTTGCATCTTTGCATTCATTAAATTTGATAGTGAACGTGACCTAGTCGTGTACTTCTTCTTCTTCTCTTTGTGCAAATCTGTTCATGACAACATGAAAATGTTTCTAAAGGTTATTTCATTGGAGGAGAACCCGACCAATAAAGGTTCAGTTCTGGTGCACTTTCAGTCAATCAGTAAATTCATCCATTCAAACATTCATTTATTCATGTTGCCCAAAATGTACATTTATACTGACAAACAAAGGACAAAAACACACAAGTCTCGCCATACTGCTACTTAAACCTCTTAAACCAGCTGTTAAATGGAGGCCAAGATGTCTGACCCTTGTTCTGTCCTCTCTGACTCTAACCATCACCATATCCCTGTTTGTGTGTTTGTCTAAGTGTCACCACGGTGTGCAGTTGCGTTGCGCACTCGTAGGTGGAACGGATGTAGAATTTGTTGCAGACAGCGGCGCCACAATCACCAGCTTAATAGACCGTGAAATCAACACCTTCGCCGCAGAGCGAAGCCAGGATCCCCGTCCCTCTCATTGCCCCCTTAACATGGTCACGTGACGCATTAGGATAACAAATAGGCCGTAACGTCTGGCACTAACAAGGTAAGTGGTACGGGGTCTGTACCGTCAGGTGCGGGACCATAAAACATATTACATCGCCGTCAACTGATTAGCTGCTGGCTGCGATGCTGCTTTTCCGCCGCTCGGCTGCAGACCCAGGATGGACTGAGGCTGACTGACTGATCAGACCACACACCCGTTCAGACCGGCAGCTTGTTTGTGTGTTTCACTGTTTGCTCTTCCTCAGATTTACCTTCTGCGTCCTTGACAACTGAAAGACACGTCCAATAAATGAACACAACACGCAGCAAATGAATAAATCAATCCCTGACTTGGATTGAGTCTGACATTGTTGGGGAAAGTCGATACTCAGACGTGGGATACCTCAGATGTTGCTAAACCAAACTTAACTCAATTTATCAGCCTTTTTAGAGTCTGTTTGTTCCTTTTATTTCTGTACTTCTCCTCGCATCTTTGATGGTGTTTTAGGGCAAAATACACATCATTTCTTCTCATAGATACTAATGTGTGTGTGTGTGAACTCACATGAATCCTCCTGTGCTTCACTTTACTTTATTCTCCCTTGATAGCAGAAACTTGCCTCACAGCAACCATTAAAAACTCAATAGAAAACATGTAGTGCATCAATATGGGGAAAAAAAATAAAAGAATGAACATAATCTAAGAAGACAGTAACCGTTAAAATGGAATTATTCTAGGCAGCTCACATTCATGGTATGAAACTGAGCTCCTCCAGGGTCCTTACTACATCCAGGTTATATTCTCTGCCTTTTTTGGGGGGGGAGTTTGGATATTTTAGAAAGCTGGGATTCAACTGTTAGAATAGATCTAATTTTGACCACAAAAAAAAAAAAGATAATAATAATAATAATAATAATGTCAGAAAAATCATTTTTTAAAAGCAAGTTTCACACCAGAATTTTATTCCTTAAAGGAGCTATTTGTAAGTTTTGCTATTGCTACATAGCTAACCTTAGCTGCTCCAGAGGTGGAAGTCAACCCTCTTGTTTTGCTTGTATTTCTATCACTTCCTCTCTACTGAAGTTTGCATGCTAACCAGCTAGCTGTGGCTCAGTCGGATTGTATCGTCACTTTCCGATACTGAGTCACTGCAGCGTCCAGGCTCCCCTAAAGAAGTATCACTGCTCAGAGGACGTATTATAACCTCTTGTATTGCAAACACAACAATGGCTGAAGCTCTTGGCAAGACTGGTAAGTAAACAGCTGTTAATGCTAATGCTAGCTATGTAGCGATAGCAAAACCTACAAATAGCTCCTTTAACAGCATGTAAGCTGTCATGTTAGGTAGTTATGTGAAAAAAATTAAATGAAAAATCAAAACACCTTTCAGTATTTCAAAATAACATCACATTAATTTGGCATTTGTTTTGTTTTTTTCAAAGTATCTTATGTTAAAGATACCCCATGTTGAGTTTTTGACTGCTAGCAGTGCTATGAAACATTGTGTTCTGCCCTTTTTGTTTACATCGTGCACACATATGAGCGGGCAACACACATCACTGCTGCAAAACAACACACACTAACGCTCCACAAACACATGGAGGAAGGAGACGGCAAAAGCTAGCAAACATAGCTGTAGAGAAAGCAGGGATTTAAAACTGTTCCAAAATCCACTTTGAAAATGTTTTAATGATGAAGGAAGGAGAGCAGGACAGGTTGTAGGTGCACATGAAAACAGGATTCTTTTATAGGAGAAAGGCTGTAACTTTCAGTTTCTTCTGCAGGTTGTTTGAGAGGTCACAGTCGACCCTGTCCTCTCCTGTCGAGCATCACACGGCTGCGTGCTGCATCGAAAGCTTCAGGTGTAGATCCAGTCACCAGTCAACCCTCTGCAGTCAGTAATGTGGTCTGCCAGGGGGGTTTCAGTTCCTCTCTATAAACAGTATACTCTCTAAAGCAAATAGTGCAGCCCTATACCCAGCCCTCATTATACACTCTGGCTGTGTGTTTAAGGCTCCTCCAGGGCCTCCGTTCCCGCCGTCACAGAAGTGAAACACAACAGCAGACTGAGCCCGGCTGAACTAAGCTGCGCCGCGCTGAGCACATTCAACACGGCGCTCTGCGGCTTTGTGCTGGAGAGGACAGCCAGGGAATCTGCAGGATGTTCAGACTGAGACAGATTTAAGACTTTTAAAGACCTTGTTAAACAGAAATCTGTCCTGTCACGATTGTCCCAACTTTCATGTCCTCTCCTGTGTAAGCTGCACGGATACATCAGATAGAAGAAAGTCACATTTTAAAACTTTCTCAGAACTTTTTGAGCAGAAATCTGCAGCCCTGTCGTCTTTGCCATGCTTTTCATTTCCCATTATGTCTATGTTGCATTAAATCTACTGCTGCGACCTATTGCTCGTGATCACTCCACCACTTTTTCTGTGTTTTGCACATTGAAGAAAGTCCAATTTAAGACATTTAAAGAACTTTTTAAAGAGAAAATCTGCAAGTTGCAGCACTGTCTTGATTGTCCTGCATTTTCTTTCCCTTATTTTCCCATTATATCTTGGTTGCACATAATCCTTAGGTTGCAAAACCCCCTAATTTAAAGCCTCTTTTACACAGAAATATGCATCTAACAGCCTGTGATCAGCGCAGTTCTTCTTGCTTTCCTCTTTCTTTCATACCCAGCTTGAATGAAATCCAGCTTTTGTATTTTTAAAGACTTTTCAAAACAAAAATGAAAAAGCAAAGCACCTGCAGGCAGCTGAGAGCAACATTTATCAACCTGTAGCTTTATATATATACATATATATATATATATAAGCGTGTGTGTTAACATTTGCTGGGCCACAGAACAGCATATGGCTGCAGGAGAAACAGTGGTGGTGGAGAGGAGGGGAAAAGGATAGAGAAAGAAAGATGGAGGGCAGATCACTGCAGGATTGACAGATATCTATTCACCATTTGGCTGTCAAGTTTGGACATGAAAGAATAAGAGCTGTCTTTTGCAGGTGCCTAGTTTAAAATATTTTAGCATTTTCAGTTTTAGTTTTTAGCATTAAAACAAGTTGGATATGAAAAGAAAGAAGGTATATATATATATATATATATATATATATATATCTGTCAGTAAAATTCTGGTTGTGATCGTCCTGCCTTCCTTTTCCTTTTCTTTCATGTCGAAGTTTCACTAAATCTGGAGGCTGGAGCTGATTCTACCTGCTGTGATTGTCTCACAACTTTTTTTTCTTTTCATATTCAACTTGCTTTTACTCTAAAAACTAAAACTGAAAATACTAAAATATTTTAAACTAGGCACCTGCAAAAGACAGCTCTCTTTTTCTTTCAGCCAATCCTACGGTGAATAGATATCTGTCAATCCTGCAGTGATCTGCCCTCCATCTTTCTTTCTCTATCCTTTTCCCTTCCTCTCCACCACCACTGTTTCTCCTGCAGCCATATGCTGTTCTGTGGCCCAGCAAATGTTAACACACACACTCTGCCTATAGAGGTCAGTGTGAACTTACAGAACCAGATTTACCAGAGGTCAGCAGACTCGCTGACAGACAGACGAAGTCGTGGTGGAATAAATATTATACCATGTTTATGTTACTGAACAGCGGATGTTACGTTCCTACTGTATCTGCAGTACTGGTTTTAATATCAGCGTCCTGGTCTACAGGCTCATTTCTGTCATATCAATATCACATCACCTTATAATCTGTCATTTTATCAGCAGATAACTTTGCGTTGTTATGTAAACAACAGTGATAGCGACCAAATCATGGTTATTTATTTGTTTGTTTATTTGCAGCGGTGGAAGTTCATTTGTGCATCTTTGAGGTCCTTAAGTTGGCTATTTGTATTTCATTTTTATTATTAATTTGAATATTCAGATGTTACACAAAATATGTGATGTTACCTGCGTGCTTTGTTTCCTGTTGGCTGTTATTGTACAGCACTCTGGTTGTTTTAAATGTGCTTTATAAATAAACTTGATTTGATGATTTGAGTATTTAATCATTTATTTATCTAGTGGTTTATTTTATGATTTTATGATGATATGACCAATTCTAGGCTTACAATATTTATTTGAATTATTTGAATAATAGAGTAAAGATAAAATAACGAGACTTTCCAGGTGAATAAAGGGGAAATAAAGTGTAAACAAAAGTCACTCTGAAGTTGTAAAAAAAAAAAAAAGAACATCTTAAAAAAGTGTTTATTGTTGTTTTTAATGTTAATTATCGTAAAACGTGGTTGGCATTAAGATATTTTATCTTTTATTGACCACAGATTGTAACAGGCCAGTAAAAACACAGTGGGTCGTTCAATGTGTGTGTGTGTGTGTGTGTGTGTGAGAGAGTGTGTGTGTGTGTGTGAGAGTGTGTATGTGTGTGAGAGGAATGTCGCAGGCTGGACTGAGCTGCAGCAGCGGCAGCATCCAGCCGGTGAGATCAGACCAGCCCGGCGGGCGGCGCATTGCTACCTGGCTGGGATCCCTGCACGGCTTCCCACACAGAGAGTTTGAGAAGTGCTCTGGACTTCCTGGTACGGGACCATGGACATTTTCTGCTCCACTCCGGCCGGGGAACTACCCGCAGCGATGTAAACGAGGGACGACCCGTCGAGTTGAGAGCAAGGTGAGCGTGTGTAGAGTTTGTTAGCCCCCGGTGTTGTCGGCGAATGTCGGAGCAGATGGGAACTTGTCGAGCTCCTGAATTGCATCTGTCAGTGCAAACGGTAGCGTTACCGCGGGGCTGAATGACGGTAGCCCATTAACGGTCGCTTTTCAAAGTGAAATGAAACATGGCGCCGGAGCTTTTTGGACTTTATTGGGCGTCTGTTTAAAATTATTCAGGTTGTTTTACGTTTGCGAAAGAGGGTTCGTTGTGTTTTATTATTGTAAACTTTGTGCTTATTTGTATTCACTGAGGCCTACCTAGCCAAACCCACCACTGTTGAGCTAACAGAGTAGAACAAAGATACTTCCGGTATCATCCTACAAAGTAAAAGTCTTTATTTACAAACACAACTCAACATCAGAGGGGTTTAGGGTGATTTGGTAAAGCTTGCGATTGTCTTTATAAGGCTTACAGTATATTTGCGTATTTGTAGGTAATGAATAGTTCATCCCTAAAAAATATGTTCTGTTCCTAGCTAAATCTGTCCCTCCATTTGTCAGTTTATTTGGTACCCTTAACTGAAATTAATGCAATCTAATACTCAACAAATTCTCTCTTTTGTGAAGGTTATAATTCAGTTTCTGTTAAAACTATGTCAATGTGGTTAGCTGTGATGCTTTCAAAGTGTATTATGTTATACCAGCAGGTGTTCCTATTATTTTGTCCATCAGTGAGGGTAAACTAAATAGCAGAAACACTTCCCTGTACAATGCCATACAGGTCAACAGCACCACAAACTACATCCTCAAAAATGATCACACAGTTGAATCAACACCTATCTGAAACAGTTTCAGTAAAAAAACTGAACATCGTGACCTTTATGAAGGGAGGATTTACAGTGTTTGCTTCCCTGTCATGAGCTAAAGTTTTCTCGTTCTTGTTTACACAAAAATGTTCACTTGAATTATTCACAAATGTACTTTATATATATATATATATATATATATCTGTCCAAGTCTTGTATATATATATATATACAAGACTTGTGTAAATCCCGATAAATAAATAAAATTTAAAGTTAGCACAAAGCAGAGGAAAATAAATTTGTCAAACTTGACTAGAATACGTTACAGTAAAAACAAAAATAATATTATTCCTAAAAATCCTCCATTTAAAATGTGGTTTTAAGATAAATGGTAAAGTTCTTGCCTTTTTCTAATGCATAAATGTGGATCCGTCGAGCCAGTATTTTATTTTGAATGTTAAAACGCTCTAATTCCGGCCCTATTTCGGTGGATTGTTGCAACGTTGACTCGGCCGAAACCCCCTCAGGCAGCCTCCCGCAACGGAATCAATGGGGCCGGAGCACCAATCACGACCTCCCGTTGGCTGTAACCGTGAGTTCCGAGGCTCCGGATTGGCTGTTACGGGCTGTCAATCACTTTGATGAGCTCGGAGATGCAGCCGCTTTCTGTAGCGTTTAAATGAATCGAGGGGCTCAGTTGTTTACAATTTGAAACAAGAACATATGTTGAGATTAACAGGAGCGGGTCTGTTTTAGTGCTTGTGTTTGATAAAGTTGAGCCACCGTGTGTTATTTCCCGCCTCAGGAGAGACGGGATAGAGTTACCTTTTAGCAAGGTGCGTTAAGATGTTAAGAACGACAATAAAAACGGATATTAGATGAATCGTTTTCAAAATAAAAGCGCGAAATGTGTCGGTTTCAGGTTCAAAACTTAGTACTGTTCATACTCCGGACAATGTATGGAGCATATTATCAGTTAACATAGCACATATTTATATTAAATTTAAAGTAAAATAAGACTATATAAATACAAGTATAAGAACATTTTATACACTTCATTAAACCTCCATGCCTTGAAAAGAGGGTATTAAGGCTTTGAATATAGGCCTATATCTGAATGTATTTATATCTATATATGTATATACATGTATAGATATACAATATATATCTTAACATTTGTAAAGCAAAACTTCACCAACTTAAAGCAACGTTAATACATTCCAGTCAATATCAATCACAATATATGTTATATGTTGTAAAATTGATGTTTTATTTTGAAAATAGTGGTAGGAAATCATATCTCTTAATGTTGCAAACTTGACAGTGGTGTGTCTTTCAATCCTTCCTATCCCGCTTCAGGATAATGCGGCTTAACGCAGTCAGGAGCTTTACAGTTTGAAAACACAAGGCGTTTGGAGTGGTATTGCACTACTGTGACTGCGTCTAGCTTCAAGACCTGAAACCTTGTAATGCACATGCAGGACTGTGGAGTGGAGGATAAACTTGACACTTGCCAGTATCGAGCAAAAAAACAACCACACAAAAATCAACTGCTTGAATCAGAAACATGTATTCCCTTTACTGCAGGCCTTCGTCTGCTTATCACTGTTGGTGTCATAAAAATGTGGTTAAAGTCTCACTTGTACACTGAGCGTCAGGCTGCGATGAAGTGAGCAGCATGTCAGGATGTTTCAGGGTCAGACTATCCGCTTTATCAGCTTTTTATTTGGAGCCATTGTGTCACTGCTGCTGAGTTGCTTTTCTGGGATCAGCCCTTTTCCCAGCTCCGTTGCAAAATAGCGGAAGAAAGGAGATAGAGAGCAGCATTCCTGGGAAAGGCGAGTAAGTAGAATATTCATTTTTTATTCAAGAGCTTGTGGACACCCCCTCTCCCGTTGCTTGCTGTCTGTTTTGGGTTGTTGCTGTCTGTCAGAGAGATCACACGTCAGACGGAGAACATCACCTGCACAGCTGTCGGGCTTTCAGTGTCTCGCTCACAGACCGGAAGCTTGTTGCTGCAGCGTTTTTGAGGTTAAAGGTCTGATAAGTGTTCGTGCCACCCAGCTGCCAGCACACTATTGTCAACGTTTGACCTTTTTACACAAAACCCCCTGCTGACTTCTAGAGGTAGTCGCTGTGCTCTGTGGCATTTTCACGACCTATTTTGGATGCGAGGCACATTTGCTCTTCGCTAATAATAGTGAACTGTATTTCCCCTCCATATCAAAACATGCCTTTAATCACATTACCAAAATATAGGCGTCTAACAGCTGTTTATTATTCACATATGTTGCTTTACATTCTGTATTCACGCAGACCAACAGCCTAAAAGCAAAATATAATAAATTTACAGGAGTCTTAAAGGCAGAAAAGCAGCAAATCTTCACATTTGACCAGTTGAAACTAATGTTGTTTGGCATTTTTTCTTTATTAATGAGTTAAAAATGTCTGTCAATTAACTAGTTAACTAATTCACTTATTTTTTTCAGCACTAGTTAAAAGTTAAAAATGTCATAGAATTACAATTAGTTAATGTAAAATTTCTTCTCTTTTCCTTCTCACTCTGTTGAATACCTGGCCTGAGTAAAGCATTCGATCCGCACACGCTAATCATTTGTGCCCATATTGGGTAAAAAACATAAAATCTCTGACTGATTCAAAAAAAAAAAAGAAAGAAAAAGAGGTAGTTCCTCAGTGTGTTGAGGCTGCGGTTGGATGTGTGGCTCGGTGACAGAGAGGAAATGGGAAAAGCCCGGCAGTCGTCAGGGTCAACAACCACAAATTAGTTCATCTCCTTCTTCTGTTCGCTCTCTATCTCTGTTACAGCATCTGCCCAGCCTCTCAAGAAACAATTGAATGAGCCTGTGTGTGTGTGTGTGTGTGTGTGTGTGTGTGTGTTGTAGTAATGACGGTTTATTTGCCAGGTTGCACAGTGTTATGTGGCTCCCCAAACTCCAAACGCAGGTTTTGTCCAACTGAATGTCTGTATCATAGCAACAGAGACTTTCCAAGGTCTCTCTCTCTCTCTCTCTCTCTCTCTCTCTCTCTCTCTCTCTCTCTCTCTCTCTCTCTCTCTCTCTCTCAGCTACATACTGACAGTCTCTGTCTGTTGTGGCTGTAATTTTACTCTTGACCCTAAGAAGGACTACGTGTCCACGGTGCAGCTGTGTGTGTGTGTTTGTGTGTGTGTGTGCGCCTCCTCAAGGGAGTTTAATTCGAGCTTAAAATTTGTTTTTTCTTGTTTCTGTGAGTGTGATCATTTATAAAGTAAAGTAACAAGACGAATTAACTCCATTACACGTTATCTAGCTTGATTTTACTTCACTTTATACTATAACCCTAACCTGACAATTATCAAAATATTGTCTGTCAGCCAACTAACAGACTAATCTTTTCAGCACATCTTTATTTTCATTATTAAATTTGACTTGAATCAATTTGCAAGTAGGTTTAAAGGAATAGTTCAACATTTTCACAAAGCACTTATTCTCTTTCTCGGTGAGTAGATTGATAGAAGTCCTGTATCTGTGCAAGAAAGCAAATTTTGAATTCGAATTGTGGATCTTTTCTATTGTAAAAGTCACATGTTTCTGTGTGAAAGCTACAGATTCCTTGAATTTGCAGGTCGGCTGAAATACGATAGGAATTTCAGTACGGTGCAGCAGAATTCGAGTGACTTCATCAGGCAGGCGGCCCACCCACATACCAGATGTAGTCCACACACACACACACACACACACACACGGTTCCTGCATTCCCTCACTGCTGTCCAGGCCTTGGCACCAACCTGCTGGTGCTACCCGTCTTTATTGGCCGCTGATCCCCGCTGGCTCAGTCCACCGCTCTCTGTTTTAATGCCCAGCTTCATAGGAGCGACACACAACACACCACCAGATGCTGAGCTGCCCTCTGGCCTCTGTGTGTGTGTGTGTGTGTATGTGTGTGTGTGTGAGAGAGAGTGAAAGAGAAAGAGAGTCCCGCTCTGGCTCCTGACCCTGCATCAAATGTAACTAACCTCGTGTCCAACAAACACGCCGGTGTTTGGCCAATATGGGGCTCATGAAGGCTGATACAGATGATGTCGGATCAATCTGCCACCAGCTGGCTGCTCCCTGTTGTAATACTCACATGTCACTTTGGGCCGGTTTAACGTCAGTGGCCTGTTAGTTCACTTCAGAGACGTATAACCAGTCTGAGGGTGCATGGTTACTCCTTAACACGCCGTGACAGTAGTTACACATGTTCACAGCCGCTGTCCAGCCGAGTTTACTACACCACGACAACAGAGGTCTCGTTTGTTGAACAGCTTGTTAGCTATTGTGGTGCCAGAATATTCACAAAATAGAATCACCTCCTCGTGGTTGTATCCCTCCGCCACTCAGACTAGTTACAGGTTACATGCGTGTTTATCCAGAGTCATTCAAAATATGAACCATTTGTGTGAAATTTTTTCATAATTTCTAATTTGAAGTCTTGAGAAATGGGTAAAAAGTGTTTTCTGAGGTCACACTGACCTTGACCTTTGACCTTTGACCACCAAAATCTAATCAGTTTGTCCTTGACTCCAGGGGAACATTGTTACCAAATTTGAAGAAATTTCCTCAAGGCGTTATGGAGATATTGCATTCACAAGATGAAAAAACATGTTTTATGAGGCCACCGTGACCTTGACCTTTTGACCTTTGACCACCAAAATCTTACCAGTTCATCCTTGAGTCCGAGTGAATGTTTGTGCCAAATTACAAGGGATTCCCTCGAGGAGTTCTTGAGATATTGCGTTCACAAGGCCAAAATCATGTTTTGTGACGTCACCATGACCTTTGAACTCTGACCTTTAGACATCAAATTCTAATCAGTTCATCCTTGAGTCCAGGTGAAATGTTTTACCAAATTTGAAAAAGTTCCATCAAGGCGTTGCTGAGACAAACTGATTCAATTTTGGTGGTCAAAGGTCAAACCCGTGACCCCAGAACTCACGTCGGCCTCTCTAAAGTGACCCCGCCTCCTCGCTTACGGTGCGTTTGATTGGCTGCATGTAGCACAGTCATGATAACTGGCCAGTGTCCCAGCGTGGGGCAGAGGTGGACATATGGTGGATCTAATCCCAGGTCAGAGCCTCGGAGCTAAGACTGTCCGCCTCAAACCCTCTGAGATCTTACTTCCTGTCTGTCGCTCTGACACGTCGTGGCTGAGGGAAGAGTTTCAGGGAGTTGCATGCTGGGTATTCAGACTCTTGGATGTAAGTCCTGCACTAAACAGAGTTTTTATTGTTGTTGGGGAAACTGAAATGAAGTCTGTCACACCTACAAACATTCTGTTGTTCTTGGAAACACTGATTAAAAACACATTTCTTTCTAAAAAAGTGATGCTGTTTTGCACGAACACGTCGTTTTCTGCCAAAATCAAAACCATATTTCACATGAGAGAGTTTGTGCATTTGTGTTTGGCCTGTACTATGTGCGGAAAATCCCCCTTTTAAAATGTTTTACTTTATTGCTTTTAGTTGAAGCCTTCTATATTATTGTGAGTCCATGAGGAACTAGAGATCACTCTACAGTCTGACAGTCTGATATATATATATATATATGTGTGTATATATATATATATATTTATATAAACACTTGTGAAAAAGATATGTAATGAAAGCAGGATATTTTACAGATTAACAATAAACTTTATTGTCCAAAATGACATCACTGCACTGAAACAGTAAATTTCACTAGGAATTAAACAAAATAACTATAAAAATAAACTATAAATAAAAAACATAAGAACTAAAATACAACCTCATGTCAAATAACCTGAACTGTCCCTTTTAAATGGCCCTAAATAGCAATGTTTCTATTGGGTTTTTAAACTGCTGGTTGGATAAGACAAGCAGTACGAGGACATCAGCTTGCATTCTGGGTATTTTTCTTTACTATTTTTGACATTTTACTTACTAAGTAACAAATTCATAAATCGTAAAAATGATGAAGTAATAAAAGTCATCATTGGTTTCAGCGCTCCCATATCAAAATGTTGCCGTCCTCTTTAAAGACTTTAAATCTGCATAATAGTTTCAAACTGTCCAAACGCAGTAGTAAATCGGATGATGATGATGATGGAAACATCAGCTTCTCTGTCCGTCCTCAGTGTGAATGGATCTGAGCACCTTTCTCTGCTCTGCTGCTTGTTTGTCATTCCCTCCGCCTGTGAAGAGTTCTGCTGACCTGTGCTGCTTTTTCCCTCACAGCGCTGGAGGATATTGGATCCTCAAGCATCTGCAGCGAGTTGAGCTGATGGCAACATAGTGTAAGAGGAAGGAGGGGGGGGTGGGGTGGGCTTTGATTTCGACATCACCTGCCTCATTTCCCCCCCGCCCCGCCCCTCACCTCTCTCCCTCCTTCCTCATCCTGCTGCAAGCATCTGCAGAGTGATCAAATTACCCATTATTACTGCATACTATCATCAGATTACTGTTATTTAGTCCAATGACCGGGTTGATTCGGATGGATGGGCGCTCGTGCACATACACACACCGCTCATTCAGCCTCCCTGTGCCCTGCCATTTCCATCCCAGCGAAGATGTTAATGAGCAGGCCCACATCCTTTAATCAACTGTGTGTGTGTGTGTGCATGTGTGTGTATGCGTGGTTGATTTGACACTGTATTTGTCTGTTTCAATGACACATGAATGGATCTGCGTACTTGGGCCTGTTTCCTTTATCCATTAAGATGTCAGTTATTGTTTGATTTATCATTTTATCTATAAAATGTTAGAAAATAGTGAAATATTTCTATTATGATTTTCTAAAACCGAGGGTGACGTGTTCATACTGCGTTACAGAGAAAAGGAGTGAAAACTCACACTTGAGAACCTGTAACCAGAAAATGTTTGACATTTTTATTCCTCCGCACCGGTGGCAGCCATATTGTTTTCAAGTGGTCCGTCCGTCCAACCGTCCCATTCTCTCAGACACGATATCTCGATAACGCCTCGACAGAACTTCTTCAACTTTGGCACAAACATTCATTTGGACTCATGGATGAACTGATTAGATTTTGGTTGTCAAAGGTCTAAGCTATAACCAAAACACGACCATGTTGCAAGCAGGTGTCCTCACAAACACACTGAACACTTGGTGTCTTGATTAATAATTAGTACTAGATTAGTAGTTTCTATCAGCAGCCAGTTTAAACATGGAGTGGATATCAGGTGTGACCTCATGCTTTCTTTGTCTTCCCCAGGTCATGAGTGCCTCTACGAGAGACCCAGTGGAGAATAACCTCACCTGTCCAAAGCCCCGTCCTGCCTGGGTCTCACCCTGCCCCCCACCCCTGGACTCCCACCATGAGTAAGTTCCACCCATATTTCTTCTTCTTGCTCTCTTCCACTTTGGCTGCTTTTTTGTTGTAATGCAAATCGCAGGAAGTGGGAGTATTATCTTTTATTGTGTCTCACAACTGCCGTCGTACTCCATATACTCAGTCTGATACTCGGTATCTTCATAAGAACACCATGAAAACACGGGGACACAGCATTTGTACTTTCTGCAGGTACATTTTAAAGCCTCAGTGAGGTGCTCTGTCGGTTATTGGAACCACAGAGATCGATATTTGTGCCAAGAGAAGGAATTCAGGGTTGGACCGAGGTCAAACTGTGATAGACTGAGATAGAAAACCCTCACGTCCCTGCTTTGGCCTTGACACCTTATTAAAGGTCCCAGTTTTACACTTCTCCTGTGTTTTATTTTGAAGTGTTGATCCATAAAAAGATGGTTTTAAGAACCAAAAACCATCTTGATGTAGTTTTACATCTCCTCTCTCAGGCTTCTTTCTGGAGCTCTAGTAACAACAGGTCAGTGAGCCAATCAGAAGAGAGGAGGCTCTGAGACTCTCTTCTGATTGGCTGTTTTTTTTGAGTGATCCAATAAAAATAAAGCAGATTTCAGGTAAAACCCTCAGAGAAACCGAATCCTGCAAGGTTTGGATGGTGGGTTCAGGCGGCTTGGGTTGTGGCTGAGAGCGGTGACTGTTTGTGACATCACAAAGTTCCAGAAGTGTTTTCCTTTGCACCTCCAACCTGCTCCTCCTCCTCCTCCTCCTCCTCCTCCCTGACGGCAGAAACATATGGCGCAGAGGAGAAGTGCTACAACCCTCACCATCTCATCACTCATCAGTCACACTGCAAAGCATGATGGGAGGGCAAATGTAGCGGGATGTGGACTCCCATTATTTCCATCTACATTATCTGTGTGTGTGTGTGTGTGTGTGTGTGTGTGTGTGTGTGTGTGTGTGTGTGTGTGTGTGTGTGTGTGTGTGTGTGTGTGTGTGTGTGTGTGTGTGTATGTGTGTGTGTGTGTGTGTGTGTGTGTGTGTGTGTGTGTGTGCTCGTCTCATGCGCCGCTGTATGTCAGTGTGACTGTAATGGCACGGCCTCGCATGTCGGCTCAGTGTGAGTCATCCAGGCTGCAGTATATTCTCTTAATGTCTCATATGTTCATACATGTGTGAAACGTCACACACACACACACACACACACACACACACACAAACACACACACACACACACACACACACACACACACACACACACACACACACACACACACACACACACACACACACACACACACACACACACACACACACACACACACACACACACTGCGCCAGAAGTTTTCATCATTTTCCCCACATGGGCTGTGTCCTGTGTTCTGGTTGATGTGGATGAAACCTTATTAATATTTCTTAATATCAATCATTTTTTATTATGGTATATCATGTGCAGGTTGACTTTCTATTCTTTGTTTAGCACCTTTTAAACCGTCCTCGCCCACGTGATATTGGGATGTTTGACTGAGTTATTCTTCTCAGTTTGTTCATTTTAGTGTAAACCTGCCAACAACCCCATAAAATACTTGAAAAATGACACAAGAACCTGTAAAAATGTACCAATGTTTAGCAGTAAGCACTCAAAATATCATTATAGTACAGTTCAGGGTTGTAAAAAATATTGTTTCACTACTTACACACAGAAATACAACAGAAAAATAAAACTATAATGAACCCTATTTAAATGTAACGTGAATCTATCATGACTAATTTTTGTGCTTGTTTGTCTTCAAATGCCTGAAAATATTAATAATTCACCTTTAACTACAGTGAGTAGAAATAAAGTTATGCTACTATAAATAAAACATGCTCATGGTTTTCCCCAGGGAATAGACAGAGCCCAGATTGTTGAAACATACTTTCATATCAGTGTACTGTTTGTTTCATTTAGCTGCAGCTCTCAAATAATCAATCAATAAACAATCCCTCACTGTAACACAACATTTAAGATTTTTCTCATTGATACCAAATCCCAAATTAGTAAGTTTAGGAAAGGAAGGAAGAAAGGGAGTTTATTCCTTCACCACCCAGAGTTATTTGCTCTGTGTATCAGGCCTCCACAGTTTACAGCTCTACCCTCTCAGACCTCCTTGTTTTCTTTGCCATTTAGCTCACTTCACAGATAAGGATTGAACGCGAGCCAACGTTTCCTCCTGCCAGCGCCGTTAACTCACTCTGCACTGGACGGTTCGCAGCCTCGCCTCCGTGCCGAGCCGCGAGGCTGTAGATCTGTGTACCGGGGGGGGGGGGCTTGGACTGGGTTACCGTGGCAACCCAGCGCACGCTGAGGCCATAACCGGAAGGCGATTGGATTAAGCAGCATGGCTGAAGGGTGGTGTTGGTGGTGGGACTACTGAGAGGTTTAACCCGATTACTGCCTTTGCCTTTGCAAACTGCCGCCAACTGTGCACATGCACATACACACAAACCGTATGTGTGTGTGTGTGTGTGTGTGTGTGTGTGTGTGTGTGTGTGTGTGTGTGTGTGTGTGAGAGTGAGAGAGAGATAGAGAGATGATCTGATTGATTGTGAGTGATGAAAATGGAGAAAAGACTGATTGATGAGCTGAGTGGAGGAACAGTGGGAAGTGGTGGTGCTGTCTCTTTCTGTGTGTGTGTGTGTGTGTGTGTGTGTTTGTTTGTGTGTCACCCCAATGCCCTGATGTGTTTAATGTATAAAAAATCAATACATTATTGTGTTAGGAATGTAAGAAACTTTGTGTAGGTATTTGCAGATTGAATCAAACACCATCAAGAGGAACTGAATCATTAGAAGTAAAACAATGTGAAAAGGAAGTGAAAACAAGCATCATCAGTTAATCTCCATGCAAACAATGAACTGTCCTGAACAAACTCCGTGCTGCTATTGTTGTTTTAACATGACCTGAATGTGCTCCGAGAGAAAAGGCTTTTATGTGTTTCATTATTTATCTCAACCTTTGATAGACTCACTCTCACTCTCTCTCTGTCTCTCTCTCTCTCGATGGTTGACGATGTTGATATCCGGAGCTAATTACCTTAATTACCCCTCCTACAACACACACACACACACACACACACACACACACACACACACACACACACACACACACACACACACACACACACACACACACACACACAACCGCAGACCCGGGGCAGGGCGGGGTTAGTTACTCTTAACAAGGATGGATGACTCACTGTGGATAGTGTGAATATCAGTGGTAAAAGAGAAAGAGAAAGAGTTGGACTCATCTTTGTTCAGGTGTAAAAATGCTTACTCAGGTTTGAAAAGTGTGGTCCGGGGACCCACAGGGGCCCTGAAGGGGTTCAAGGTTTGTCAGAAATAGTATCAACAGTAGAAGTGAGTATTTGTGGCGGTGTTAAAGTGAGCCAGACAGTAGATATGTGATTTTAGCATTAATTCAAATGCTAAGCTACTGTTAAATTTTCATGATGCATGAAGGAAGCAGTCCCCTATACAAGCACAATCATTTGGTATCTATGGCAACACATGCGTGTCAGTGCACGAGTGAGATTTTCCCAGACACAACAGAAGATGAGTCGTATCATATGTCAAATGCAAAACAACTTATAATGCTCGTAATGAACTGTGACCACACGCAGGCAGAACAAATGCACGTAGTCTAAAAGTGAGAAAAACAATCAGAAAACAGTTTAATCAGGATCATCTGCGGCTAAATATTGGTTCGCAGAGTGCGGCTAACGTTAGCAGTGCTAGCACCAGCAGCAGGTTAACGTCCACATTCCTGTGCTGAACCTGGTTACGCATTGCTCCTGACACACAACCTCTCTCTCATTTTCTACAGATCAAAATACTGATAAACAGCATTGGTTTGTATGAGATATAATCCATCCCGCTTTCCAACTTGCTTGTTTACAATATTCTGCCGCGGCTGCGTAACATCTTAGATATTATTAATGTTGTGCATTCATAAAATATTAATGATAAGTTTAACTGAGCCGTATATCAGCGAAAGTAGTAACGTTTAATCGTTTAGTCGACTAATCACATTAATCCCTGCTTGATACAAGGCAGGAAGTCTCACTGAGTATATTGACGTTTCATGTGCGCACACACACACACACAGCAGTACATATCTGCTTGTTCATATACACACGGACATTGATGACACATAATGAGAAATCACAGTTTAATGAAATTGGTATTGTTGTCACAGGTTTTACCTCGCGGGACAAAACTTTATCAGAGGTTCGGTCCATTTAAAACCTGCCCACGTCGCCTGAAGCTGCATTAAGTGACATAGATGAAGTGAACAGAAGAACAAACAACACGCCGTCATTATATGTTGCTGTAGGAAATGGATGCAACGCCGAGTGCTAACGGCGAAAGGGAGGGGACGGTGATGACAGATGAAGAAGACACACGGAAGCTGTGTAACGTTTTATTGGTGTTGTATAAACAGAGCCGTTAGTTAAAGGAGCGTAATGGCTGTACAAAGACGGAGACGGGCGGGGACATTGAGTTTCTGTCGGCAGCAGCAGTTTGGTTTGTCATCCATAGAAATAAATAGAGGGAAGGAATGAGACGGGGAAGGGGAAGAAGCTGTAATGGAGTTAATAAGTTCCTATTTATATTCTGTCTCTTCCTGCCGAGGCCTCGGAAAACTTTCCCTGTGTATAAAGAGAGGGAGAATGAAGAATTACCGTTATTAATATTAACCAAATTATGTGTAATTTACAGATGTTCACTCATTTACATACATCTACAATACACACTAATTTATACTGCGAAGATTTATTCTAGCCCTCAGAGGCTGGTACTTTATGTGCAATTTATATTTTAAATATTAGATTTTATTATTTTTTTATCAGTGACTGGCTCGATATGTAAAAATTCAAATTATTCTGTGTGGATATTTTTAATTTTCTTAACTTTTCATCATCACAAATGTACCACTGGTAGCTGATAAATCCCCTAAAAGAGTCTTTAGTCTTCCTCGTTGCCAGTTAGTTTCTAAAATAGAACAACATCCACCCTGAAATTACCTTTTTACAGGCTCCATGTTGTTATTAACCCTCAAAAAAAGGAGGAAAAAAAGAGGCTTTCAGACGTGACGCCGGTCCCACTTTATGACGTCTGAGCTCAGAAGTAGGAGATTTTAGAGGAGCACTCGAGGGCAGCATGAGTGTGCAGACATGGACTGTTGACTCCAATCTGTTCACCTGTCCTTCGCCTATTCCAGCACACACACACACACAACACACACACACACACACACACACACACAGCCATCTCTCCCTGTCAGAAGAAGACTGATGTCATCGGGTGGCGTGCTGGGCACACAGTGTCTGGGTGTGGTGCAGGATAATTATCTCTTCTTCAAAGCCTCATCTGGCCTCCATCTGCTGGACTTTAGCGTGGTTAGCTTAGCCGCAGAACACACGGCACACTTCCTCTACTGCTGGACCTGCCGTATCTTTTTCCCAGCTGCCACCTGGTTTAGATTGACACAGGACACAGACTTCTCAGTGGTCAGTGAAAAGTTTGCGCCCGAGCGCACAGGACGCCTCGGCTACAGGTTCCTGAGGGATGGGAGGGTTGTCAGTACATCAACCACATTTTCCAGGCCAGGGAACCTTGTGATCACGGTGTGCGAGCTGCCAATTCCCAGGACGATGTTAATCACACAGGGTGGATGACAGCTAATGGTGCTAATGTCTCCCTGCGGTGCATGTCATTCCCCGCCCAAGACATCGCCGTTACAAATAGCTCTTCACGAGTGTTCAGCCTGAAAATAGCCCGGTGCTTCTGGTACCACCCAGTGGGGCAGAAGGGGCAGAGGGGGCGCTGGTGGTGGTGGTGGTGGGGGGGTGATTCCACAACCAATAAAACCCACAATATTCTCAGTTTACAGCCGTTTTAAAGAAGGAATAACAACCAGCTACTGTCCTTATGTCAGCTTCAACTTTCTTTCTGAACCACCCAGTGTTTTTTGCTAAATCTCTTCTGTGTCTGCTGTGTCAGTTCAGAGGTTTTAATGAGGTTTAATTTATGCAGTATTAAAGTAAGATTCACACGGAGGAGAGTTAGTTGAAAAGATTGATACCAGTCTCACATCTGTCTGGTTTGATATAAGGCTTGCTTAGCTTAGCTTAGCTTAGCTTAGCTTAGTTTAGCTTAGGTCAGCTTAGCAAGAAAACCTGAAACAGGGCAAAACTTACAGAGGTTTAAGGAAATGAGGTAAAACTTGTTCATTCATTAACTGTAGAGATGGTAGAGTTTGTTAATGTTGGACTGAGCTGTCGGTCTCTGCCAAAAAGTGAAGAAAAAAAAGTGGCTTTAGTTTAAGTTTTCTTTTCACACTGAAGTCATATTTATACAGATACACGACATGAGGTGCCTGAAAATAACAACATTTTAACAGTAATAAAACTATAATTTGGTTTTCTGTACTTGTATAAAAGAAATAAAGCGGCACAGTTGTTGTTATTGGTTCCACATCCTGGGGTATAACAGAGATGTCAGATTTGCTCAATCCTGTTTACCTCTATTTTTGCTTTGTTTGTTTTTGCTCATTCGATCATAGCACATTTCTGAAAGCACTTGAAGGCAGCATTTGTTCTTGTGTTTTGTTTTTGTTTTTGCGTCCGCTGAACCCTTAAGCCCTGAAGTGAAGATGATGACACATCTCCTGGTGAGAAATGTCTTCACCGGCTCCGCGTACTCAGAGCCTCTGTGCCCACTGAATGACTGGAGGCTAATTACTACAGAGATTGGTATTTGTTTGTTCGGAGAGATCACCTCAGGGAAACAGGACTGTTTCAGTTTGTTGCTGCTGCACAGGTCGGGCAGGTTTATTAGCCTGCCGCGCTTCCTCCACTTCAAAGACTCGTCTGTGCTGTAAATTTGAACTTGAACATAGATTAAGGATTAAGATGAGTCCAGATTTTAAGCATGTTGTTTTCATTAATGCTGGGCTGGTTGAAGTCCACATCTAAGGTCTCCAGCAGACAGGAAATGAGGCAGGCGTCGTTATAAACACTGTGTTTTCACCACAGTAGTACTCCCAGTCCTAGAATGCTGTTTAATGTTTTACTTACATTTACTACAAACCGTGACTGAGTCTGCTCAGCTGGTACAGTTTGGAAATATGCTTTTAATTCTTTTTAAAATGTTTTTTAATGTAATTGTTTTAATAGGAATAGATTTTGCTCGTGTGATCTAGGCGTCAGGGTTGTGCCCATATGGACGATGATACTCAGAGCGATCGCTGATTGCTCATGCCTTTGCAAATGTCACAACAATATTTGACTAGTTTTCCCATTAATGTCGTAACTTATGATATTAAATTCAATTTGCACCGCCACAGTTTCAGTATATAACCACATATAACCATGTTTGCAACCTACGCATGCGCTAATCCCGCTGCTTTTTACGGTTGTAAATTGAACTTTTGGACAGTCAGTGAGAGAGACGCATCATATCTACTATCAGCAGTTTCCCAGGGTGACGATAGGAAGATCAGATTATTGGAAATAACTGGATGTATCCCTGAGAAAATAAATAAAGGTTGATGATGATGGTGATGATGATCTCCTTATCATATGAAAATGAATGGAAACCAATGGCTGCTCAGAAAAAGTAGGAAAATACAGCCAACTGAGAGTCAGGTGTGTTATGCTAGTAGCGGCTAATGTAACTTAGCTTAGATGAGGAGCAGGTTCAAATTACACATTGTGCCTTTAATTTTGGACTTCCTGTGGATGTGATGTTACATTCACAATCAACACTCTGTAAAAGAAAAGTTTTCTGCCAACTCACTTCAAAGTTGTTTCGTTTTTAATTTTTATGTCGTCAGAAGCGTTTTCGTCGCTTTCGTCTCTTTCACTTTCCCCCTGTTTTCTCTCCGTTCTGTCCTCCTCTCTCTCTCTCTTTTTTTCCCGCCTCCACGGTTCATTCCAGTTCCCGCCAGTGTGTGCGTTCCATGACGACTGAGGAGTGAACTGTGTGTCATGTGTGTGTAAAAATCTGTGATCTGATGCCAGTTGTGTGGAGGAATGCAGTTCGTCCACCCTCCCACTCTGAATTCTCTGTCCTTTCCTGCAGCAGAGAAGGATGCTCAGATGTCATGTGTGTGGAGACAGGGATGTGTGTGTGTGTGTGTGTGTGTGTGTGTGTGTGTGTGTGTGTGTGTGTGTGTGTGTGTGTGTGTGTGTGTGTTGACTTATAGGAGGATGGGGGGGGGGTTACAGGAAGGAAGCCTTGCTGGAATACGATTACATCTCCCAGTAAACAGGGCAGCAGGAGGAAATGGATCCACAGTCTCTGTCCTAAGGGCATCTTCATGTATATACTGAAATCACCAGAGAGTAATATGTTCCTCACACACACACACACACACACACACACACACACACACACACACACACACACACACACACACACAAACCTGGTAGATCACATACCTGAACACATGCTCACCTGGACGTTACATACATTACAGTATGTGTCAGGTTTTTCCACAGACGGGAGATCTGGTTTCGGTCAGTGTCGACCTCTCCTGGTTCGATGGGTCAGAAGAGAACAGTGTAAACAAAAGCAGTGACTACACACTACACAGATAAAAAGCCCTCTTCATTCGAGATCTTAATAGTGACGATTGTATTTCAGTAAACTGCGAATAGTTCTTTCCAGCAGACGAGTATCTCTGTGCACCTCTTCTGCGGTTGCAGCGTTTCAGTAATGCATTCTGGACGGATGGTTTTCTGCAGATGAGAGGAGCATGTAAGAACATTTTCGATACCGTTTTCACTGCTGGTGTTGCTGCTGGCTGCAGCTTGAAAAAGGGGTAACAGGGTTATGACTATCACCTGGTTATCCCGCTGCTGCCGGGCAAGTTTTCCATTCCGCCACACTTCTATCAGGTTTTCCAGCCACATTATGCAGCTCGGAGTGGACCCTGGGATTTATACACGGTTTGGTGTGACGTATATTTGCTTTTTATTCCGATGCTCTCGACAAAATAGCAGCAGACCAAATATAAGTTTGTTTTCTGTCTCCGAGCTGGCAGCGCTGGCAGAGATTAGGGAAGGTGAGAGCAACACACAGAGTAAATGACATTTCCAAGCCATGAAATATCAGCTTTATAGGAAACAGAGAGCTGCGGCTCCCTGCAGCTTTGGTCAAATATTCAACCTGCTCCAAATTCAAATTGTTTTGGCTGATAAATAGTTTTTCCAGAAGATGATATAACTGCAAAAACAAAGATTTATAAAGATCAGAGGCGGCTCTGTGCCGACTTAAGACTCCAGTTTGCAAACATATGAAAAGAGAGAACTTTTTGGATAAACACTGTAATATTATCCACAGGGATATTTAAAGTAAGATAACTGCTCCAGGAAAATGTGATACTTCCTCTTTCACATGCACAGAAATCATGAAGTTGCCTTAACGTAAGCTTTTCGTGGCCTGTGTGTATTTATGGTGAAGCGAGTGGAGCGGCTGTTTTTCGGCGGCGGCGGCGGCTCTTCTGCTCAGAAAGTTTAGTCCATCAATACTTAATGTCTGGACTGGAATGTCTGTAGACAGACGGGATCTTAAGCTTTGCTGTTTTTGGATGTGCAGCTCTTTAATGTTTGTTTTTTTTCTTTGTGCAGACGTGATGTGAGTTCAGTCTCTGTGCCAGTTGAGTCTGATACCAAGTTATTTGCTTCTGTTGTTGAAAGTAACAGAGTTTAAGCCGTTGATGTAAAGTAGACGTGTAAGTTTATGCAAAATCTTGGAAATTATTGGATACACAACACGGTTTTAACGTCACAGTTTAAAGTACAGTAAAACAAATGATATAATTTTTATTCATTTATTTTAAAAAGTGCAAACACTAGGTCATGGGTCACAATTAGGGAACTAAAACCAACTAATCTTTGGTATTTTATTATGAAAAATAAATGAAATAATTTATAGATTATCAAAATAGTTAGTACTTTTTTTTGCACAGTTCTTGCTAACCGTGATTTACTGGTTTAATCTGGGTTGTTGTTACTAGCCACTTCCTTACAGTCAGTCAATGGAAGCTGTTGCATCATGTTAGCTAGAGCCGCCAGATATCTAATAAGAGGTTTTAGAAAAAGAGAGGATGATAATAATAATAATAATAATCAAAGTGTTTTTAAAGAAGAAAATCAAATAAAAAACAAAAAGGAAAAGTAAAAGAAAAAAATAGGTTTCCAGCTGTTTCTTCAAACCATCACCAGAAGGTGATTGTCTGATTTGTGGTGGGAAAAGAGTAATTGATTTGTTTTCCAACAAATTCTCACATTTCTAAAGCATAGGAAAGTTTGTTGATAAGGTGTTTTGCTAATTTGTAAACCTGTTATGTTACCAGTATGTTGCCAACTGCCAAGACACGGCAATAATTATTGGTTGAGGTTTTACCAGTTTTTGCCTAGAGACTAGAAACACACACACACACACACACACACACACACACACACACACACACACACACACACGAGACAAAACACAAACCTGTTAAAGCATGATGCGTTACATCATCTCAGTTTCTTCAGATTAAGTGTTAATGACTAACAAAGATCACATGTGCAACCTCCCAACGCCACCGTTAGCAACTTACAGTAAAGCAGTGACCAGGGAGAAACCTCACACACACACACTCACACACTCACTCACACACACACACACACACACACTCACTCACACACACACACACACACACACACACACACACACTCAGCCGGTGACAAACATCTCACCGCCTGTCAACCCGTGATATACGACACACACCCTATCGACCAATGTCAAGCGGGATACACCTGATCGACTTTGTGATGTATGAACGCACGTGTGTTAGAGAGAGAGAGAGAGACCGAGAGGGGGCGAGCACAGAGCATTGTGGGTAACATTCGTAGACTCCCACGCTGCTGGTTGCCGCAGTCACTGGAACGGAGTGGTCGTAGATCTTGGGCTGTCAAACCTCTGCTCCTCCTGCTCGGCCCTGGTCCTCCGCTGCTTCACCAGCTGTTTGCTTTAGTCTGGCCTTGTAAACAACACACACACACACACACACACACACAACACACACACACACACAAACACATCTACAGACGCTATTGACTCTCCCACCTTTGTGGTAAACATCATGGCTGTGCACTGGGAGGCGGGGTCATGCAGGCCTGGGAGAGGTTAGCTCTGAGGGAGGCCGGCCTCTTCATGTGGAGTCACAATCAGACTTAGACTGATTTATTGTTTCACTCATGTTTCGCCTTTGGTTGAAACTATATTCGGAGTGTTTTATTTGAACTCTAGAACATTTACTCCTCTATTTATTTTCTGTTTATCTTGCCATTCAAAGCTCAGAAGGAAGGAAATAACTGAAACCGTATATAAAGTAAATCCTCTATTAATTTATTTTACATTTGGCTGCAGCTAATGATTCTTTTCATTATTGATTAGGCCAATAAACAGTCTAAAATCCATAGATAATCAGTTTACAATCATAAAGGACAAAGGAAGGCAGCCAGTGTTCACGTTTTAGAAGGTGGAGCCAAAAAATTTTTGCTTAGAAAATAACTCGACCTGATTTTCAACATTTACCAGACAAATTGAAGTCCAGGTTGACTCTGACTTTCTGTGCATTCATTTTTCACAGAAAATATTAATAATTCACATTTTTAAATACAGACACAAATAACCTACAGTGATATACGTAAAACAAAAGTTATGTGTGAAGTAAAGAGAAGCTCCAAGACAGGGACAAAAGAAGAAGAGAAACCTCAGGAAGAGCGACAGTGGAAGGATCCATCCTGCAGTAGATGTTGAACATGTTGGCCGCAGGAGAAACAGGACGACAGCATGAAGTAAATAAAGTATAAAAGGCACAAAAACTATGAGCTATGAGGGTGCTGAAAAGGATTCCTCACTAACCACTTATGAGTCATATGACCTTTGTTTACAAATGCTGGTTTGTATTTTTATGGGGCGGTTAAAACCCGAACAAACCACATACAAAAATGCAACAAATTAAACTGAACCACTGCGGTTTAACACAGGGAAACACACTGACAGTCAGTCACTTCAACTGGGAAATACTTTTTATTTTGCATCTTGATCTTGACCATAATAGCAATAGAATAATAACTGAATACTTTTAAAAGCATTATTAAAAAGGTGAAGAATTGTAGCATGATATTGAGTTTGGGGACAAATATCAGTATTGGCTTTCGCAAACCAATGATTTGATTGATTAAATAAAAATACAGCCTTCTTTAAATGAGCAGGTGTTTTTAGGCCCAAATGTGTATTAGATATTAATTGGATCATTTTTATATGAAGTTTTAAAATAAACAAGATTAAAGGCAGTGACGGGACTAAAGCAGGACAGGTGCTGCTGGAAAGTTTCATATATATAGCACGACACGTAACCAGCCACGAAGGACACTGGAACACTTGGCTGACGTCCGATTGGTCAAAGTGTTTGCACACTTCAAACAGGAAATGACACGGGGAGGGCAAACAGGAAGTGCGAGGCAGAGCGGTGATGTTGTTCCAGTGTGTTTTCTTTCCCGTCCCGTTCCCATTCCCTCGCTCGCTCGCTGAGAGAGGAAGGAGAGAGGAAAGGCAGTGAGAAAGTCAGCGATAGGGAGGGTATTCAACCTTTCAAACATGCTGACTCAAAACTTTTTAGAGCTGTGATACTTTAGTCAGAGTAAAAAGCAGCATTTTAAGACACTTCAGCCTCCCTGCTGTCGGACACCAACATGTCTCCAGTGGGATAATGTTGCTGCATCTCTGTTGGACGTGTAAGTAAGCGACTGTTTGCTAACGTGTCAGAACTGTGAGTCTATGTTTTGCAGACAGTCTGCAGTCGGCTTGCTCAGTAGTTTGGCTGTTTTGAGCTTATATCAGATGAACTGTGTTGCTCTGCGATATGGAAATGAAGAAGTTCAAGTATTGATATCAGCATACGGCTGGAGATCACTAAAGCCTCGTGGAGCTACTTTCTACATCTGTGCACAGCTGCAAACTTTCCATTCATACTACAGTTGTGGTCTGCGCTGGTCCATGTCGGTGTGGCGATACACGCATGCGCATTTCCCGATTCACACGCCATGATTGCTCATGCCTTTGCAAATGTCCAGACGGTATTTGACTTGTTTTCCAATTAATGCAGTAACTTATTATTTGTGGTGTTAAATTAGTACAACATTTAGCTCTTGCACGACCTCTCTTCAAAACAAGACTCCATTTTGTAATCTGGAGCATATCGGCGCACTTGCTAAGCGCACAGTCGTGGACGTGGACATAGGATTCACTCTCTGGGGACCATGAACTTTCATCTCGAGAGAAACGCTGCCAGATCGTCTGAAAGAATCAGTATTTGCTTCACAACCACTCCGTCCCTATCTGCAGATTTACACAGATGAATGTAGGTACGAGCTGAATGAAGAGGTGACGTGCATCCGGTGAAATGCGGCGGAGTTGTTCGTGTTCATATTGTTCCCCGTGCATGAAACCTCATTGGCATTCAGCAGCAGGACTCTGAGTGCCACGGCGCACTGAAGCGCAGCAGGCAGCATTAATCAATGTGCCGAGCAATCAGCACCCAGCCTAATTCAATCCCCCTTCCAACAGAATGCTGCCATTAGGACAACAGAGGAGTGTGTGTTCACACCACTGTTATGTCTGTGTGATTTGTGTGTGTGCCAGCCGCCGCCACCGCCGCTCCTGCTGCCCCCAAACAAACCCCCCCCCCCCCCTCCCCTTAGAGAGACAGAGTGGGAAGAGGAAGCAGATAGAAAGCATTATGGAGAAGAGCGCTGAGTGAAATTGGGGTTGTTGCTGCTCTTCTTGCAGTGAAGAGGAGAGACAGAGATGACAGTGTAGTTGTTATTGTCATTTTCTGTGGAGGGAGATTAAAGGGAAACAAAAACGTGGCATTGAGCTGAAAAAAAAGTTTTCACGCTGGCTTTCCTGTCAGGCGGCAAAGACGTTCATTCATTCATGTTGTGATAACTGGAGACATTTCTTGACTAGTTTTGAGAAATTCTGACAATGAGGCCTTCAAAGCCTCTGTGTCTTTCTTCTGACACCTTTTGTATCTCCCAGCTTTCTTCTCTGTCTTCCTCTGGTAATATTTCCCTCCTTCTTCCATGTAATCTTCCACAACCCTGACTTCTGTTTGTTTTTCTTTTTATTTTGTCTTTTTCTTTGTAAATTCAGCTAATACGCTGAGTCTGAACACATCCGCAAACTCACATCTGCAATCACACGTATCCATAACTTTCTCTTTGAATTACTGCAAAACCAAATTGTAAATGTGGTTAAAATCTCATAATTTTTAAAAAAGAAGGAAACATCTTTTAAGAATATTTCTTCACTATTGTACAGGCAGCGTCGGCTCTTTTAAACTTTTCAAACCGATAAAGTGTCAGAACAATGTGTTCCTCAGCTTTCCTCTGATTAACGCAGATTTAAGTGCTGTTTCGCAGGTTTTCCCGCTTTGCAAAAAGCTGTATTTCTAAACACGACTGAATCCTTGTTGAACAGACAAATTCAAAGATTTAAATCTTTCTTAAAAAAAAAAGTCATTTCACACTGAAAAAACATTTTTAAAAATGGAGTTACATTATTATAGTCGGTTTATTTCAGCTCCTTCATTGTCGGCTTCATAAAAGATTAACAGTGCTACAAAAATACCTGCATCGACCTGTTTCAGATCACCGCTGCTCTTTCACAGTTGTCGCTGTGTTATTTTTCCAGCCTGTGCGCAGGATCTACTCTCCTCTCTCCAACATCCAGAACTTGGCGACCCGGTCGCGGCGCTGACGGCGTCTCGGTTGCCAGTTTGAGTGAAGAAGGCTGTCACTCGGCCGAGCTCTCATCTGGCCCGTAGATTACAGAGGCGATGTCTCAGCAGCTCCGGGAGACTTACAGTATCTGTCCGTTCTCAATCAAGCGAGCGTTAGGGCGAACTCGTCGAGAGCCTATTGATCTGAAACCGACGTATGGCTGCTGTCAAGAGGAGACTGAGGGCTCCATCAATATCATTCTGCTTCCCTCCAACTCAGCCACAGGTCAATCCATATCTCTGCAGGTCTCTGTTCCCCTCCGTTTCTACGATGCTTACCTCACTTCCTCTTTTCCTTTTATGTGTGTGACTTCTTTGATCCCTGCAATCTTTGAAAAATTAAACGATTACATATTGATCCTCGGGAACATTACAGTAGAAATTAATTGCAAGACATAATATGATCGACCAACATCATTATTTGATTTGAATTTTAAGATTTAGACTTAGAATAAGGGGAAAAAAATGATCCAATATTAACTTTAATGAACTTTTTTAATGCCTCTGAGCAAATTTGCTTAATTTATTATTGCTTTTATTTTAAATTTATGATTTAATTGATAGATATTTCCAGTTCAATACAATGTGGGTCTTTGCAGTTTGATTGTATTGTATTCATGGCTGAAATGATTTAAGATATTCCTTCATTAGTCCCACAGTGGGGAGGTTTGCAGTATTACTGCAGCGAAGTGACAGTACTGCAAAATGACAATATCAAATACTTAAAAAAGATAAATAATATATTTACAATAGATATTCAAATATAAGAAAAATACAAAAAATAGCAGCAGATAAGTGTTAGATGTTAAAATTATTGCACATGACGATATAGAAACACTGGATTTACCACTTCAGGCCTCTAAAAAAACAATCTGAGTCACACTCACTAGTAAATATTACATGATTTTAAGGAGCCACAAGGGACCTACTGCTGAGGTCGGCCAGCGGCATCAATAAAGAACACAACAGGTGCATTTTCCACCTGCAGCACTGCTAGCTGCAGCCTGTGTATGACTTAACGTGGAGAACAGTACGCGTGGTTATTTTGATGCAGGTGTCAGCGGATGATTGTAGTCACTAAAAGATGTGGTCACCATTATGTTGGTAAAAGGCCACACTTTCACCTCCTGTAGTGGGGTCACAGCTTAGCAACAGTGGGTCTGAGGCCATAGCAACAGTAGCCACCGGCTCAGTCCAGCTATGCAGTAATTGGACCCTCTGACTCAGATCGACGTGCACGAACACACACGTCATCATAAGGACACATGTACATACTGTAG
Organism: Seriola aureovittata; assembly: GCF_021018895.1. NCBI lineage: Eukaryota > Metazoa > Chordata > Actinopteri > Carangiformes > Carangidae > Seriola > Seriola aureovittata. Next base: position 18,524,364 of record NC_079385.1, on the reverse strand, counting down.
CACAAAGTATGTGTTTGATAGAATGTGTGTGAGAGATGTGTGCCATTAGAGAAGTGTGTGTGTGTGTGTGTGTGTGTGTGTGTGTGTGTGTGTGTGTGTGTGTGTGTGTGTGTGTGTGTGTGTGTGTGTGTGTGTGTGTGTGTGTGTGTGAGAGAGAAACAGCAAACAGAGTGTGTTTTATAGTGACTCCATTAGTGTAAAAAATGAACCTGCCTGCTGGTGCTGCTACACGGTGCCTGCTCCTCTGCATGCTGCACCGTCCTTGGGTAGGCGTCATTTGTGTGTGTGTGTGTGTGTGTGTGTGTGTGTGTGCGCGTGCGCGCAATTTCCTTGTGGGTATGTGCATATCTTCCCATTCAACATGACAGTGAGCACTAATGACATGACGTGTTCATGTACCTTGAAGGTGTGTGAAGTCTCGCTGCTCAAGGTCATTTTTGGGGCAGTCCATTTTCTAACCGGCTCAAATACTGATATAGGAGGACATTATTCACTGCCGGGGCTGCTGGGAAATCCAATTTGGATTTGAAACTAGAGAAGAGGAGGAGGAGGAAGGGGTGATAGAGACAAGGGTTTTGTTTTTGTTTTATTGTTTTTGAGCCATTGATCAAGAAGGAGTCGCACACTATGGGCACATCTGTCACAACGCCTTGTATGTGCAAGCATGAAGCACATGAAACATGCAGCAACATGTGCAAACTATACCATGGCGTTTGGTACAAAAAATATCTAAATTTATCATTTAAATTACATGTAATGTATAATTGCATCATAAAATTACACAATTATAAAATTACACATAATTATAAAATTACGGTTAATTTTGGTTTTTTTTAATTATAAATTACACATAAAATTATGCATTATTACAAATTTACATGTAATTTTATATATACCTGTAATTTTATGATTTTAATTCCCAAATTAATTTCATAATTGCATCATGAAATAAAACAGTACAGGCAGTGGAGCTCCTCCTTTTTTTTATAATTTACAATACAAGAAACTAGAGAATGCATGGCAAAATATTGGCCTATGACTTGTTAAGAGGAACTGAGCTTCCCTGTAGTTTCCACCCTGTGTATTAGGAAAAGATAGCGGGGACCTAAGATGGATCCCTGAGGAACCCCAAAGGAGATACCAGAGACAGAGGATGAGGAATGGCTGAAAAAGACCCGTAACGCTTCATCAGAACAATTTCTCCTGCCCCTAGAAACTACCCTCCAGTTTCCGTCAATTTCTGTAAATTTCCGAAACCAGGAGTAAATCATTCATGGTTTATTACAGAGTATGTTCCTTGATAAGTGACATTAAAACCTGAGTGTCATTGGTAATTTGCTTTTTCTGTCTTGAAAGGCAATTTAAAAAAAAAAAAAATCTTTATCAGTGCGAGGGAGTAACGACAGTGACAAAGACGGTTTGAAAATGTGAGAGGGCGTAACCTCAGGATGACAGTGTTACTGATGCTGATGGCTGCAAATCACACACATACACACTCATCTCTTGCATCACATTTACTCCCTTTTTTGCATTCTGCTCGCGTCCTCAGCTTCGCAGTAAATGTACACAATAAAAAAAAAGAGAAAGAGGGGGGGAGTGGGTGACCGAGACAGAAAGTGACACACTTATAACGGGAGAGAGAAAGAGGAGGGAGGAGTGCAGGAAAGCAGGGAGAGGGAGAGGGAGGAAGGGAGGGAAGGAGATGCTGTGGGTGAGTGAGAGGAAGCGCTCATTAATTCGAATTTAAAGGATGTGAAGAGAGGATGGCGAGCGAAGCAGCCAGCGATCGCAGGACTGAGGGAGGAGAGGGAGACGGGAAAGAAAGAGATGGATGAGAGAGTTGGACATCACTGGTGAACTGTGCGTCCACTGATCCACAACGTCCAGGTGGTTCTGTCTATCTGCTGGAGCCACAGAAGAAGAAGAAGAAGAAAAAGAAGAAGAAACAGACAAGGGGGGGAAAAAAGGAAGAAGAAGAAAAGAGAGACAGGACTGCTCTGTTCTGTTTCTCCGCTGCCGACCGCCAAACGGAGAGTGTGTGAGAGCACTCCAGCTGAGCGACACCACACACACACACACACACACACACACACACACACAAACGTCACACACGACAGGAACACATTCAGTTTGCTGCCAGTGAATATCATCCACTACTTTCAGCAGCTGCCATTAGTTGAGCTGAGATTTACAGGCTGTTTCATGTGGACCAGAGGTGGGATTCGAAGCAGGTGAAGCCTTTAACAGGTTGTGTGTGTGTGTGTGTGTGTGTGTGTGTGTGTCTGTGTGTTTGTGTGTATGTGTGTGTGTGTGTTAGCTGCTGCTGTTCATCTGTGCTTGGAGATCCAGCTGTTTTATAAAGAAATATCAGCAAAGAGAATCTGAGGGCATTTGAGTTGCCGGAGAGTTTATAAGCATGTGTTGAAATCTGGAGAAAGAACATCAAACAGAAAAAGGAGAAGAACGTTTTTAAAGAAAAGGTTGGTTTTTTTTGTGGGGTTTTTTTTTTTAACTCCTGGAGAAGCAGCGAGCTCTCGTACACCACCACCGCCACCGCAGGAACAAGCGCCTCATCTCGGAGCAGAAACGCAGCACCTCGCCTCGCCTCTCCTCCAGGATGCTGAAACCAACGTCCCCAGGAGCCGGGAGTCACGATGTGGATTAGGAGTCCCGAGGAGGCGCCAGGGAGGGATGAGGTTGTGGAGGGTGAGAGGGCAAGAATGGGCTGCCCCTGCCCCGTGGCACCTCCGGCTGCCTCCACCACCGCCTCCCCGTGAGGATGCAGGTCCTACAGATCGTCAAGGAGCTGGTGTCGCCTTCCAGACGCAGGGCAGCAGCCAGATTCGGAGGTGTGTGCGTTTATATGTACGTCGGTCATTTTAATGATCCATCACTATTATAGCCACTGATTGTGTTTCTCAAAGTGATGTAGTGCAAAGGTTTGACCTAAAAACATCAGAAGGAATATCGGACATTAGACAGTGAGTGTTGTCCAGGCTACATCATCAGCTCAGTGTGAGGAGAGGGCAGCAGCCCAGAGGATTTATGAGCCTTGTGAATATTTGCTGTAGGGTTCGACCGATGTAAGAGGCAGGAAAAGCTTTTATTAAAGAAGGTTATTGGCCAGTTACGTAGCCTCCCTCTGACACGACGAAGCTCTGCTGTATCGTCTGAATGCCGCGTCCACGACCGGGTTCAGTTTCCCAAAGATTTATTAGAATCAAGCAAAGTCTTAGTTCATGTGTCACTGTCAGTGTTTCTGCCAGGATGAAAACCACCACCATCATAGACGTGGTCACGACACAATGGATAGTACAAACAGGGATGACGGCACACACCCTGAAAAGTCACCGCTCCCTGATTAACCATCTTGAGCTGTTTGTGATGTAATAATCATCATCAATCAATGTGACCCGCCTACATGAGGAAAACCAACTTCAGCTCGTTTTGTCATTTGCTAACAGTGATTTCTTTTTCTTTTTTTTTTTAAAGACTAAATATATAAAAGATATAAAAATGGTTTATAATTAAGTTATCAATTAGCTTGTTAACACTTTACAAATCATAAATAAACAAGTTATAACACAGTTTTCATACACTGATACTACTCATTAATCTTCCTAATGAGTTACTATCGTTTATAATTGGTGTTGTAAAGTGTAAAACACACCATCATTTATTAATCATTTGACTTTTTTTATTCTTCCACGCCGCCGACAGTCAAAGCGGGAGCCATATTGTTTTTTCGTCTGTTCGTCCGTCCCATTCTCGTGGGCACGACATCTCCGTAACACCTTGAAGGAACTTCTTCAAATTTGGCACAAATGTCCACTTGGTCTCAAGGATGAACTGATTAGATTTTGGTGGACAAAGGTCAAAGTGTCACACAGAAATTATGACAAAAAATTTCACAGAAACGGTTCATATTATATATGATTCTGGATAAACAGGGATGTAACCTGGAACTAGCCTGAGTGGCGGAGGGATACGACCACGAGGAGGTGATTCTGGTTTGGTTTTGAACTAGTGTGACGTTAATTATTTTGTACTGACTGTCATTGAGGATGGGGTTAAACTTCCTGCTGAGCCTGTGTGGCATTTGTCTGAATGGAGGGGAGCCTCCACTGTAATGGCTCTGTTGCTCTGTGTGTGTGTGTGTGTGTGTGTGTGTGTGTGTGTGTGTGTGTGTGTGTGTGTGTGCGTGTGTGCGTGCCCTGCAGCTGCATTTCTCTGGTGTGCGATGAATAACGAAGCATGGCGCCCACAGTAATGTGACACGCTGTGACCTCCGACCCCTCGTCCTGTGTCCTGATTGGTTCAGCCTGCGTGCGTTCGCCTCGATCTTTAATCTGCTTCTGCAAAATAACCGTCATTTTTATTATTTTTTTTTAAATTGTTGTTGCCACAAATTTATCCGAAGCTTTCCTTCCCTGCGGGAGGATGAACGCCACAGCTTGTTGTTGACTTCTTGCTTCAGTGCTTCAGATACAAAAAGGAGGTAGATTTGCATGAATTTAACGAGGGGGCTGATGGGCAGGTAAAAATGTGTTGTAATTAGGATGCTGATGGTAATTTATGATAATTTCTCCTAAGTGCATTCATTTTTTCGCAGCATCTCCAGGTCTGTGTGTGCACTTATATTTGCCTGGACTGTTTCTCTCTGAACTTTAGGAAAATGTCAGAAGTGATATTTTTCAGTCTCTTCTTCTTCTTTTAAAAAATGTTACGTTTAGCTCAGTTGGTGCTGGAAAACAAACGGCCTTTCCTTTCATTTGTGCCATAAAGTAACCAGGTGTAGAAACCAGTGTAAAAGGAGGATTCACTTTTAAAGGCTTTTATTCAAGTACAAAACTCTTTTGCCTCTCGACAGCTGGCTTTGATAACAGCTTTAATTTATCAACTAAACCCCACTAGTGCGCTCACGGAGGAGCAATTAAACCACGGAAGCAGGAGCTGCAGCTCGCGGTTCCACTGGGAAGTCAATAATATTTTGGGTAGAAATTGCTTTTGTGCTGGTGAAATGATAGATGGAGGCAGATGTTAACATTCAGGAATGCAGCAGTTTTTATTTTTGGGGCGCGTGACCAAGGTCAGGTTTGTGTTTGGGTTTCATTAAGGTCCCAGTGTTACAGCTAAATAACAAGTTAACCTCTTGAACCGACGAGGAGACGACTCTGTGATCATGTTAATGGAGTCGGTGCAGATGTGTCGCCGTCACTCCGATCTGATATACTGTGTTTTTAATAGGAGCTGTGGAGACTGAATCATCAGCGCTGTGACAGAGTTGGCATTAATTAAGTAACAGTGACAAAACTCATCACACTTTTCTGATTTAATGCTTCTGTTGAACCCATTTAAATAACAGTCACACATCCGATCACCTTCCTTTAATTGTTCAGATTCCTTTATCTGATTGGTCAGGGAGTTCTCCTGGCTGAAAGTGCTACCATCAAATCCCAGTTGGCAGACATTAAATGTGAAAAATAGACTTTTGCCGTTGCTGATTCGCTAAAAATCTGCTAAATATGAATGAAAACGTTTGAAAATGCTCTGATTTAAATACTGGAAAACAATTGCTGCAAGCATAAAGCGTAGTGTTAGGATTTCTGTCAGACTCAGAATTATACACAGTTTAGCTTAGAAAACGTCTCTATTGAAAACCTGCCATGCATTATTTGGTTGTTTTCTGTTTCTTACCTTTTATATCGTCCTGTTCGACTGTGAATTATGTTCATTTAATATGCATATATTTCACACCAGCACGATTTTGTTTGGGAGAAACTGCAGCAGTGACGAGATTCTTTTCAAATATTCTTGAGTTTCCGTCAGATTTTATCCATCTATCTATCCATCTATCTATCTATCTATCTAACATCAGCGTGTGAGACAAAACATTCACACTACACGTATCAGCAAAATATTCACTGTGAATGACGACTCGACGGACGAACACAATCACGTTTCGGAGGCTTGTCGTCACAGTGAGGTTGCCAGGCAACCAGCAGAGACGCTGCTGGTTTTAGTAAGAAATAAACAGGAAAAAATGCAACTTTGTTAATTAGTGTGACTTAGAGGTGTTTGTAAGAGTCTTGAACTTTAGAGCCAGGCTAGCTGTTTCCACCCGTTTCCAGTCTTTATGCTAAGCTAGGCTAATCATCTGGCAGATCTGAACTTTCACTCTGACTTGAGTGGTTTGGATTTTCAAAGTCAGGAAAAACTCACGAACCCAGATTTTAAAGGGTCAAAATATGATTCAACATATTGTTTAATAATTACATGAGCTGATAACGAATGGAGTCCTCCTGAGACTGTTGCTTTATAAAGATGAATTTGAAAAAAGTAGGTGTTGAATTTAGAAAATTGTAAGGTAAAAATAAGTGGCAGCACTTCAGAGGCAGAGACACAGGTCAGGCAATATGACCGTGGTCTTGTTTGTTTACAGTAACTGCCCTAATGCCACTGAATTAATGTCGTAACGATTTATTGATTTTTATTTTTTTTTTTAAATGTTACAAGTGGAAGCTTTTGCCATGACCGACCTGCACTTAGCCTCCAACTCCCCAGTGCAGCTACTCCACGGCGCTGTTAGACGCCGCTGCGAGCGTGCAGACCTGATGACAAGTGTGTGAAAGCTGCCGCGAGGCAGGTAAGTGTGTGTAATCAGCTCTAAAGGCACAGACACTTAAACAGAGAGAGCGTCGCAGAGATTTTCAGCTGCTTTATCGACTGGCCCGGGAACGATTCGCGCTTTCCATTTGGCTGTCGCCTTCGTCTCCGTCCGTCAGCCCCGCGGAGGAGAATCACCTTGGCTCCTCTCTTGGCTTGGATCAATGCAGGCAGATTTAGAGATGGCCTTCAACCGATACAGGACAAATACACACACATACATAAATTCACAGACTCACTGCAGTGCCGTGCTGGGGTGTGATGACGGGATGTGATGGGTGTACGGTGCTAGCAGATGTTGCCAGCGTGAGTCCCGTGATGAGGGTGGGGCTCTGAGACTGAGAGATATAACTCATGTGTGAGAGAGAGAGAGATGATGAGGAATCGGCAGGTTGTGTGTTGTGCAGTATATAGTATATAGTATAAGTATATCAACATACAAGAGTGAAATATTCCTTTATGGCGCAGCAGTTTCTTCCTTTTCCACGTTGTCAAACTAACAAAGTGATGAAAACATGGAAGCGCCGTCTTGAGCGCGCTCAGTGACGTCTGCCACACGTGTCACATTCATCGTAACAAAGGAATATGTCACCCAATACAACAGTATGGCTCTTTAATGAAGGATACGTATATTATTGATCCTGGTTTCTTTTTAAGGGAATTTTCAGTATCGATGTTACGGCTTTGTAGCTCGTCAGCGGAAAGTTGCTGGTTCAGTTCCCTCGACTGACTAAGAAAACATGTGAAAGAAATTAACATATATATATTTCCTTGGAGTGGCCACTGAAATACCTGAGAGGAGAAACATGTTGCTGTGTGAATATGAAGCAGGGAGCTGTCAGAAAACGTGTTTCATATTTTCGTCAGCGTATTGACTTGCGGCTCAGCTACAGTAGCCTGAGGGAGCCCCGAGGCCTCAACCTCGGCCCTCATTTAAAGCCGTTTGTAGAGTGGGACTCCCCCCCCGGGACCTCATTATGACTCGACAAATACTATTATAGGCTCTCATTAATAATTTGCACTGCAGCCTTCGTACGTTTCTGTCTGGAAGAAGAAAGAAACGGCACAGAAAAAAACTAGCCAGAGCCCAAACCAACGAGATGCTGATTCATGCAAGAGTCGATCCAAGATTATCGGGGAGAGGGTCGCTGCCTTAAGGAACTTAAAAAAACTAGGATGAATAAAAGAAAGTATACTGACAAAATATTTTACTTTGGGAGTCGGCTTGTAGCTGGAAAACTCTGCAGCTCAAACGTCGTAAGATAAGATCATCTCATATGTACTGGGAAATGATGCGTGCTACATCCTTTGCCTACTGATGGACTCAGTGCTCTGTTCATCATTTGACATCAGAATAACACACCTGTGACCTTCACCGAACTGTTCTCTGCAGATGAAGACCATGAGATGCAGCTGAAAGCTCAGGAAAAATAACATTGCAGTAAATGGGCATCGCGCCGAGGTTCTTTATTTTCGTCAAACTACAAACAAAATAAATAAAAATGACCCTTCAAGCTCAAAAGCCAAATGTCTAAATGTTTTAAGTTCAGCTACTTTATTGATATTAATTGACTATATTTGATAAAAATCTAAAACTGGGAATTATCGCTAAAGTCAGCTGTGTCCCAGTTCAGGGGCGTTGCATCCTTCGGAGGTCTAGGAAGGCGCGGTTCCCCGAAGATTTTATTCGGGGACGCAGCGACTCTCGGGGGATAAGTAAGGCCGCGAAGGATCCACCTGTTGGATCCTTTTTTGCAGTGAAGGACATCTTTTGAAAGGAGCCTTTGAAATGCAGCCGTCGAAAGATGAGGCTCCTGAACAGAGACGCAGCTATTGATTGTATAGGTGTTTATTCAGCACGCGGGGAAGTTGGAGGGATGGGACGTTTGCAGCTTTTGAGGCAGTCACTGGCTCTGGATCGAACCCCTGCGGTTAATCTTTGCGTTTGGCAAAATCGTAGGTAGTTCTCCTCTCCACATACGTTATCTCCCCCAGCTGCTGCAAATCCCCGGAGGATCTGCAGGTAAAACCGGTCCTGTACAAAGAGAGCTTTTCTCTGCAGCAGAGTCTATCTGGTGCCTGTAGCGAGGGGAGGAGGCACAGAGCAGTTTGGATTTATATCAAGTCTAAAGCCAGACTCTGCTGCTGCCAGACTGCAGCCTCCTCCTGGTCAGCACCCTCGACAGCTCGGTATCTCTCTGCATTATTCAGCAGCCCTCGTACTTCTTTCTCTCTCTCTCTCTCTCTCTCTCTCTCTCTTTATCTCTTTCTCCGCTCCTCTCCCTCCTGTGGCAGCGAATTCAAATGCTGCGCCAGGAGCTTCAAAACAAGGACACTTCTCGGCGTTTTGCATACCAACGTGTGAACCATCTGTGGGCATAATGTGGGTGTGTGAGCTTTTTTGTGTGTTTATGTGCGGAGCCGGAGCTTGAAGGGAAAACCGCACACCGGTTTAGTTGAGGAGGGACGGTCGGGACAGTCCAGGCCCAGCGGGTGTCGGGTTGAAGCCGCCTGCTGACATCCACACTGTAGCAGCCGGGCTAATTGCCTGTCTGTCCTCCCTAAAGGGCACGGCTGCGGTGCTCTTCATACCGCTGCTGTCAGCCTCCGTGGCAGAACAGAGCAGAGAGTTTAATCTCCAAAAATGCCTGTTCTTTTTTTTTTTTTTTCTCCCTCAGCGGCTTCAGCTTCACGTGAACATCTCGGCTTGTTTTATATCTTTCACTGCTCGTGTCAGATTTAGCTGAAAGTATCGATCCCCCCCCCCCCCCCCACGCTCACTGATTCACACCTAGGCCTTTTAAATTATGTATCAAGTGGCTCTGCAGCCCTTCAAAAATCATTACTGAGCTTAAGCCGACACACATGCTCACATACACCATCCTGCTCGCCGGAGAACCAAATGTGGATTCATCTTGGCAGCGTCTGACCAAAAAGATTAACTTCCCTTCCTCTGCTTTGTTTCAGTCATCAGGTCGGTTGTTTTTCGGAGCGTGCGCCGTCCCGACTTGTCCCGTCTTGTTAATAGCAAGCTGGTGACAGTCATGATGTTGGCACGGAGTCCTGCATGTTGTGGTGATAACAGCCTCTGTGCTACGATCAGCTGCGTTTGATCAAAACTTTGTTCTCTGGGCTGAATGTAATGCCGCAGCTTCATCAGATTAGTGGCAGATTTCAAAGGCGTGTCGTCTGTTTGCACCAGTTTTAGGCAGTTTACTCTGCAAAGAAATGTGTCACTCAAAACAACATTTATTAGTTATTCTTCTCCATATTCTCTCTTTCACAGCTCAGGAATTTGAATCCTTTCTTTACCAATTTTTCAATTTCCTGTCAATAATCAGGAAACCACACGGCTTTCACGTCCTGAGTTGCTCTCTCAGATTAAGACGACTACAGAGGCGTCTTTTCTCAGTCCTCTCTGTGTGAGAGGATGACAGCTCATTAGATTAAATAAAGCCTATAAATCATCCTTACTCTTTTATTTTGACAGGGTTTAATATTGTGCGGATTGAGTGTTGAGGTGAAAGAGCAGCAGTTTTCCAGTGAAGTAAAGAGTTCAGTCTTATATATTGTTATTAATAACTGTGTGATGGCAGAGAAAGTGTGTGTTGTTTGAAAACCAGCAAAACAAGGAAGTGACTTCCAAACTTTAACCGGTGAGGAAGTTGGACTAGTTGCCTTTGAGGAACAGCGACTGTTTTTCACTTTCTGTGATGAGCTGTGGGAGCTAATAATAATAATAAAGAACTTATTTTGCACCTGTCGTTACAAGAAACGCAGCTCAGAGTGCGTTAAAGATTGAAAACAAGTTAAAAGACCGAGCAGGTAATTTAAACAGCAGGTACAGTTTTAAACAGCATCTCAAAAGAAAAGGAGGGAATGATGATCTGAAGATTATTTCTCCCCTGGGACGACTTGTACCTGTATTTAGCGCCGTCTGCCTCTGATCTGTATCCACATTTAGCCTCTTTGAACAATACGACTGCATCTAATTATGCTGCAGGCAGCTGCTTCACCCACCGACAGACACTTTGATATTGATTAATATTTGCCTTGTGGGAACTCGCACTGCAGCTTCGGTCCTCGGCTGATTTCTGACGGCAAATAAAAACGTTGAAGTCATTAAAAACATGGCGCTGAGTCGAGTGGTAGGGGGTCACGGCACGATCTGAAATATTAGGACAGAACTTTTAGTAATTAATTATTTCCAGCAGTGAATAAATGGACAAAAAAAATAAACGAGGAGCCATTTTATCTACTGTATTGACAAAAAATATATGATTTCCACCACGAAGATGAAAGTTAACCCTAGCGCTGACCTTGTAGTCACACACCTGCTGTTCCTCCAAACATGGCAGCGCGCTGATCTGAATCTACTCCAGGTAACACATGTCAAATGACCCCAACTCTCCCTTTTAAAGTTAAGCAGCTACAGCTCAAAAATGTGTCTGTTCAACCGGCGAAGAGACGGCGATCAGGGCCGGCTAAATATAGTCAGTGCTGCAGGAGTGTTTTTGTATATCGCAAACAAAGTAATAAATAAATAAAGGAGAGATTGAAGCTTCGACAGGCCTCGGTGCAGAGTGAGTCTGGCATTGCACGAATACAGACGTGGATTAAGTGGACTTCCAGAAAACGGCGATGATGACGCTTGAAAGCGGTAAACGTCCGCCCTATCTATTCTCTGTGTGACCCACGGAGCTTCTGAAGTGATAAGAGCACTTCACTCTCATCCGCCAAACTCTCTCCCCTCACGAGCGCAGATATTTCCTGTACTGATGCAGCAGCGAGATACAGCCGAGACGACAGGCCAGCTTCTTTTTCTTCTCTCCTTTTTGCCTGTTGCTCATTTCAGCCCCACCCCCCCCCCCCCCTCGCTCTCTCTCTCTCTCTCTCTCTGATGCGCCACATCACAAGACCCTTCACGGCACATCACGTCCACTCCGTAATGAAGTTTTAATGGAAACTTTTTTATCATCAAACTGTCATCGTCTGCCCTCCTTCAGCTTCCCTCGCTGAAGGAAGGGCTGAAGGGCTCGACTTGAAAGAACAACAACAAAGAAAAACTCTTACGCACATTGGGAAATTGTTTAATTGGTAAATTTTTGTGCCATAAATAATCACACTGTAATGAACGGTCCACTCTCTTTGTAAACACGAGTGCAGTTCCTCTGGTTTTTTCTTTTGGATCGTCGTGTTTTACTTTTTTGTGACATTTGGAAAAACTTCTCTGAAAACAGCGATTCCCTCTGTCGCGTCTCTGTCTGACGTGCTGAATGGAGCTTGTTGTGTTGTTGTGTTTGGGTGGGGAATGTTGTGAGTGGGACTGACTGATTTCTGCCTCTCCGTCCGTCCGTCCGTCTGTCGTAGCCACAGCAACAAACAGCAGCATTGTTGACAGCAGCAGTCTCTGATCTCACTTCTCTTCGCCTCTCGCTCATGTTTCCTCTCCGTCCCCTCTCTCGCCGCGCAGCAGTGGGCAGTGACAGTGATGGGACGTGGTAGTTCAGGTTGTCTCTTGTGTGTGTCGGGAACCGGGTTGAACTGAGACCGATGCGGACGAAGGCTCTGACCCGCTTGGAGGATCCGCTGGATGGCCTGAAAAGAGGTAAAAGATGAGAAGGAGTCGGACATCTCATGCAGACGATACAGGCAGTGTGTGGTTTATAGGATCTGATTTAAATGGGTGTTTCTGAGGGTAAAACCTGTGTGACGGTTGGTTAGTGGATTTTCCTTTCAATCTGTTTGTCTTTGATTCCTTTTTTGCAAATATACAGAAGGCAGGGTGAGATACTTTCCACAACACAAAAATGTCCAAAGAGTTGCAATAAAAGTTGCATTGTGGTGTAAAATGTAACACAGACAGTAACAGAACTTGTCTGTAAAGTGCAGTACACATACATGAACAGCAACCTACTGAAAACAAAACATTGGTCACTGAGTAATCGCTATATATATATATATTTTTTTTTTTTTAAATTATAAAAATGTAAAAAATTTCCAGATGATATGACGCAAACATTCGTGTTCCCCAGAGGATGAATCCAGATGATTCCTGAGCCACCGACAGGACGAACTTACCTGTAAAAGTAGCTGTAGTTTGTCTGTGTATTAATCTTCCCACCAGTAACAAAGAAAATAGTTCACACTTGTAACAAACCACAAAGAACTAAAAGAATAAGAAAATATTAAACATTTTTGATTCATATCACACTTTAAATTTTTAATTACCATTGTTCCATAACTATAGAAATACATCTCCTTTTAATCCCTTTTTATTTTTTTTGCTTTTCGTGCCATAAACTTTCAAACATCTCTCAAAAAGTGATGCATACTCAGCTTTTTAACATGTTCAAATGCTATTGATTTATTACATTTATTTATTGCAGAGTCCAGATGCAGTTAAAAGCTTGAAATAACTTTATAAATCAAATGACTGTCAGACCGGCAGCAGTACATTATCATCTCCTCACGCTCTTCATCTAAATATAATGCCCTGATGTCACAATGCTAATATTAGATGCTCATGGTAGATAATAATGTGCTGTGAAATGTCTGCTGTTTAATGGGTCACACTTTTTACTTGAAGGTGCCGCATGTTAGCATGCTAACGTTAGCATTTAGCTTAAAGCAGATCTGAGTTTTTGTAGCACGGTGGCTGCAGCTTGATTATAACAGTATTAATACAGAGTATACATGGTTCATTATTCGTGGTTCTTGTTATTGTTTGCGTCTGAAGAGCTTCACCTTCAGGTTCAGGACTGCTGGAGTCTGTGATTACCGGTTGACACTGAGAGGTCACGTCATGTTCACGTGGTCAAACCTGGGTTGGAAAAAGCAGACTGAGAGACAGATGGTTGTTTTGGAGGCTGGGTAATAACATGTAATAGTGAAGTGTCTGCAGTTGCCTCATCAGTTGTTTGTTGTGAAGTGGGTGACATCATTTGGTCTGTGTGTGTATGTTTGTGTGTGTGTGTGTGTGTCTACATCTCAGTCACTTCTCATAGAGGCGCTAGATGTTTCAGCTTTACTTTAATTAGCAGCACTGACTGTTAAAGACGCTGCACACGTTCTATTTTACACGGTTTCAGTTCATGTGGTGCAGCTCAGATCTTCATATACTCACTTTAGGGAAACTTATAATAGAATAATATAAAATCATGTTGCAGACAGTTGCATCACTGTTCGGGAACTTCAGGTGATTCTGTGAGTTTGAAGCGAGAAGTTGTGTCACAACGTCTGAGCAGAAATGTCTGCAGCTGACAAGTATCTGTGTCCGTGCTGATTCACATGCTGATCATTTTCTTAATCAGCTGATCAATCAGTTGGTCTGCTCTACAAAACGTAAGAAAAATAGAAACATGTTCATCACAAGTTCAAACAGCCGCAAATCAAAAAAGATTTTCACTTTATTAACATGAAAAACAAAGAAAAGATGAAAATATTAAGATTTAAGGAGTTAGAACAAGGGAATTTAAAACATGGCATAAACCAAATCAGTCAATTATTTAAATTATTGCCAATTAATTCAATTGTAATCACTATTTTTTTCACAAAGAAAAACATGCAATGATACAGCACTTCCAACGTGCAAGATACTTTTTTAAAGAACACGAAACAGTCCTTGATATTTTTTCAATTTTTATAGGCAACTTTGAAAATGTGTCGTAGAATAAACTCCACAAGAATATAAATAAATAATTTGCTTTTAAAGCTGTTAAAATGCATGAAAACTTCCACCTCTGAATCACCAGAATTGTAAATGTAAGAAATCTGCATTCATGCAAATTCAGTTTTACAGAAAAGTTTTAATTGTCAAACTGCTGTCGTATGAATCGTTTCAGGTCTATGTGCAACTACCAGAAAAAAAACATACAACACAGCAGAGAGCTTCAGTCAGTCACAACTTGTTTTGTTTTTTTCTGTAACTAAATAATAAAAAGTACCAATAAGGGAACGGTTAAAGTACCGGATCGATAAGCGGTATTGAGTACCATTAAAATCTTAACGAATACCATCCTTAGTCGTCACACTGAAAGCTTCCAGAGTTAAACTTCCTGCTCGGCTTTAATGGAAATGTAAGCAGCTCAGTATTAAAGCATCTAATTATTATGAAGAGCTTGGTCTGAGTAGAAGGTCAGAAACCCAGACAATCATGGATCAGGTGACGTGACGCGTCGTGCCCGTCTGAATGGAGGTCAGGTGCGGCTGTAAGAGCCTGAACGCAGCAGCTGAACCAACTGAAGTGTGAAAGCAAGAACAAAAGACAGGAAATGAGTTCCTCTCCAAAGCAACCTCTCCACTGTTATTACTGTCATTATCATCATCATTATTATTATTTGTCTGTCTGTGCAGATAGCATATACGACAGGGAGAGAAATGCACAAAGAAATGGTTGGAGGTTTTTGCAAAGAGCTGAAACAGGCGACGACTCCTTAACACGAAGAACAAAGAGTTGCTCGTTACGTCGGGCAAAAGGCGGCTTCAGGAGAGCCGAGGAAACGAGAAAGGCTGTGATTATCCTCGTGGCGGTGTTCGTCGTCAGCGCCGGTCTTTAACCGCGGCGATAATGAGGAACTAACATACAAATACACCCCGCTGCTCTTCCTGTCACGTGTCACGCCAGCAGAATTGAATCTGAGGCCTTTTTCAAGTGGGTAGATTGAAAACCAAATATAGAGAGAGATTTTCTATCTACATTTAATGGCGCACTTGTTGTATATTCATTAGCATGTGTGTGTATCTCAGTTAGTGTGTGATTGGCCTTTGAACCCCTCGGTGTGTCAGACACCGTTGAAGCTGTTTGAGATTCAAGGACGAGGCAGTCAATGAAGCAAAAAACCTTTTAGCTTTGAAACAATCAGGAGCTTTATATTCACAGATACAACTACTGATTATTTTCATCACTCTGTTTTTCTTCCGCTTATTTTCTTGATTATTCAGTTGCTTTATAAAGAAATAGTGAAAAAATGCCACTCTGACGTTTTCAGATTGCTCGTTTTGGCTGAGCAGAAATCAAAGATATTCAGGTGAAACCAGTGAAGTTTTAATAAAAATAAACATCTGAATCAATTGTTTAAAAAGTTGAAGTGGAATCAATGCTTTTATTCATTTCATTGCATTTCTAAAAATAAGATAAAAAATAATGTAAAAATCAGAAAAATATAAATCAACTGATCAATTGATATGTTATATATATATTATAATCATCTGCGGTGGCCACAGTGACTGAATGTTATTTTATTACTTTTAACAAGTGTCTCATAGATGTGGTAAATGTCTTGACTGGAGGTTTTATACAAGTTTGAATGAGCCAAATATTATAATAATATTTTGGCTTGTTCTTGAACTCATCACACATACTAATGTTAGAATATTTTAGCAGCACCTGAAGAAATAAGTCGGTTTTGAAGCCTGACAGTGTTAGAGCTGTAAAATCCTCCCACACTGGAGCAGAATAAAATAATATTCAGAAACTGTGGCCAACACACTTTTTTTTAAATCTTATTTTTTGAACTTAAATAAAATTAAATGAATAAAAAAGGAATAATTCATGTTGTTTCAAAATAAATGAACTTTTAATTTTATTTATTTCACTTTTTTAGACCTGTAATTGAAGTAAGATCAAGTAGAGATAAGATATAATAATAATAAAAAATATTGGACTGGCATAAATATAGCCATGACATCTTTCTTTTCTTTTTCCATTAACAGCTTTTGAATGTGCAGGTTTTCACTTTGCTGCGAGACAGGTGAAAACATGGGAGTCACAGATTGAAATGAAACATGATGAGCAGTGTGAGCTTCCTGTCTGAGAACAGCGCTTGCATCACCTGTTAAGTGGTAAACGCCACTGGGGAAGTTGCACCTAACTTCCTGAATTCTTCGTGTATTGTGCTGGTTTCAGACGAGCTGTCATGCGTGAACACTTCTGACTCCTCCAGCCCTGTGTGCTGACAGCAAAAATCCCACGTGACCTGAATGCAGCGTGAGGAGTGAAGGGCAGAGCCAGGGGTGGGGGGCGGCATCCAGCTGGTGATGCGGGGGTGACGGACAGGGACATTTTAATCACAGCGGGACAGGGACAGTTAGCTGGAGCTGACATCGGCCTCACTGCTGGGGGAGTGACTGTCAGCTCAGAGGAAGGGGGTGGGGGTAATGACAGCTTTGTAATGACAGATAAGCTCTGTATAAAAACTTTATAAGCTCAGTTTAACTCTTTGATGTTGTGACTCATTATACGTACATTTTGTTGGTGTTTCTTAAATCTGTTTCCACTTCATTCGATCACCCAGAGATTTGTTGTGTTTCTCAGAAGAATCCCAGCAGTTCATTTTGTGGTTGTGTTCAAAAATTGGTGCAAAAACATACTGGAGCGTTAAGCTGCTAAAGAAGATGGGGGTTTTCTCAGGAGCTGGTGGAGACCAAAAACAGAGCTAAAAGAGAGAGAAAACACTGGACTTAGATTCATCAGGTGGCCAGAAAAACACCTCTGAATGAATGCTAACGTTGCTCCATCTCTCACATGTCAATATATATCAACTTAAAAGATTGTGTTTACAGCTTGTTTCTGAAGCGTCAAAAAAGGGGCATTTAATGTTGGTTGAACAGAAGACGCCAAAATAAAATGTTAAAAGTTGTCTAAACACTTGAAACTGTACTTCAATTCCCAGTTTCAAAAAACAACAAAAACAAACTGTTCATGTTTTGAGAAAAATCCTTCTTAATCACCATTACATAACCATATGAACCAATAGATAGATGTAAAGTGGTTGACAAAACTATCTCAACTCGTTGTGCTTATTTGTTTAAGGGCTAATTCGTCTCTTGAGACCAGCTGTTCTCAAACTGGGATCAGGGAACATGCAAGGATGTGTCATCACTTTCCACACACACACTTTAATTTTTACCAAATTTTTCTTCACAGCAAAGTTTCCAATTTGCTAGGAAAAATCTGAATCTGAATTAAAACTTCCTTGTGTGCAGTTTAGATAAGTCACAACGTGTTCTTCTTCTACAATCTCCTACAAACTCTCAGGACTCACTACAAGTCCAACGAGAGCCACAAATAAAAACACACACACAGACCCGATCTCCGTCACGGACGTCAGTGTGATCCTCCAAGCATGAAAAAGGGTCTAATTGCATTTAGCTTAAGTCAGGCCACTGTGGAATACTAATATGGCTTTAAGGGCTCAGAATTAGGGCTAAGCTCCAGTGCAAAGAAAAGGCCTGAATCCCATTTCCTCCCCAATTCCTCTCACTCTCACTATGGGAACCGCAGGGCCCCCCGGGGTGGACGTCCCAGCAGAAAAAAAAGGGGCTTTAACTGTATTTGTTTGTTTGCCCCAGACAGTCTGCCTTGTTGGGTGCTCTCCCACTGTGTGTGCTCTGGGCAGCCCACAGCGACATGCCTTTCACTGACACACACACACACACACACCATCCTGTCATAAAAATGCCAGCCGGGCTCAATAAGGAGCGTGTTTGTCCGGAGCGTTTTGGAATTCCAGTCAAGCCGTTCCTCCCGTTGAAACCCCGGAGACCCGGGGAGGAAGTCGGAGAATTACACGAGTCAAATACTTCCTGTTACAAAAAACTGGCAAAAAGAAAAGAACTGGGAATATTACATAACTGCTGGGATTTGAACGACTTGGGGTTTTTGAAGGCCAAAGTAGTTTTAGATAAAGGCTGATTACAGCTGATAGATATCAGTGTCTTTACAAACATCACATGCTTTCTTTATATTTATGATCATTTTGTGCAGGAAAAGAATGTTTATGAATCTGCTTTTAAAAGGTTTTAGTGTTAGTTTTTCAGTTTAAAGCATCAAAGCTGGAAATATCTCATTAAAGAGTTAGAAATATTTCCATACCGAACATTTCTTTTGTACTTAAACTCAACTTATTTCAATCAATGCAGTAGTGTATTTTCAAAAAAGGTATTAAATTCTAGTTAGACATTTAAATAAGACCTTTTTTGCACCATAGATTTCAAGTAGGAACCAAGCAGCAACCTCCAAGGCTGAAAAATGAAGCCAACACTGAAGTGCTAAAAACTGCAGTTCCTCTAATGACCACTAGAGTCGGGCTCCGACAGTGAGTCAATCCCCATAGACTCCCATGTTAAAATAAAAATGTTTACAGCCTGGTACAAAAGCAGTTTTGGTCTCAAGAGCTAATTTCCCTCCTTTATGACTGTTTATATAACTCACCTGTTTATATTTTATTAAGCCTTAAAGTTATGGAGAATTGAGGGCGTGTCCTCTTTGAGTGACAGGTGGGCGAGCGTATGCTTGCCACAAACCGGCATGAACCGAAGTTTCAGCTCCACTCCCATTTTAACAGGGAGTTAGGAGTTGAGTCAGGCACTGCCAAGATGGCGACGGTGGAGCAGCTCACTCTGAGCTTCAAAAATCGCTCTTCAGAAACCTGTGGGTGACGTCACGGAGGCTACGTCCATCTTTAGTTACATGGCGGGAACATGTCACAACATAGTGTGGAATGAATTTTAGCCCCCACCCCCTCCGAAAGTCTATGTGCTAATGCAGGAACCACGTCAGGTAATATGGTACTTTAGTCAAGCAGATTCTCTAACAACATTACCAGGAACGAGTTGCCTTACAGTAAACCTGGGGCCCCTGTGTGTCTGTTATTGTACCGTTTCCTGCCAAAAAAACTTGTCTGATCCTCTGACAATTCATGTGTCTACTCGCTCTAAAAATACATCGGAATAAATTTAAATTTGCTTATTAAGGAACTGATTTGCACTGAGGCTCGATATTATACAGTTGCCACCAAACAGTAACGGCTCCATCAGTATCTGTTAAAAAAGCAGCGCCATGTTAATATTCATCCTCTTTAGTGTGTTTATTACCATGGAGTGATTCCCACCGGCTGCTTCTCCTCTCACAGCCTGGAGGTGTGATTCATTATATACCTCCATTACTACGTGCCGCTCGCCGTATTCAACATAAACACAACATGACCCCACTTAGTAGTGTGTGTGTGTGCCAGCTTTGTTAACACACATCCGATGTTTGGAGCCTCTCATGGTTGGCTGCATCAGGAAGTGTGTGTGTGTGTGTGTTAGTTGTGTGACAGATAAGAGAGTGGAAACCATCGTGGGAAATGCAGATTTACAATCCTGAGGTACACAGAAAAGTATCTGTTTTAGTGTGTGTGTGTGTGTGTGTGTGTGTGTGTGTGTGTGTGTGTGTGTGTGTGTGTGTGTGTGTGTGTGTGTGTTATGACCGTGTGTCGCAAGTGCAACACACGTTAACGCTCACACAATGTTCAGAAAACAGAAAACCTGTGTGTGCCAGTGTGACATCTCTGTCACAGCAGCTCTCCGTTTAAAGGAGCTCCTGTCATCAGCACACACACACACACACACACACACACACACACACACACACACACAGAAACGCACATTATTGACTGAGGCTGAGGTCAGGCTGGCACGCTGGCTGTGCTGCAGTGAAGTGCTCCTGCTGGCCTCACCACGCTTTCTCTGACTGGTCTGAAGAGAGAGAGTGTGTGTGTGTGTGTGTGTGTGTGTGTGTGTGTGTGTGTGTGTGTGTGTGTGTGTGTGTGTGTGTGTGTGTGTGTGTGTGTGTGTGCGCGCTCTCCACGTCAGCTCTTGGCCCTGACACGCCGAAGGAGAGTTGGAGCAACACAAAGCGAGTCTGTCAGACTCATCTGAGAACTAATCTGAATCTGTACAGGAGGAAGTTTGTAGATGATTTTAAACAAAGTTAAACACATTAGATAAATTCACTATATAAGTTGTTTATGTTTTATTTGTTTTGTAGTCATGCTCACGTCAGTAGCCGGACTGTAGAGTGTGGCAGCGTCAGTCCAACACTTTGGTTCAAAGCATAAATATCTCCACAGTTATTAGATGGATAGCCATGACATTTCATCCAGATGTGTACAGATGTGTACGGACGTTTGAGCCACACAGATAATAAATCAAATGATTTTCATGATCCTCTGACGTCAACAAATGTTGGACAGTTTTCATTTATGCAACACTGGAATTCATCACAGGATAGATCATCATAGAAATGACTGAGACGAATGAATAAGGGTTCAGATTAAAGCTAACATAGCATGCTAACACGCTAGCATACTGTGAGCTTCACTTGGTCTAAAATAATTTGGCTTCAACTGTGGACAAGAGTTTACATGCTGATGTTGTAAGTATGTTAACATTCGATTCTTAACATGCTATCGCTACATAGCTAGTGATAGGCAGAGGAAACTGAGAGTTAGCCCCTTTAAGTTGCTCTGTGGTTTTATTTTTTTGTTGTTGTTTGAAACTACTGTTTAAATTGGAAAAACATTTATGGGTGAGTCACGACAAACCAGCAGCATGATGTGAAGCCCAGCTGGTGAGAATGATTTAACCTCTTGTTGTTTTCCGCAGAGTCTGATCACAAAGGTGTTAAAGTTGTGTGTTTTGTCATTCATCCTTCCCTCTCTTCTCTCCCTCCTTCTTGTGTTTGCTCTCCAGCGTCTGATACCGAGCAGGATGCGGCGGTGAAACTTGACCAGGAGCGGGCTGAGATAGTCGCCAAATATGATAAGGTACGGTGCAACAATCTTCTTTTTTTTCTTTATTTGTTTTCCTGTGGTCACCCGCAGCCAAATTCCAGTCACTCATTCACGCTGAGACTCGACCAAACCTCACAACACAGTGGTGAAATCCCTCCATAAATCTCTGCCTTATTGCCCGTGAAACACAGTAATAACAGCGTGCGGCGTGCAGAATCTGCTGCTCTGTGTTTCAAACGTTTTCATTTAGCGATGCTGTGTTTTTTTTTTTGTGTGTGTGTGTAAGAGCCACGTTTCAGATGCAGTATTCTCAGCTAATGTATTTAAAAGGCACCATGGTTTATTCATTCATTCACTAAAAAGCAGGGTTAATGTGATGTCACTGGCACGATGTGATTTTATTGGCTGAGATCCAGAGGTGGTACTTCCTTCATCCAATGTTGTCTCCCAGCAAAAAGCCAATACTGGCAGAATCACAGATGTATTTCATATTTCATTGAAGAGAAATCAAGATCAGTGAATTAATCACGGGAAGTGCCACTCATAACAGAACACCGATGACGTAATAATGATGTCATCAGGCTTGCCTCGGCAGGTTTGACTCGCCTTGTGCTTGGCGACTGCTCATGTATTTGTCAGGATGACTGTGTTATAAACTGAAGGTGTGGAGGTTTGGAAGATGTGGTTGTTGCTCAGGCAGGAAGTGGCAAATGAAAGATGCCAACTCTGTTGCATTATGGGAAGTGTAGGATCCAGGTTTTTTTTTTTTTGGAGGGAATACAAGTCGGGATGTGTCTGCTTCTGCTGTTTCCGTCTCTTGCAAATCCCTTGCAAATAACTGATTAATCGAAAATCGAAAAATCCTTTGTTTATCCTCAGTGGGCTATTATAGTGAGTGATTGTTTGATCAGTGAGTGTAAATAACTTGACATGTCCTTAATGTCGTCCATAAATCTGTCAATTACCCTCCAATGCCTTTTTAGATATTAAACAATACAGAAGAAACTATCAATAATCAAGCATCTTCTTTGATCTTTGCTCCTCTCGTCTATAGTTTCTGTAAATTTACATCAACGTCTGTGCAGGGAAATCAGACAATAACTGTCCATGGTGTCTCTAACAGTGTGTGTGTGTGTGTGTGTGTGTGTGTGTGTGTGTGTGTGTGTGTGTGTGTGGACGCTTCATGAGTGACACGTCTATTTCACAGCCCGGCGGTATCAGTCGGACCAGCCCACCACGCTTGGTTTGTAAATTAGTCTTTTTAATTTAGTCCAGCAGGCTGCATAATCAAGCTGCCTCATTAAGAGTGAAGAGACCATGGAGAGGAGATGATGGAGGCGTGTGTGTGTGTGCGTGTGTGCGTGTGTGCGTGTGTGTGTGTGTGAGGGTTTACTGAGGTGGAATGAGACACAATCAGAGTTAAATCAGTGTCATTGTCGCTGTCGGAGATGGGTGGAGTTTAATGGAGTCAGTTATCACGCCGACCACACACACACTCGCACACACTCTCGCTGCTCGTTCTTTTGTGGACATTAAAAATGATTTCTTGGCCTCGAAGAATGAAATGAAGAGTTTTGTTTCCAGATGACACGCCCACCCAGGCCTGACCGCCGTCTGTTTTTCACTGCTACAACTGATGCTGATAATTTTGGATGGAGGCCACTGATGGAAGATGTTTGGAGCCAATGTTCAATAACTTCCTGCTTGGCTGGGATCAGATCAAAAATGTCACATCAGTTCAACTTCAAATCCCTTTCGTGGACACTCAATTTAAAATTCAGCAGTTCAGTTCAGACTTTGGTCCAGACTGAAATATCTCAACAAATGTTCAGTGGACTGACATGAAAGTTTGCCCCGACATTCGTGATCCCCAGAGGATGAATCCTACTGACCTCTAGTGCCTCCATGAAGCTAATATTTGTGCTTTAGGGTGAAATATCTCAACATCTATTGCATAAATTGCCTTGAGATTTTGTTCAGAGATTGAACTGGTTGGATGGATTGCCATTAAATTTGGCGCGCACATTCGTAGCTGTTCTTTGTGTTTAATGCTAATTAGCAATCGTTAGAATGCTAACAGGCTAAACTAAGAAAAACTTTACCTGCTAGACAGGCATGCTAATGTTAGCATTTAGCTCAAAGCACCTGTGTGTCTCAGTACAGCCTCACAGAGCCGCTAGCAATAAAAAATAATTCTTAATAAATCAGATTTGCCCTGATATATCTGGGTATCTAACTTATTATAGATCTCAAATGAGTTATGGTATTTTATGTTTTTATTATTCAACCTCTATTTTTTAAATTTAAATATTGAATGAGGGAACATCTGACCATGAAACACTGACGCATTTAGGGTCACGAGATAAATCTAACGGGTCGGAAGATGATTAAAACTCAAAACTTTGATTATTTTTTCTGGACTTTTCTCAAATATTTGCTTGCTTTGCTTAATTCTTACGAAATGGAAAAACCACAGACTTATATTAATGAATCAGTACAAGTTATAGTAATAAACTGTAGACATGCTGCACACATGACTGAACCTCGCAGTCCATCACAGACTTGTGGTGACACACAATCACAGAAGGCATGAGGGAGCGAGCGCTGAGCAGTCGGAGTACCGCTTTAATTTTCCGCTGAGATTGATTTTAAGCAGAGAGAGAAATAATAAATGTGTCATTCGTGATGATGTGGTGCTGTTGACTCCGTGGACGCACAGGTTGGAGGGAGGGGGATAAAACACTGAGGTCTTTTGACTCTTCAGAGATGTGTAGAGTTATTTATTCAACTGGTGTGTTTCTGCTGAGCGAGCAGAGGGTGAGGGAGAATATTTTACCTCAACATCTGGTCATCAGACCGACCTGTGAAGCCTTCTGTGTATTTTTAACATATGTTGGATCATATACGGTGGAAACAGGCAGAGAGGTCCGGTGGCAGATGTTTCTGTACATCAGGTCATCAGGTGAAGCTGTTCTTCACATCTGTATTTTCGTAACATGTGATTTAATCCAGTTTGAAACTAAGGATCAAACCAAAAAATGTCACATTTAAACATTTAAGTGTGAAAACACTTAAATTCAGCCAAACAATCATATTGTTCTTTATATCAAAGCCCAGGGTTTCACAACCGTAGGGTCAGGAGCCAATACACCCGAGCTTCTTTACACCTCCATTTATATTTATTTGATAAACAATATTTAATGCATTGATTTATCAGAAATGCACTGATCAAATTCTGGTTCGTAAATCTTCTCTTTCTCTTCTATTATTCAAAATTCTTTCTAATATTTTTGCATTTCTTTGAGGATTATTTTACACAGTCGGAGCTTAATTTTGATTAAAAGACTAAATAAACAAACAGATATAATTTTGCTGTAATTGCTTTGTAGTTGTTCAACACAATGAGGCATAAATTGCTGGTTAATTAAGTACTCGTAAGTACTTGTATCACACTTGTATCAGCAGACAAACGAGCAGCAGATGAAATGACAAGAAGCAGCCAGGAAAGGAAACGCTTCGCACAATGAGTCGTATTCAACATGTGCTTTTAATGCGTATTTACTTTAAAAAATATCTATATATTTCCAGAACTCCCCTGAGAATCATCAAGTTTTGAAGTTTTCTTCAGTATCACATTAATTCGGTGGCAGTTGCTGGTACATCCGTGTGTACAGTGCAAACAGGAGCTGCTAACAGCTGATTCGGCTTCTTTTAATGATGCCAAAAACGTAAACAACAAATATGGATCAGAGAAATGGGGCTGCAGTTGTTGCCCGCAGCAAAACTGCAAACCTGAGATTCCTGCAATGTTTGTGTTTGTGGAAAAACTACATTTAAAAATTCAACAGCAACATCTGTCAGTATCCTGGTGAGTCTCTTCACAGATGTTGTGAGCAGCGTTTTTGTTTTTTTCTTGCTCGGACGGTTTTTCTACCAGAGAAACGCGACATTTACATATTTTTGTACTTTATGATGTGAGCTTTATATTGACTCTTTCAACTTCCTGCCCTCTATTCCTCCATTTCTTTTTGTCGCACACTCTGTCTCTTTGATATTCTCCCCTTGCTCTTCTCCACATAATCCTCCCTGACACACACACGCACACACACACACACACACACACACACACACACACACACACACACACACACTCTACCTGTGGGTTTTCTATTTCTTTGCTCCGTGATGGTGAATTAACTACTTTTTTCGGAGGCCCAGAGTCAGACGGTGACACAGGTGGTCATCGCTGCTCACACACACACACGCACACACGCACACACACACACACACACACACACACACACATACACAGAGTTTCCTTGTGTCTCGTAAAAACGCACACTCACGCCAACACACATTCCCAAGGGCGCCGGAGTCGTGGCCGTCCGTCAAAACTCGACCCTCTGCCCCTGAGGAACGTGGTTGGTGTGTAATTTGGAGCTCAATCAGAAACAACGGTTCAGTTTATTTCAGAGCTCGACCACCGTCACACATACTACTTCTATTGATACGGATGAATCTCTACGCTATTTTTCAGATTAACCGATTCATCAATTTGTCGATAAAATGTCCGAAAATGTTTGGATTCAAATTAAAAATAATGTAAAATTGAAGAAAAAAGCATTAAACAGACGTTCAAGTGAAAGTTGTCTGGTGTTAAATACTATTTATATTGTTTTTGCTGTGTTAAAAACAGTTGTTTTACACAAGGGCTACAACTAATTAATATTTTCATGATTAATCAATCTGCTGATTATTTTCTTAATTATTCGTTTTTTCTATAAAATGTCAGAAAATAGTGAAAAATGCCCTTTAAAGCTTCAGATGTCACATCAGTCATGTGTTTTGCTCTAATCACTGACCAGATGTTGAGTTAACCATTAAACATAATGTGAAATATTAAAGCAGAGAAATAAAGAAATGAGTAAGTCAAGCCGTGTGTGTAACAGGAAGTAGCAAATAAGAAAAATATAAATGAAAAATGGTTGAAACTATGTGACATTCACTTCAGCGTTAATGTGATTCTCTGTGTTTCCCTCCAGGGAAAAGAGGCCACTGTGGAGCCCTGGGAGGACACCAACTTCCACCTGTACAAAGTCATCGACCGCTTCGGCTTCGTCCAGTAAGAACACGCACAGCAAAAACATCACAGCCTGTTATTATTCTTATTAAGTAAATGAATGACCTCCAAAGCTCAGCATGAACAGCAGCGCCACACTGAAGAAGAAAGGAGGGAAAATGAGAGGCTGAGAGACGACTGTGTTTGTGGCTTTGGTCCGAAGGCCGGTCGGTCAGGAGGCTCTTAAACAGCGCTGTGTTGGACTGTTATATATATATATAGGCTGGCACATGCAGGCAGGAAACAGAGCGGTTAGCCACAATCACAGGCATCAGTGTTGGGATAGAGTGGTACGATCCGGTGGAAGATGGGAGAGGGAGGGATGAGAGGATGGTGGAAGGAGAAGAAGGAAAAATAAACCTCAGGGTTACATGATTGTTTCAGACAGGGGACAGAAGTGTCCTAAGGTGAAGGTCAGTGACTGGGCGGCGAACGAGAAGGAGGAGGAGGACTCCATGTTTGTTGCTGTGAACCAGGTCTGATTCTCCAGTTGAACCTCTGCAGAGGAAGAAGGGGGGGGGGGGGCAGCAAGATGACTCCCCATAGACTCCCATGTGAAAATGTTCGAACTTTACCACAGAAAGAAACATGTTTACATCCTCGTACAAACAAAGATAAATAAATTAAAAATCAATAATCCAACTGTTATTTTTCCAAGCTTTATTTTAGGCCACGTTGTTGTGTAGCAGTGGAGGAGAGCGGTGGAACATGCAGGGCAGGTTTTCAGGTGCCCTTGTTAAAGCCGGTGCGTCCTCTGTTTATTGTTTACTGTGCTAAATGGCAGGTAGTATTCAGAGCCGACGAACACGAGAACGAAACCAGAATATTCATTGAACCCGTCTCGAGGGAGAAAAACCCGCCGCTCCGCCGCTGCAGAGACTCTGAAAACGCAGATAAACAAGAGCCAAAATTGAGGAGTGTCTAATCTGTTATTTCCTGTTTGTGTGACTGCTGACATGTTTGATGTTCCCTCTTTGTGATAACGGTCGGGGGGGGGGGGGGGGGGAGACGACGAGCTCTGACCCGGATATCAGTCGGTTGTTCCATCACTCAGTGTTTTCTGGGAGGAATCTGACTTTGAACCATGTGTTGAGCATGAAAACTGTCAGACTGGCTGCAGAGTGACGTTTCCCAGCTGACAGACTTGGCAGTGTTGACTAAACTGTGATTCATATATGACAGAAAAGACACAAGCAGAGACGTAACAATAAACTGGAGCTTTATAGATAAGTCCAACTCTTTTTTTATCTCTTCATTCATTTACTCTCTCTCGCTCTCTCTCTCTCTCTCTCTCTCTCTCTCTCCTCAGTGAGAATGAACTTCCATCCTACGACTCGGTGGAGGAGAAGGTGAGTGACCTTACTTCTCTTTCACTTCCGCATCTAAAAACATCCTATAAATGTATCCTATGAATAATATCACAAGATTTTTAGTCCGTATCGCGATACACAATATATATCTTGATATTTTATATTTTTAAACCTTCATAAATGCACAATTTGCATAAAATCACAGCAGTATGATGATTCTAGTCCCTGCAACATCTATCTCCATTAACACATTCTTGTTTACTGTTTATTCATTAGTGGTTTCTATGGGAACCATTTAAAATTTACATGAAAAAAACAGGAAATCACAACCAATTTAAATTTGACTCATTTTCTCACATATATTTTAGTTTTTCATACTGTAGCTACACTTCCCCCATTCATATTGCACATCGTACATATTTGTATTATATTTATATTTTTTCACGTTTATTGTTATGAACCAAAACACCAAAGCAAATTCCTCATATGTGAAAAACCTACTTGGTAATAAGCCTGATTCTGATTAACAAAAAAACATAATCAAGAATCGCAATATAGTCGTTTACTACATCCCAGGTGGAAACAAGCTGCGATACATCGGGTACGTTCGATATATCTTCCACCACTATAAAACATCTGCCTGTGAAGATCACGGCTCTTTTTAAAACCAAACAATGTCAGGAACTGAACTTTACAACTGTGTAAATCAGGAAATTGATATTCCCTTTCTGCACATTCATGTTTGCTTTTCTGCGGAAGAGGATTAATTCTCTTCTGGAGTTTTCTAGGAAGCCCTGACATGACCTTGATTCTCACAGCTTGTTTTCATAGATTAAAAAAAATAAACAAACAAAAATTTAGACAAATGATTCTGGCAAAAAAAATAAATTTACTTTTCCCCTGCATCTGTAAAACTGTCATCAGATTAGATTAGATTAGATGAAATAGTAACTAGATTAAAAATAAATTAGATTCACTGTGGTTATTCTTATTCACCGTTACATGAATCTGACATTTGAGTGGATGTTTGAAAACGTAGTTTCCCAAAACTGCTGAGAATATCATTGATATTACTTTGTTTTATTTAAGTTTCTATTGTTTTAATTCATTCAGTCTTTTATCATGAACATAAAGCTTCTTTATTAAGTTTGTGAAAATGTTTAAATTAGAAAATAAAACGACATCCCACCAGACTTTTGTCTGTAGATGACACACTTTAGTTTCTGTGACCAAAGTGTGAAGAAAGTTTAATCAGAGCTTCTCAGCAGCTTCAAACGACTTTTGATCAGAAGTCGTTCCTCTTTATCCGTCACGTCGCTCTTGACAGCGATTTCCCGTCGGACAGACTCGACACAGAGGAAGTTTATTAATGTGTCACTTCTGCTTTCCGCGCAGCAAAAACACACGGAGGTGGAGCGGACCACCAAATGGCTGAAGATGATGAAGAGCTGGGACAAGTACAAGAACAGTGAGAAGGTGATCGTCTTCATTTCTCTGTTTGTCACCACATCTCATCTCATCCTCCTGTTTTACCGCCGTCACACTCGCCTCCATCTGTCCTTCACTGTTAATCTCTCTCTCTGGACACGAGGATAAAAATAGTCTCATTTTGCTGAGACTCAAACAACAAACACTTCATTTTGTCCGTTTTGATGACTGAATACTCTGGAGAGAATACAGAGAGTCATACGCCACTTTATTTCACAAGTTATTTTCATTACTACTTCATTACTTACTTTCATTATTCATTACTCTCTCCTCTCTCTCTCTCTCTCTCTCTCCCCTCTCTCTCTCTCTCTCTCTCTCTCCCTCTCTCTCTCACTCTCTCTGCCTCCAACAAGGACAATTAGAGGCAGGCAGGTATCAGTTATCGCTGCCGTCATTAGCGCCTCTTTTAGGTCCAGGTTGGGTTGTGGTGTTGCCTGGAGGCGTTTCACCGTGTCCTTCATTTGTATGTGTGGTTTCAGAAAGGATCTTGTGTGTGTGTGTGTGTGTGTGTGTGTGTGTGTGTGTGTGTGTGTGTGTGTGTGTGTGTGTGTGTGCGTGTGCGCGTGCGTGTGCGCGCACTGGGGCTTTGAAATGTGAAATACACTCACGGCTGGCACTAAGAGCACAGTCAGACTCGCCTGCTCTTTGTTTCAAAAGAAATGTTTACGGCGAGTAACATCCAAGGACACAGAGGAGTGTTTACCCCCTCCTCCCCCTCCTCCTCTTCCTCCTCCATCACATCACTCTCCATCTCTTCCTCCTCCTCCTCCTCCCTCTTCATCTGTGTCTTTCTTCTTTAAAGCTTGGGGGATTTTCTATTTCTTTTTCGTCTTTGTCAGTCAGCGCCGTGCTTTCAGCTCGGCGAGGAAACAGGTCACGCTTGATGTGTCTCTTATTTTGTTTCCTCACTTGCCAGCTGCTGAGAACATTTAGCCCGCAGTAGGAAAGTACTAGAGAGCCGAGCAGATGTAAAGAAGTCATAAGCTTTTTTATTTATTTATTTATTTATCACCCCACCCCCCCCTCGTCGCACCACACATGACAAGTCTGGCTCGAGGTCGTAGCGTTTTTAGCAGAACTGTAATACCACTGCACCATCTTAAGGCTCAGAGCTGTGACATGATGTTGAAGAGGCTGTAGCATCTTTGAAGTGACCCCCCCTGCACCCCCCACCCCCCCCTGCACCCCCCACCCCCAGTCAGTGAAGCTGTGCCTCAGTTCACAGTTAAAAAAAAAGTGGAAGCCCGGTGATGCAGTAACTACTTCCAAGCTGCTGCTGTTTGTGAATAGTGTTTGTTTGTGGACACGTTTAACGTCGGTCTTTGCAGCTCTAGATGAATGTGCCAGGATTTAAAGTGAGCATTAAAAAAAAAGAAAAAGTTCAAAAGAAAGTTCAATAACCAAAGACTTTCCAGGTTAAGTTCCCTCAAAGTGAAGGACCTGACGCGGCGCAGTTTGAGTCGGGGATCAGGTTTAACTACAGTTACAACACTAAGAATAGAAGCACACAGACAACAATTAAGAAGAGAGAGAGAGAGAGAGAGGCTTGATTGTGTGAACGCTTGTGTTGTGTTGTGTTACCATGACGACAGACTGTGGTCTTTAAAAATTCAAAATCTCAAAAAAAAAAAAAAAATCATCCAGAAAAGCTGCACATAATATATGAATTCAAGCACTTTTCAATGAGACGTGTCTATTTATGTCTGTTTTCAAAAACTTTAAATTTCTCAAATTAACAAACTTTCGACTCCATTTAACAAAATTTAGTCTGATTTAGAAATTTTCATTTAATATCAATATATATATATATTGATGTACAGGTATATGTTGTGTTCTAAACGGTGCTAGAGGCAAATTTTTGAATGCAAACTTTATTGTTACGGCAGGTAACAACGTGTTTTGGATACATGCGGATAATCAGGTGGAAACCAGTTTAAACGAATCTGTTCGTTTAATAAAATCAGTTAAAAATCAGGAAAAATAATGAGCGTCGTGTGTAAACAGTGAATGCAAAGAAAGACTGAAACTGCACAGATTCACTGAAATGTAAATGTTGACACAGACATGTTTAAATACACACACACACACACACACACACACACACACACACTCAAAGGATGATTAGCCTAACAGATGCTCTCATTGACTCGCTCATCAGAGTCTAATTACAAGGCTGTTGCACCAGAAACTAGTGAGTCCCAAGCGTGGTGGTGGGAGGCTGATGGAGTGTGGGCTTTGGACACACACACACACACACACACACACACACACACACACACACACACACACACACACACACACTCACACACACTCACACACACTGACATGCAGACGAGCTGATTTGTGACATAGATGTGAACCTCTGACTCCCACTGCTTGTTTTTTCTGTTCGATTCAAAACCTAAAAACGTTGAGTCCACTAATGCACAAGAAAGAAAAGTTAAAATTTCTCACATCCTGAAGCAAAAATTTGACATTTTATCTTATAATTCCTTAACAAGCCAATTATTTGATTATTGGAACAGCTGATGATTAACATTGTGTTGATCAACTTAGCAATAAATCAACTCGTTGCAGCTCTAGATCAAACAGTTCTACTTGTAGCAAAACTAAGTCTTCCATCGAGGGTCATGAAATCAGCTCCATTTAATGTTTGTTTATGATTATTTATCATGTATTGATCAGTGAAGAGTTGGTATCTTTGGTCGTATTGATTATCGGTGGTTAGTTGAAGCTGATTGGATCCTTATTAAATCACCCAGCTTTAAAAGACGCTCAACGTTGTTGTTTTTGTGCGAGTGTTAATCCAGGCAGTTTTCGGTTTTGAATGGGGGCCGTTTCGTTGTTGGAAATGGAAGATTGACGGGGGGGGGGGGTCATAACTCCTGATTGATTGGCTGAACAATTAGCGATCTGGCTCCCGGAACGGATCGGACTGTCTTGTCTGTGTCCTTCAGCCATCTGCGGCTCCATACTTTTCTTGTTCATTGGAGATCTGCACAACTTTTACTCTTAGACCAGAAACCGAGGCCTCCTGAAGTGGGGGGGGGGGGGTGGATAATTACAGGAGGACTTTTCCTTTTCAAACCTGTACAACACCACACATTTACAACCACAGCACCCCCCATATCTGCTGTAGGACTGTTCCGGCTGGATGCGTTTTAATGGCTGCAGACAGAGAATTCACCGCCGCGATTAGCTTTGCTGTTCCTGCAGTTTGGGTTTGAAGACTTAATCTTCCTCAGCCGGAGTCCGACCGATTCTCCGTCTCTTTGTGAATTGCTGAATTACTCCAGACTGTTCTGCTTGCATAGCAGTCTCTCTCATTCTCTCTCTCTCTGTCTCTCTCTCTCTCTCTCTGCCCACAATCTCTCCTGGAGCTCGTCCAGCCAGATGGTCGTGGTTCACCTTCCAAAGCCCTTTGCTTTTTTTCCGCTCCGGGAGAGCGCCGAGTACATTAACGCATCCGCTGTTTGTATCTCTGACACCTTCGACAGGGTGAGGGCAGCTCAAACTTAACATGACTTGTAGAAGTACGTAGTAAAGTAAGCAAGTAAGTAATTAAGTTTGTTTTGCCCTTGAGTAACAAAAAGCTCCAGAAAGACAGATTTAAAAACATCAACAGAAATCTTCCTACGTAGCATCTGCTGGACAAAATCTTGTCCACATCAGAGCTGCAACCGTTTGTAAGTTTTGCTATTGCTACATAGCTAACGTTAGCATTAACAGCTTGTTTACTCACCAGTTTTGGCGAGAGCTTCAGCCATACAAGAGGTTATAAAACGTCCTCTGAGCAGCTGCTTCTTCAGGGCAGACTGGACACCATCGCCACCTCCAGAATCCAAGATGGCACCTTCAGATGATTTGTTTGGTCAACCTACAGAGATTCGATTTCCATCGAACACTGGCCATTTTTTATTCCTTCCTGCCGCCGACAGTCAGAGCCGGAGGCATATTGTTTTTTCACCAGGACTCAAGGATGAACTGATTAGATTTTGGTGGTCAAAGGTCAAAGGTCGAGGTCACATTGACCTCAGAAACCACTTTTTAGCCATTACTCAAGACTTCACACAGAAATTACAACAAAATTTCACACATGAATGGTTCATATTTTATGTAACTCTGGATAAACAGGGATGTAACCTGAAGCCTGATATTTAATTAAAGGCCTGATGTTCTGTCGGACTAAACCCTGGATGAAAACCTCGACTTTGATGTGAAGGTGGAAGCTGCTGCTCTTTGAAAACCTTTCTAACAATGACTTCCCGCCGTTTGCTTCCTTCCAGCTGGTCCGGAGGATCTATAAGGGAATTCCCCTGCAGCTCCGAGGGGAGGTGTGGTGTCTGCTGCTCGACGTTCCCAAAATAAAGGAGGAGAAGAAAGACTTCTACGAGGTACGAGACACTCTCCACACTCTCTGCCTGCCGGCGCTTTACAGTCCTGCTCTCCGACACCACTTTATAAACTCTCTCCGGCACAGCGGCCTTCATTACCGCGCAAGCCTCATAAAGATTCATAAGCGAGGCTTGGCTTTTATTTGATTTTACTGAGCTTCAATTCTGTTGTGGGTTTGGAGGCTTAATTGTGTTTGTGTGAGGCTGCACGCTGTGAAGAACTTTTTCTGTTCAGCAGCGAGACAGACTTTGGATCTCATTAGAAAAGTTTAAGCTGGCAGGATCAATACAGCGCCGCCTGGAAGTGCCGTAATTATGAGTTACAAGCAAACAGAGTGCGGAATATAAACCGTTAAAGAGAGAAGTTGTGTTTTGATGAGCAGGGAAACTGCGGCGCTAATAAGTGTGAAAGTTAATTCCATCTGGTTGAAGCCAAAAGTGTCAAATAAAACATTGAATAAATGACAAAACTGTTCAAGTACAGACCTTTTTAAACTTTTTAAAGCAAATTAACATCAGACGAACATGAAGGGAACATGCAGAGTTCATGAAAATACAAATGATTTTTGAAAAAGAAAAAGGTTTGGTTTCTACAATGTTACATTTCATTAGAAATATTCAATTAAATTAAATTTTACATTTTCATTCAGTCTTTAATTGACAGACACAAATTAGTTTTAAAGAAAATGTTTAAACTCTGATGTGAACGTCTGACAAAAGTATGAAACTCGCTGTTTTTTCTTTTTGGAGTCTCCTCTGTCGCTGACCTCTGACCTCTGCCTTCAGTCTTTGTTTGTTTTTTGTTTGTTTTTTTGGTCGTCTACAGAAATTAAAAGCCCGAGCCAGAGGACTCTCCCCTGACATTCGACAGATCGACTTGGATGTGAACCGAACCTACAGGGACCACATCATGTTCATGCATCGCTACGATGTGAAGTAGGTTTCCCCGTCACTACAGTCAACAAACACTGCGGCTGATTTAAAGTCAGAGGCGATAATGATGCTCAGCAGAAACAGCTTTGTGGCGTTAAACAGTTTAAACTTGGTCACAACATTTACAGTGACTTTAGGATATAAAGTCAATAAAGTTAATATTAGTTCAAATGTAAAACGTTTGTATTATCAGTGCAGTTTTATGTTTATGAGGAATAAACCGAGGTCATCAGTGGTGAGCACGAACATGACCTTCAGATTTCAGCTCAGAGATCGTGTTGCCGGGCAGGATTTGTCTCACTGACACGACGTCAGGACGACTCAGTTCTTCTTCTATTTATTCTAAGAAAAATATACGCATCACTTTTTTTTTTTTTTTTTTTATTCACCACATAATTTTCTCTACAAGGATGAAGAAGCAAAGAAAAACGAGAAAAATCACATTACATCTCTGCTGCAGAGCGGAAACACCACAGAGTCAGCACTTAGCAACAGAAATAAAGGCCATAATGCCTTTAAATGTATTTTCACACTTTGTGTAACTGTGTACTGTCAGCCTAGAGCAAGATGTTTTTCATGGTTTATTTAACTGCAGATTAAAAGTATAAATAACCAGAAGAAGGTTGTAAAACTCTCAGGTATCTGAAGCTTTCCCAGTGAGGAAGTGAGACGTCTCACGTCCTCTTTCTGCGTTTTAGACGTATGATTTTAGGCCGCAGAGAATCAGCGACGACTCTCTTGAAGTGTCGTACAAGAGCTACAACTATTTTAATACCACTGTAATATGTTATGATGATCGCACTTTGATTCTCACATTAAGATCTTGTGCATCACTTTCATTTGTTTCACGCACCTGAGCCGCTGACGTGCAGCTCCTCGGCTTAAACTGGAAGTAGAATCAGTCCAAGGTTTTTGGAAACACAGAACCGAAACTGTGAGTGACGATCTCGCCTCTGTTCTGTGGGTTTTGTGTTAATTGCGGTTTGTGTTTGTTGTTCTCAGGCAGCAGGCTCTCTTCCACGTCCTCACGGCCTACTCCATGTACAACACGGTGAGTCGCTCGCTCTGTAGCAGCGCTGTGCTTCTGGATGTCTGTCCCATTTTATTCTTTGTTTCTGTGTCTTTGACGGATTTTATTTCCAAGCTGTTGCTTTAACTTTTGGAAGCGGCAGATTGATCTGTAAGGACACAAATTTTAATACTTCCAACTAAATGCAGAACTCAGAGGTAATATAATATAATATAAGATAATACTAGTCTCACCTTGAACTTCCCATCCTGAGCGCGACGTCAGGAAAATGGCCGCCGTGTGTGCAGTAAGAACATACTGTTGCTCCCCCGACTGATAGGTGTGTGTGTGTGTGTGTGTGTGTGTGTGTGTGTGTGTGTGTGTGTGTGTGTGCATTTGCAGGAGGTGGGCTACTGCCAGGGCATGAGTCAGATCACAGCTCTGCTGCTGATCTACATGAACGAAGAAGACGCCTTCTGGGCTCTGGTCAAACTGCTGTCTGGGCAGAAACACGCCATGCACGGTAACACGCACACACACACACACACACACACACACACACACACACACACACTAATTATCTAATACACTTATTCTACTTAAACAACCCCGCTGTCCACTGGATGTATCTGCTGGAAGCGTCCCACTCTTTCCTCTCATCACACATTTTAACGTGTCTGAAATTCACAAAAGCACTTTAACACCTATATTTACTCCTTATATATTTACTGACAGTTGGCTTTAAATTCATATACATTTCATTTGCTCCTCACTTTGTCTCAACAGACACGATTCATTCTTCACCTCAGAAACAGCAGTTGACAAAACAAACTGTGATTGGACAGAGAATAAGATAAACAATTGGGAGGCACAGATAGACAGAGAGGGTGTGGTGCAGAGCAGCGATGTATGGAAACCTGATGAGGTCGTTGATATGATCAAAGTGAGCTGCTGAACTGCTTTGATGTGATTGTAAAACAACTTATCACTACGTTTGAAATGCAAAGCTGCAGCTAACAGCTAACGCCACAACCGCCGTAAACACCCACGATCACTACAGATCTGTAGACTGTAAACATACAGACACATTTATATACACACATGTTTGAAGGGATTATCACAGACTGGGCCTGAAAGCCCTGAACATACACAACCATCTAAGGATGAGTTTGGCCGTGGGGCAGTTTCAGCTGCTGCCGCCGCCGCCGCCATGAAGCTCAGCTGGAACATATTAACATCTCTGTTGATGCTGTCGGCCAAACACTGTATGTAGCCGCAGGACGAGCAGAACAAGAGACAGCTGAAAGTTTAGATCTGAGTCTGTCCAGTTCACCCAGTGTGTCCCCTCCGTCCTCACCTGTCCCCTCCGTCCTCACCTGTAGGGTTTTTTGTCCCCGGCTTCCCGAAGCTGATGCGTTTCCAGGAGCACCACGACCGTATCCTCAAGAAGATGATGCCCAAACTGAAACAACACCTGGTGAGACACACGACACGACACGACACGAGCTGAACCATGGAACATACACAGCTATAAATAACACAGGACTAAATTAAACTGTTGACATTCAATTACAACAAAAATATTTGTGTTTCCTGGACAGAAAACAAACTGGAAACTTATTTTTAAGCGACATAAATGATCTCGATGACACACAGCAGATACTGTGGTGAATAGATGTAGACGTTGCTGCTTTTGTCACTGTTCAAACGCACTGGAATAGATGTTTCTGTTGCGTTGGTTTGTTCTGCTGCAGGACAACCAGGAGGTGTTCACCAGTCTCTACACCATGAAGTGGTTCTTCCAGTGCTTCCTGGACAGAGTGAGTATTGTCTTTGTTTGACTACTTGTAGCATGTTTTCAGCTAATTGTAGGATATTAACACTTGAACTGAAACTGAAGCAACGCCCTCCGCATCACACTGGAATCATTGTCTCTCTTAAAAACACAAACAGGAAGAAAACAAACTTCAAATCTAAAGGAAATGATTTGTGATCACATCAGACTGTTGAAGTAAAGATGATTCTATATGTTTCTCATTGTCATCAAATAC
This sequence comes from Seriola aureovittata, assembly GCF_021018895.1. Lineage (NCBI taxonomy): Eukaryota > Metazoa > Chordata > Actinopteri > Carangiformes > Carangidae > Seriola > Seriola aureovittata. The sequence continues at coordinate 18,486,836 of NC_079385.1, read as the reverse complement.
CAGGAAAAATAACCTCCTTAGGCTCCTCAGACGATAAACGCTCTAGTTCCTCCTGTTTGGGTAAATTGTTTAAATCACAGCTGTTAAAGGAAATCACTGGACCTTTTTATTTTTTTATTGTTATTAAAGATTTATGCCTCAGTAGGCGCCAGTGTTTGGGGAGGAGAGGCACAGACAGTGTTGGGATGGAACAACACATGATTGTTGTTTTTGTCATTGATATGTGATCCAGTCTTATACTTTATAATAAACGTGACTCTACAGAAGTGTTCGGGCGACAACAATCACAACAATGTCTCTTCTGTTTGTGTCCAGACGCCCTTCACCCTCACCCTCAGGATCTGGGACATCTACATCTTGGAGGGAGAACGAGTGCTGCCTGCCATGTCCTACACCATCCTCAAACTGCACAAGAGTAAGACTGTTGACTCCACCCCCTGATACCAGCTGCTGCTCTCCTCTCACACACAGAACAGATCTTAATGTGTGTGTGCGTGTGTTTGTGTGTGTTTGCAGAGCACCTGCTGAAGCTGTCCATGGAGGAGCTGGTGGAGTTCCTGCAGGCGACTTTGTCCAAAGATTTCTACTTCGAGGACGACTTTGCGATCGAGCAGCTACAGGCGTCCATGACGGAGCTGAGGAGGGCGAAGCTGGAGCTGCCTGCACCAGGTACTGCCACGGCGCGACGCGCACGGTCACAGGCCGCAAACACCACGAGCGACACGATGAGTTGTGATTTTGCGGATGAGGGGTGATGAGGCTGCAGGAGAGAATCAAGATACTGCTCTGCTGCTTTTGGCTTTTCATCAAATACAAATATCTATCTAAAGTAATAACGGCCCTTTACCTCAGCTAATACAACATACACAGGTATGAGGCATGAGTATGTTTATTTTGTTATTGTAAACTGAATATTTTGGGGGATTTGACTGTCACCATGAGCTTTTTGGGCTTTTTATAAACTCAACAGTTGGTTTTAATAATCAAAAAATAAGGAATAATCTTAAAATCTTGTAGAAAACATTGAGTGATTGATAAACAAATAAGTCCAAATTTAAAAAATACTAAAAACAAACGCCTCCTCAGGTATCATTGCTTTGACATAACAGTGCATGTGTACATACAATAAAAAAACAAACCCCCTGTTGTAGCCTGTAAAAAAAATAATGAGACACACCTGTCCAGATGTGTCAGCACATGTATCAGCTGACGCGGCCTCCTGCTGTCCTTTAGCTTGTAGCTGTGTTTTCTAATCTTGCTCTGTCTTCTCATTAATCTGCCTTCTCTCCCTCTTCTTTCAAACAATGTTAGCCAACAACAACAAAAGTGTGGCCGTGAGTGGGGGCCACATTCCCTCCTACAACAGTAACCGGTGGGCTATCCTGACTGGTCTTCCCTCTCTACATGTCTCTGTCCATCTGTCCCTCCGTCCGTCCGTCCGTCCGTCCGTCCTGTCTGTCTCCTGTCTGTCCAACAGCACTCGGGTTTTTCCTTCACAAACTGGTCCTCCAGCTGTTTTTATACCCCCCGTCCCCCCACCACCACCACCACCACATAATATTCTTTCACTGAGCTCAGCTGCATTGCTTCAGTGTTGACGTGGAGTCCTGCAGTGGCTGGTTCTCCTCTTCTTTTTCTACCTTGAGTTTTTCCCCCCCTCTTCTCTCATGTTTTGATTCCTACTGTAGAAACTGAGCCTCTGTCTGTAGAGGTCTTTCAGGTGACACGATGCGCCCTCTGGTGGCCACTTGAAGGTACTGCAAGATGCTGGTTTTAAATTCCCAGTTTGAAAACAAATGTAATGTTTTGTTTTTAAACAGCTGATATATTCGACTATTTAATCCTGCAGATTATTAATATTATTTTTTTATAAATAAATAAGATAATTAACTTGACTTTTCTGCAACTTGCAGCTCATGTAAGACTTTGAAGACGGGTTAATATGTAAGAATAACGGCTCTACACCTGTCCTCGACACTGTTTTTCAGGTTCCTAAGCCTCGTCTTCCTCCTGTATTTACTCATTAGTCCGTCAGTCGTCAGTCACGTCAACAAACCACTTTTAACTTTAGATTTTTTTTTTTTTTTTTTTTGCTTTCCCCCCGGAGCCCACACAGTTTTAACAGTAGCTGTCTGTTCGTTCTTCTACCCGCTGACAAGATAATGAGCCACTTTCCCAACACTGGAGGCTTTTGTTAAACTTCCCTTTTAACAACCATCTGCAGCCACAGTTTCTGCTGCTTTTTTTTAATCTGCATTTTTGTATCTGAACCGGTTGAACTGTGAGAAATGACATCACCGACCCTTAACCGAGTTAGTAGGTTAGAGCAAAGAGGAGTCGGTGAGTAAAAACTCAATTTAGACCCACATGGTTAGGGTTAACTTTAAAAGCTGATCATTTGTCCTGATATTTCGTATCAGTAAATACAATCAGTTTGTCCCTTCAGGACACAAAGATAAGGAAAGGCTCTGCACTCTGTCCAAAACTCAGAAGTACAACATGAGCGAAACAAATTAGAGATTCTTTTCAAACCAACCTGTTCTTCTCCTGCGAACTGATGGTGGCCTGTTTGCCTCAACACAAGAGGAAGAATTACATCTGTTACGTGATGTTATGACCTTTTAAAATCCAAAAACATCACTTCAATTTTATCACCCTCAGACCTTTGTATGTGAGGGGGGAAAAAAAACCCTGTACAGCAGCATTTATACTGTCACGGTGAAGACGCAGCTCCTTAAGGCAACGTTAGGTTTTTAAAGACTTCACTAAACTGAAACAACTTCCTCTTTCCAGCTGTGTGAAGTAAAAACACCTGAAATACAAAAGTCATGAGGTGAGGAGGATGGAGGACAAAATAAAATCTGTTCATCTCATATAATGCTTATAAACATTGCAGGAAGTTCACCTGAAGCTGCCAGACTTCACCCTTACACCTGTATTAGTGTGATTTTAAAATCACCTTGACTTTAAAATAATGTTAACAGTAACAATATTAGTATCTCTGTTTTGGAGGGATGATGAAAATTAGTTTTATCTGCCATTTGAGCCAAAAAAGACTTACAGCATATCTCAGTAAAACATCAGCAAGATTCAGAGGAAGAGAAGTAGAAGTGCAGGAGCTGTGATGAAGTTTACTCCAGGGCAACCAGAAGCCAAAAAACGGTATTAATTTAGTTCTAGAGAGAAAACACGAACCGACTCGACTCGATTCAGATCAACTCTCATGAGGAAGAAGACGTAGCTCAGGTAATCCCCCCCCCCCCCCCCCCCCCCCCCCCCCCCCTCCCGCTGCATTTTAAAGAGGAGAAACAAGGTCGAGGTCAGAGGAGAAACCCGTCATGGACAGACGCTTTAGTTGGTGGATTCAGAGCCAATGATACCGTTCATTTCCTGGATCACTCCCACAGCACTTCCTCTTCCTCCAGCTGCTGCGTCCCGACCCACGACTCTGGTGATCACACTTTCCCTTACAGTCCCCGACACATCCGGCATCACCATCACTGTGTCTGCTCACTGTCGACTGTACTTTTCATTTCTTTCGTTCAGGTATTAACCTGGAACTCGTAACGTGTTCTGGTTGTAACTTTGGTGCAAGCTGATTAGTGAAGATATATTTCTGTGGTTTTACAAGTCTCAGTAGCTTCTTTTTTTTTTTACAAATGCCATTAATCAGGAAGTATTTCTGTATGACCTTTCGAGTCCGGGGCGACTGCTGCAGCTAAGTGCAGCTTAATGAAATGGAGTCAGACTCAATTTCAGGAACCACTCACTTGACTGTCACTTGCTAATTGAGCCCCTCCAGCGAGCTGGGAATTAATATGAAGCACTATTTTTTTCTGTCCTTTGCTCTGTGCCTGTGGAGATGTGATTACGTGTCGTCATGAGTGTAATTCTCCTTTATTTTTACCTCTCTATGGCAGTGGTGTTGCATGAATCCATGTCCCTGTCGTGACTCCTCATCTGATGTGAATCAGCGCCACAGTGTGTCCAACCATCACCGTTCGCTTTTGTTTCCCTAATGATTTTTCTAACGTGTTTCCCGTTGTTTTCGTCCTGCAGGTAAAGAGGACGAGTTTCCCAAGAAGCCCCTCGGTCAGCTTCCTCCTGAGCCGGGAGCGGCGGTGGTGAACCACGTGGGCAACGGCGAGAGCCACGCCGAGCCGGCCGAACCTCCCAGGGACCCGAGTCCTGCACAAGACCGCCAGCGGGAGAGTAGGCCCCCCAGCCGGTCACGCCGAGACTCGCTAGATAAACCATTCCGCCACCACAAGGCTGACAAGAGGGACGCCCGTTCCAGGGGATCAGGCGAGATCCCCAGTGAGAAGCAGTCCACTTCCACCACACCTGAAAGGGGGGCGACACCGCCCTCAGCGCTCACCCCCACATCACAGCTCACCACAGTGGATAGAAGGAAGCCGCAGAGCCACGCCACCGCCAACCACAACTCCAACGCGGCCTCCAGCTCTCACAGAGACATCACCCCCCGCTGGTTCAAACCCTCCGAGACCAAGCTGGAAGCCGCCAAAGCGGCGGCGGCCCGAGATTTCCAGCTGAGCAGGGGGGCGTCACCAGCCCCCTCCAGCCCGGACGACCCCGCTCTCCCCCATCGCCGACCTCGCTCCAAGGGCTTCATCCCCGGCGCCGACCGCGGCTCCAACGCCTCCCAGTATGACAATGTACCGGGGGTGCCGGAGCAGGATTTCGAGATCTTGGAGCTCGAGAGACCTCCGTCCAGAATGAGGACCCCTCGCAGTGAGACGCCCTTCAGTATGTCATCCATCCATCAGGGCAGCCCTGGCCGTGGACCCAGCCTGGCAGGAAGTGTTGTCTCCGTCGCATCAGGGGCCAGGATGCCCAAACACCCGCTTCCTCCATTTTCCCACAACAGTCCAGCAGGGATCCAGTCCGGCTACCCGGGCAGCCAGAGCCAGTACCACACCTCCCCCAGGCAGCCATCCCCCGGCAGAGCTACGACCGAGGTGCCCATCTTCCATCCAGCCTACAGCGTGAACCTGGACCACAGAGGAGAGGACAGACTCTATGCACCATCCTCCAGATTCCCCCCACCCTCCTCCAGCGTGGCGTACGGGGAACAAATGTACGCCACCACCCAGCGGCAGCCCAACAGCCTCTCCCCGGAGAAGGCTCTCATGAACAACTCCTTCGCCACGTACCGCAGACAGCCGCCACCCGGCTCCACCCACAACCCCCGCAGCTTCAGGCCTCCCCAGGAGCATTCGATGCAGCTGGAAACCCAGGGGAGCTCCATCCCCATCTACCTGCAACAGCTCACCTCCACCACACAGGTCTACACCCCGGTGGACTACAGGTTTGAGGGGCATCGGCGAGGCGAGGCGAACCCGCACTACCTGCCGGAGGGAGGGCCTCGGCGGGCCGTAGAGGGGTCGGTGTGGGCGTCGGAGGATGAGCTGCCCCCTCAGTCTCCGGGTGGGATGCCCCGCTCCCCCAGCTTCCAGAAAGCCCAAATGTCTCCGGTTCAGGAGTTCACTTTTCCCGCCGCCCCGGACGGCCTGCTCCATTACAGGACACAGTTCCAGGAGCAGCAGCCCGTCATAAGGCAACAGCTCCCCCAGCTGTTTGGAGGACCACACTACAGGCACGCACAGGAGGCGTTCGCCATGCAGGAGTCCATGCTGCTGTAACTGAACAATAAGGAAATGGAGAGACACTGTATAAAAAAAAAATAAATAAAAAAAAGAGGTGTAGTCACTGACACTGTGGTAAAGACGAGCAGTTGTCCTAGCTTTGTTAGGAACCTGGTTTTGTTGTTATTGATGTGTGAAGTACTGACCTTCTGACTGTCGCGCTGCATCGTAACGTTGCAGGACACACCAGCCTCTGACGTTTTTACTGATCACTTTAAAAAGAGAAAAAAAAAAAAAACTGACTGAAGATTTTATTTTATTTTTGGATGTAAATCATTAACGAGAGGTGACAGTATATGTCTTTTAGAGTCTGATATGTACAGTGGATTTTTTTGTTAATATGCTGAGTTGTTATCAGTAGCGGGGGGGGGGGACTCTCCCCTGAGAGAGCAAAACTCTGATTTATTTTCCATCTTTATTTTTTTATATGTTACTTACAGATATTTACATTAGAGATAAATTTACTCTATATGCTCGTGAATGTTATTTTTCAAAGAGAACAAGTGAAACTATGTCCAATTAAACAATTTAGAAAGAAGTTGATTTCCCATTTCAATTCTGAAGCGCCTCCACTGTAGAGAAAAAACAGGGTTTGTTGTATATTTTTTAGTTTTGCCTTTTTCAGTTTCAGTCAAAGTTTTCCTTCCTGATTAACTCATGTGCAATGCATTTTTCTGTCCCTCGTGACGTACAGTATGTTGGGTATTTACACATATTTGAAGCCAGTGTAGTTTTTGGTTAAATTCCTACCCTGATTAGAGACTCACTCATTTGTGAGGGCTAATAACATATGTGTATATTTTTGATTTGATGGCTTTAAGTCATCTTATTTGTGATGTAACTACAGATAACATGTTTTTTTGTTTTGTTTTGTTTTTTTTAATTGCTGTACTGTAGCTACCACATTTTGAGCACATGAAATAGTCCCAGTAAAAATTTGCTTTACTTCATTATGTCTGATTATTCTCAACACTGTCATATCCACTACTGTTCAGCTCCTGGCACTTCCACTGGCATACAGAGTCTACTGGCACACACACACACACACACACACACACACACACACACACACACATTTTTAACATTTAATCAGTCACATTCCCTATCCTTATTATTATTATTATAATTATTATTCCTCACTCTGGTTTTGATGCAGTTATTCTCAGACAGTATTGCTGTACTGTTTATTACATTCCCTAAGTTATCTTTGTTACTTGTTAAACGACTAATTGCAAACCATTCTGATACTTTGCTTAATAAAATAAGGTGGGTTGAAAATGAATCTTTGGTTCTGTCCTTGCTTACTGTTTGCTGCATATCCTTCTTCTCTTTATTTCCACTATCAATGAAACTGCCCCCTGGTGGGCACAGTGTAGCTTTGCAGGACATAAACAATAAAGGTATTGATTTAGATTTTAAAGGAGAGCCACCAAGCGATTAACTAACTAACTGTACATGAAATATCTTTGGGTTTTAGACTGTTGTTTGGACAAAAAAAACAAACAAAAAAAAAAAGTCATCTTGGGGGTCTGGAAAATTGTGATGGGCAGAAATGGCACTTGATGGAGTTGAATAACATATTTAAGATTTTTGTGGTTAAACTTGACAGTAATTTTGTCCCCATTGGCATTAGGCTTTATAGCAACTCAGTTATAAAGAAAGTGGCTCATGACCTTGACTAATTTAACAATATTTACTATTTTTATTATTATTACTAATGAGCTGCTGGACACCTGAATTTCTCCTCTGGGAGAAAAAAAAGGACTCAAGAACACGCATACATACACAAGGGGTGTAGGTTTGCATATGGACAGTAGAGACATGTCCCTACCAGTAGTTTGGAAGGACAGCATTATCCCTACCAATGTATAAGGGAACTTGTTCGCACTAAGTTAGGAGCGCAGTTGTATTAGATTATTTCAATGTGCCCTCCAAGAGGCTACGTCTGCATGTCAACCGATTTTATGTTACTTCCCTTTCCCCTAACGAGCTGGTATGATGTTTTCATGACTTTTTTTGCCTTACTATACTATGACTTTTTATACTATTACGTTTTTATGACTTTTTATAATATCACTTTTTGGACTTTTTATGCCTTACTATACTATGACTTTTTTATGACTTTTTATGCCTTACTATACTATTACTTTTTATGCCTTACTATACTATGACTTTTTTATGACTTTTTATGTCTTATTATACTATGACTTTTTTATTACTTTTTATGCCTTACTATACTATGACTTTTTTATGACTTTTTATGCCTTACTATACTATGACTTTTTTATGACTTTTTATGCTTACTATTACTATGACTTTTTTATGACTTTTTATGCCTTACTATACTATGACTTTTTTATGACTTTTTATGCCTTACTATACTATGACTTTTTTATGACTTTTTATGCCTTACTATACTATGACGTTTTTATGACTTTTTATGCCTTACTATACTATTACTTTTTATGCCTTACTATACTATGACTTTTTATGCCTTATTATATTATGACTTTTTCACGACTTTTTATACTATGACTTTTTTTTACTTTTTATGCCTTACTATACTATGACGTTTTTATAACTTTTTAAGCCTTACTATACTATGACTTTTTATACTTTGACTTTTTATGCCTTACTATACTATGACTTTTTATGCCTTACTATACTATGACTTTTTCATGACTTTTTATACTGTGACTTTTTTAACTTATTATGCCTTACTATACTATGACTTTTTTGACTTTTTATGCCTTACTATACTATGACGTTTTTATGACGTTTTATGCCTTACTATAGTATGACTTTTTATGCCTTACTATACTATGACTTTTTTATGACTTTTTATGCCTTACTATACTATGACTTTTTTATGACTTTTTATGCCTTACTATACTATGACTTTTTATGCCTTACTATACTATGACTTTTTTATGACTTTTTTTTACTTTTTATACCTTACTATACTATGACTTTTTATGCCTTACTATACTATGACTTTTTATGCCTTACTATACTATGACTTTTTTATGACTTTTTATGTCTTATTATACTATGACTTTTTTATGACTTTTTATGCCTTACTATACTATGACTTTTTATGCCTTATTATACTATGAGTTTTTCATGACTTTTTATACTATGACTTTTTTATGACTTTTTATGCCTTACTATACTATGACTTTTTTATGACTTTTTATGCCTTACTATACTATTACTTTTTATGCCTTACTATACTATGACTTTTTTATGACTTTTTATGCCTTACTATACTATGACTTTTTTATGACTTTTTATGCCTTATTATACTATGACTTTTTCATGACTTTTTATGCCTTATTATACTATGACTTTTTCATGACTTTTTATACTATGTCTTTTTATGCCTTACTATACTATGACTTTTTTATGACTTTTTATGCCTTACTATACTATGACTTTTTATGCCTTACTATACTATGACTTTTTTATGACTTTTTATGCCTTACTATACTATGACTTTTTATGCCTTATTATACTATGAGTTTTTCATGACTTTTTATACTATGACTTTTTTATGACTTTTTATGCCTTACTATACTATGACTTTTTATGCCTTATTATACTATGACTTTTTCATGACTTTTTATACTATGACTTTTTTTTACTTTTTATACCTTACTATACTATGACGTTTTTATGACTTTTTAAGCCTTACTATACTATGACTTTTTTATTACTTTTTATGCCTTACTATACTATGACTTTTTTATGACTTTTTCATGACTTTTTATACTATGACTTTTTTGACTTTTTATGCCTTACTATACTATGACGTTTTTATGACGTTTTATGCCTTACTATAGTATGACTTTTTATGCCTTACTATACTATGACTTTTTTATGACTTTTTATGCCTTACTATACTATGACTTTTTTATGACTTTTTATGCCTTACTATACTATGACTTTTTTATTACTTTTTATGCCTTACTATACTATGACTTTTTTATGACTTTTTATGCCTTACTATACTATTACTTTTTATGCCTTACTATACTATGACTTTTTTATGACTTTTTATGCCTTATTATACTATGACTTTTTTGACTTTTTTATGCCTTACTTTACTATGACTTTTTATGCCTTTTTATACTATGAGTTTTTCATGACTTTTTATACTATGACTTTTTTATGACTTTTTTATGCCTTACTATACTATGACTTTTTATGCCTTATTATACTATTACTTTTTCATGACTTTTTATACTATGGCTTTTTTTTTACTTTTTATGCCTTACTATACTATGACGTTTTTATGACTTTTTAAGCCTTACTATACTATGACTTTTTTATGACTTTTTATACTATGACTTTTTTATGACTTTTTATGCCTTACTATACTATGACTTTTTATGCCTTATTATACTATGACTTTTTCATGACTTTTTATGCCTTACTATACTATGACTTTTTATGCCTTACTATACTATGACTTTTTTATGACTTTTTATGCCTTACTATACTATGACTTTTTTATGACTTTTTATGCCTTACTATACTATGACTTTTTATGCCTTATTATACTATGACTTTTTCATGACTTTTTATACTATGACTTTTTTTTACTTTTTATGCCTTACTATACTATGACGTTTTTATGACTTTTTATACTATGACTTTTTTTGCCTTACTATACTATGACTTTTTTATTACTTTTTATGCCTTACTATACTATGACTTTTTTATGACTTTTTCATGACTTTTTATACTATGACTTTTTTGACTTTTTATGCCTTACTATACTATGACGTTTTTATGACGTTTTATGCCTTACTATAGTATGACTTTTTATGCCTTACTATACTATGACTTTTTTATGCCTTACTATACTATGACTTTTTTATGACTTTTTATGCCTTACTATACTATGACTTTTTTATGACTTTTTATGCCTTACTATACTATGACTTTTTATGCCTTATTATACTATGACTTTTTCATGACTTTTTATGCCTTACTATACTATGACTTTTTATGCCTTACTATACTATGACTTTTTTATGACTTTTTATGCCTTACTATACTATGACTTTTTTATGACTTTTTATGCCTTACTATACTATGACTTTTTATGCCTTATTATACTATGACTTTTTCATGACTTTTTATGCCTTACTATACTATGACTTTTTATGCCTTACTATACTATGACTTTTTTATGACTTTTTATGTCTTATTATACTATGACTTTTTTATTACTTTTTATGCCTTACTATACTATGACTTTTTTATGACTTTTTATGCCTTACTATACTATTACTTTTTATGCCTTACTATACTATGACTTTTTTATGACTTTTTATGCCTTACTATACTATGACTTTTTATGCCTTATTATACTATGAGTTTTTCATGACTTTTTATACTATGACTTTTTTATGACTTTTTATGCCTTACTATACTATGACTTTTTATGCCTTATTATACTATGACTTTTTCATGACTTTTTATACTATGACTTTTTTTTACTTTTTATGCCTTACTATACTATGACGTTTTTATGACTTTTTAAGCCTTACTATACTATGACTTTTTTATTACTTTTTATGCCTTACTATACTATGACTTTTTTATGACTTTTTCATGACTTTTTATACTATGACTTTTTATGCCTTATTATACTATGACTTTTTCATGACTTTTTATACTATGACTTTTTTTTACTTTTTATGCCTTACTATACTATGACGTTTTTATGACTTTTTAAGCCTTACTATACTATGACTTTTTTATACTTTTTATGCCTTACTATACTATGACTTTTTTATGACTTTTTCATGACTTTTTATACTATGACTTTTTTGACTTTTTATGCCTTACTATACTATGACGTTTTTATGACGTTTTATGCCTTACTATAGTATGACTTTTTATGCCTACTATACTATGACTTTTTTATGACTTTTTATGCCTTACTATACTATGACTTTTTTATGACTTTTTATGCCTTACTATACTATGACTTTTTTTTACTTTTTATGCCTTACTATACTATGACGTTTTTATGACTTTTTAAGCCTTACTATACTATGACTTTTTTATGACTTTTTATGCCTTAATATACTATGACTTTTTCATGACTTTTTATACTATGACTTTTTTTTACTTTTTATGCCTTACTATACTATGACGTTTTTATGACTTTTTAAGCCTTACTATACTATGACTTTTTTATGACTTTTTATGCCTTACTATAGTATGACTTTTTATGCCTTACTATACTATGACTTTTTTATGACTTTTTATGCCTTACTATACTATGACTTTTTATGCCTTACTATACTATGACTTTTTCATGACTTTTCATATTATGACTTTTTTGACTTATTATGCCTTACTATACTATGACTTTTTCATGACTTTTTATACTATGACTTTTTTGACTTTTTATGCCTTACTATACTATGACGTTTTTATGAATTTTTATGCCTTACTATACTATGACTTTTTTATGACTTTTTATGCCTTACTATACTATGAATTTTTATGCCTTACTATACTATGACTTTTTTATGACTTTTTATGCCTTACTATACTATGACTTTTTCATGACTTTTTATACTATGACTTTCTTTGAGTTTTTATGCCTTACTATACTATGACTTTTTTATGACTTTTCATACTATGACTTTTTTATGACTTTTTATGCCTTACTATACTATGACTTTTTTATGACTTTTTATACTATGACTTTTTATGATTTTTTATGCCTTACCATACTATGACTTTTTTATGCCTTACTATACTATGACTTTTTATGCCTTACTATACTATGACTTTTTATGCCTTACTATACTATGACTTTTTCATGACTTTTTATACTATGACTTTTTTGAGTTTTTATGCCTTACTATACTATGACTTTTTTATGACTTTTTATACTATGACTTTTTTGAGTTTTTATGCCTTACTATACTATGACTTTTTTATTACTTTTTATGCCTTACTATACTATGACTTTTTCATGACTTTTTATACTATGACTTTTTTATGACTTTTTATGCCTTACTATACTATGACTTTTTATGACTTTTTATGCCTTACTATACTATGACTTTTTTATGCCTTACTATACTATGACTTTTTATGCCTTATATACTATGACTTTTTATGCTTACTATACTATGACTTTTTCATGACTTTTTATGCCTTACTATACTATGACTTTTTATGCCTTACTATATATGACTTTTTCATGACTTTTTATATTATGACTTTTTTGACTTATTATGCCTTACTATACTATGACTTTTTCATGACTTTTTATACTATGACTTTTTTGACTTTTTATGCCTTACTATACTATGACTTTTTTATGACTTTTTATGCCTTACTATACTATTACTTTTTATGCCTTACTATACTATGACTTTTTCATGACTTTTTATGCCTTACTATACTATGACTTTTTATGCCTTACTATACTATGACTTTTTTATTACTTTTTATGCCTTACTATACTATGACTTTTTTATGACTTTTTATGCCTTACTATACTATGACTTTTTATGCCTTATTATACTATGAGTTTTTCATGACTTTTTATACTATGACTTTTTTATGACTTTTTATGCCTTACTATACTATGACTTTTTTATGACTTTTTAAGCCTTACTATACTATGACTTTTTTATGACTTTTTCATGACTTTTTATGCCTTACTATACTATGACTTTTTTATGACTTTTTATGCCTTATTATACTATGACTTTTTATGACTTTTTATGCCTTACTATACTATGACGTTTTATGCCTTACTATAGTATGACTTTTTATGCCTTACTATACTATGACTTTTTTATGACTTTTTATGCCTTACTATACTATGACTTTTTTATGACTTTTTATGCCTTACTATACTATGACTTTTTTATGACTTTTTATGCCTTACTATACTATGACTTTTTATGCCTTACTATACTATGACTTTTTTATGACTTTTTATGCCTTACTATACTATTACTTTTTATGCCTTACTATACTATGACTTTTTATGCCTTACTAAACTATGACTTTTTCATGACTTTTTATGCCTTACTATACTATGACTTTTTATGCCTTACTATATATGACTTTTTCATGACTTTTTATACTATGACTTTTTATGACTTTTTTGCCTTACTATACTATGACTTTTTCATGACTTTTTATACTATGACTTTTTTGACTTTTTTATGCCTTACTATACTATGACTTTTTTATGACTTTTTATGCCTTACTATACTATTACTTTTTATGCCTTACTATACTATGACTTTTTCATGACTTTTTATGCCTTACTATACTATGACTTTTTATGCCTTACTATACTATGACTTTTTTATTACTTTTTATGCCTTACTATACTATGACTTTTTTATGACTTTTTATGCCTTATTATACTATGACTTTTTATGACTTTTTATGCCTTACTATACTATGACTTTTTATGCCTTATTATACTATGACTTTTTTTATGACTTTTTATACTATGACTTTTTTATGACTTTTTATGCCTTACTATACTATGACTTTTTTATGACTTTTTATGACTTTTTAAGCCTTACTATACTATGACTTTTTTATGACTTTTTCATGACTTTTTATACTATGACTTTTTTGACTTTTTATGCCTTACTATACTATGACGTTTTTATGACGTTTTATGCCTTACTATACTATGACTTTTTATGACGTTTTATGCCTTACTATAGTATGACTTTTTATGCCTTACTATACTATGACTTTTTTATGACTTTTTATGCCTTACTATACTATGACTTTTTTATGACTTTTTATGCCTTACTATACTATGACTTTTTATGCCTTACTATACTATGACTTTTTTATGACTTTTTATGCCTTACTATACTATTACTTTTTATGCCTTACTATACTATGACTTTTTTATGACTTTTTATGCCTTACTATACTATTACTTTTTTATGACTTTTTATGCCTTATTATACTATGACTTTTTTATGACTTTTTATGCCTTACTATACTATGACTTTTTATGCCTTATTATACTATGACTTTTTCATGACTTTTTATACTATGACTTTTTTTTACTTTTTATGCCTTACTATACTATGACGTTTTTATGACTTTTTAAGCCTTACTATACTATGACTTTTTCATGACTTTTTATACTATGACTTTTATGACTTTTTATGCCTTACTATACCATGATGTTTTTATGACTTTTTATGCCTTACTATACTATGACTTTTTATGCCTTACTATACTATGACTTTTTTATTACTTTTTATGCCTTACTATACTATGACTTTTTTATGACTTTTTATGCCTTATTATACTATGACTTTTTTATGACTTTTTATGCCTTACTATACTATGACTTTTTATGCCTTATTATACTATGAGTTTTTCATGACTTTTTATACTATGACTTTTTTATGACTTTTTATGCCTTACTATACTATAACTTTTTATGCCTTATTATACTATGACTTTTTCATGACTTTTTATACTATGACTTTTTTTTACTTTTTATGCCTTACTATACTATGACTTTTTTTTTATGACTTTTTATGCCTTACTATACTATGACTTTTTTATGACTTTTTATGCCTTATTATACTATGACTTTTTCATTACTTTTTATACTATGACTTTTTTTTACTTTTTATGCCTTACTATACTATGACGTTTTTATGACTTTTTAAGCCTTACTATACTATGACGTTTTTATGACTTTTTATGCCTTACTATAGTATGACTTTTTATGCCTTACTATACTATGACTTTTTTATGACTTTTTATGCCTTACTATACTATGACTTTTTATGCCTTATTATACTATGACTTTTTCATGACTTTTTATATTATGACTTTTTTGACTTATTATGCCTTACTATACTATGACTTTTTCATGACTTTTTATACTATGACTTTTTTGACTTTTTATGCCTTACTATACTATGACTTTTTATGCCTTACTATACTATGACTTTTTTATGACTTTTTATGTCTTATTATACTATGACTTTTTTATTACTTTTTATGCCTTACTATACTATGACTTTTTTATGACTCTTTATGCCTTACTATACTATGACTTTTTTATTACTTTTTATGCCTTACTATACTATGACTTTTTTATGACTTTTTATGCCTTACTATACTATGACTTTTTATGCCTTACTATACTATGACTTTTTTATGACTTTTTATGCCTTATTATACTATGACTTTTTTATGACTTTTTATGCCTTACTATACTATGACTTTTTATGCCTTATTATACTGACTTTTTCATGACTTTTTATACTATGACTTTTTTTTACTTTTTAAGCCTTACTATACTATGACGTTTTTATGACTTTTTTTGCCTTACTATACTATGACTTTTTTATGACTTTTTATGCCTTACTATACTATGACTTTTTATGCCTTACTATACTATGACTTTTTTATGACTTTTTATGTCTTATTATACTATGACTTTTTTATTACTTTTTATGCCTTACTATACTATGACTTTTTTATGACTCTTTATGCCTTACTATACTATGACTTTTTATGCCTTACTATACTATGACTTTTTTATGACTTTTTATGCCTTACTATACTATGACTTTTTATGCCTTACTATACTATGACTTTTTTATTACTTTTTATGCCTTACTATACTATGACTTTTTTATGACTTTTTATGCCTTATTATACTATGACTTTTTTATGACTTTTTATGCCTTACTATACTATGACTTTTTATGCCTTATTATACTATGACTTTTTCATGACTTTTTATACTATGACTTTTTTTTACTTTTTATGCCTTACTATACTATGACGTTTTTATGACTTTTTATGCCTTACTATACTATGACTTTTTTATGACTTTTTATGCCTTACTATACTATGACTTTTTATGCCTTACTATACTATGACTTTTTTATGACTTTTTATGTCTTATTATACTATGACTTTTTTATTACTTTTTATGCCTTACTATACTATGACTTTTTTATGACTTTTTATGCCTTACTATACTATGACTTTTTATGCCTTACTATACTATGACTTTTTTATGACTTTTTATGCCTTACTATACTATTACTTTTTATGCCTTACTTTACTATGACTTTTTTATGACTTTTTATGCCTTACTATACTATTACTTTTTATGACTTTTTTATGACTTTTTATACTATGACTTTTTTATGACTTTTTTGCCTTACTATACTATGACTTTTTATGCCTTATTATACTATGACTTTTTCATGACTTTTTATACTATGACTTTTTTTTACTTTTTATGCCTTACTATACTATGACGTTTTTATGACTTTTTATGCCTTACTATACTATGACTTTTTCATGACTTTTTATACTATGACTTTTTATGACTTTTTATGCCTTACTATACCATGATGTTTTTATGACTTTTTATGCCTTACTATACTATGACTTTTTATGCCTTACTATACTATGACTTTTTTATTACTTTTTATGCCTTACTATATTATGACTTTTTATGACTTTTTATGCCTTACTATACTATGACTTTTTTATGACTTTTTATGCCTTACTATACTATGACTTTTTTATGCCTTACTATACTATGACATTTTTATGACTTTTTTTACTATGACATTTTTATGACTTTTTATGCCTTACTATACTATGACTTTTTATGCCTTATTATACTATGACTTTTTCATGACTTTTTATACTATGACTTTTTTTTACTTTTTATGCCTTACTATACTATGACGTTTTTATGACTTTTTATGCCTTACTATACTATGACTTTTTCATGACTTTTTATACTATGACTTTTTTATGACTTTTTATGCCTTACTATACTATGATGTTTTTATGACTTTTTATGCCTTACTATACTATGACTTTTTATGACTTTTTATGCCTTACTATACTATGACTTTTTCATGACTTTTTATACTATGACTTTTTTGAGTTTTTATGCCTTACTATACTATGACTTTTTTATGACTTTTCATACTATGACTTTTTATGACTTTTTATGCCTTACTATACTATGACTTTTTTATGACTTTTTATACTATGACTTTTTTGAGTTTTTATGCCTTACATACTATGACTTTTTATGCCTTACTATACTATGACTTTTTATGCCTTACTATACTATGACTTTTTATGCCTTACTTTACTATGACTTTTTCATGACTTTTATACTATGACTTTGAGTTTTTATGCCTTACTATACTATGACTTTTTATGACTTTTTATGCCTTACTATACTATGACTTTTTCATGACTTTTTATACTATGACTTTTTATGACTTTTTATGCCTTACTATACTATGACTTATGACTTTTTATACTATGTCTTTTTTGAGTTTTTATGCCTTACTATACTATGACTTTTTATGACTTTTTATGCCTTACTATACTATGACTTTTTATGCCTTACTATACTATGACTTTTTATGACTTTTTATGCCTTACTATACTATTACTTTTTATGCCTTACTATACTATGACTTTTTATGACTTTTTATGCCTTATTATACTATGACTTTTTATGACTTTTTATGCCTTACTATACTATGACTTTTTATGCCTTACTATACTATGACTTTTTATGACTTTTTATGCCTTATTATACTATGACTTTTTATGACTTTTTATGCCTTACTATACTATGACTTTTTATGCCTTATTATACTATGACTTTTTCATGACTTTTTATACTATGACTTTTTTTTACTTTTTATGCCTTACTATACTATGACTTTTTTATGACTTTTTATGCCTTACTATACTATGACTTTTTATGCCTTACTATAGTATTACTTTTTATGCCTTACTATACTATGACTTTTTTATGACTTTTTATGCCTTATTATACTATGACTTTTTTATGACTTTTTATGCCTTACTATACTATGACTTTTTATGCCTTACTATACTATGACTTTTTTATGACTTTTTATGCCTTAATATACTATGACTTTTTATGCCTTACTATACTATGACTTTTTTATGACTTTTTATGCCTTACTATACTATGACTTTTTCATGACTTTTTATACTATGACTTTTTTGAGTTTTTATGCCTTACTATACTATGACTTTTTTATGACTTTTCATACTATGACTTTTTTATGACTTTTTATGCCTTACTATACTATGACTTTTTATGACTTTTTATACTATGACTTTTTTGAGTTTTTATGCCTTACCATACTATGACTTTTTTATGCCTTACTATACTATGACTTTTTATGCCTTACTATACTATGACTTTTTATGCCTTACTATACTATGACTTTTTCATGACTTTTTATATTATGACTTTTTTGACTTATTATGCCTTACTATACTATGACTTTTTCATGACTTTATACTATGACTTTGAGTTTTTATGCCTTACTATACTATGACTTTTTTATGACTTTTTATGCCTTACTATACTATGACTTTTTCATGACTTTTTATACTATGACTTTTTTATGACTTTTTATGCCTCACTATACTATGACTTATGACTTTTTATACTATGTCTTTTTTGAGTTTTTATGCCTTACTATTCTATGACTTTTTTATGACTTTTTATGCCTTACTATACTATGACTTTTTATGCCTTACTATACTATGACTTTTTTATGACTTTTTATGCCTTACTATACTATTACTTTTTATGCCTTACTATACTATGACTTTTTTATGACTTTTTATGCCTTATTATACTATGACTTTTTTATGACTTTTTATGCCTTACTTTACTATGACTTTTTATGCCTTATATATACTATGACTTTTTCATGACTTTTTATACTATGACTTTTTTTTACTTTTTATGCCTTACTATACTATGACGTTTTTATGACTTTTTACGCCTTACTATACTATGACTTTTTTATGACTTTTTATCCCTTACTATACTATGACTTTTTATGCCTTACTATACTATGACTTTTTTATGACTTTTTATGCCTTACTATACTATGACTTTTTCATGACTTTTTATACTATGACTTTTTTGAGTTTTTATGCCTTACTATACTATGACTTTTTTATGACTTTTCATACTATGACTTTTTTATGACTTTTTATCCCTTACTATACTATGACTTTTTATGCCTTACTATACTATGACTTTTTTATGACTTTTTATGCCTTACTATACTATGACTTTTTTATGCCTTACTATACTATGACTTTTTATGCCTTACTATACTATGACTTTTTATGCCTTACTATACTATGACTTTTTCATGACTTTTTATATTATGACTTTTTTACTTATTATGCCTTACTATACTATGACTTTTTCATGACTTTTTATACTATGACTTTTTTGAGTTTTTATGCCTTACTATACTATGACTTTTTTATGACTTTTTATGCCTTACTATACTATGACTTTTTCATGACTTTTTATATACTATGACTTTTTATGACTTTTTATGCCTTACTATACTATGACTTTTTATGACTTTTTATACTATGACTTTTTTGAGTTTTCATGCCTTACTATACTATGACTTTTTTATGCCTTACTATACTATGACTTTTTATGCCTTACTATACTATGACTTTTTCATGACTTTTTATATTATGACTTTTTTATGACTTTTTATGCCTTACTATACTATGACTTTTTATGCCTTACTATACTATGACTTTTTTATGACTTTTTATGCCTTACTATACTATGACTTTATGACTTTTTATGCCTTACTATACTATGACTTTTTATGCCTTACAATACTATGACTTTTTTATGACTTTTTATGCCTTACTATACTATGACTTTTTTATGACTTTTTATGCCTTACTATACTATGACTTTTTATGACTTTTCATACTATGACTTTTTTATGACTTTTTATGCCTTACTATACTATGACTTTTTATGCCTTACTCTACTATGACTTTTTATGCCTTACTATACTTTGACTTTTTCATGACTTTTTATATTATGACTTTTTTGACTTATTATGCCTTACTATACTATGACTTTTTCATGACTTTTTATACTATGACATTTTTCTGACTTTTTATGCCTTACTATACTATGACTTTCATGACTTTTTATATTATGTCTTTTTTATGACTTTTTATGCCTTATTATACAATGACTTTTTTATGACTTTTTATACTGACTTTTTATGCCTTACTATACTATGATATTTTTATGACTTTTTATGCCTTACTATACTATGACTTTTTTTACTTTTTATGCCTACTATACTATGACTTTTTCATGACTTTTCATACTATGACTTTTTATGCCTTACTATACTATGACTTTTTATGCCTTACTATACAATGACTTTTTATGCCTTACTATTCTATGACTTTTTTATGACTTTTTATGCCTTACTATACTATGACTTTTTATGCCTTATTATACTATGAGTTTTTCATGACTTTTTATACTATGACTTTTTTATGACTTTTTATGCCTTACTATACTATAACTTTTTATGCCTTATTATACTATGACTTTTTCATGACTTTTTATACTATGACTTTTTTTTACTTTTTATGCCTTACTATACTATGACGTTTTTATGACTTTTTAAGCCTTACTATACTATGACTTTTTCATGACTTTTTATACTATGACTTTTTTATGACTTTTTATGCCTTACTATACTATGATGTTTTTATGACTTTTTATGCCTTACTATACTATGACTTTTTTATGACTTTTTATGCCTTACTATACTATGACTTTTTTATGACTTTTCATACTATGACTTTTTTATGACTTTTTATGCCTTACTATACTATGACTTTTTATGCCTTACTATACTATGACTTTTTATGCCTTACTATACTATGACTTTTTCATGACTTTTTATATTATGACTTTTTTAACTTATTATGCCTTACTATACTATGACTTTTTCATGACTTTTTATACTATGACTTTTTTGACTTTTTATGCCTTACTATACTATGACGTTTTTATGACGTTTTATGCCTTACTATAGTATGACTTTTTATGCCTTACTATACTATGACTTTTTTGACTTTTTATGCCTTACTATACTATGACTTTTTATGACTTTTTATACTATGACTTTTTTGAGTTTTTATGCCTTACCATACTATGACTTTTTTATGCCTTACTATACTATGACTTTTTATGCCTTACTATACTATGACTTTTTATGCCTTACTATACTATGACTTTTTTATGACTTTTTATGCCTTTTTATACTATGACTTTTCATGACTTTTTATATTATGACTTTTTTATGACTTTTTTATGACTT
The DNA here is from genome assembly GCF_021018895.1 of Seriola aureovittata. NCBI lineage: Eukaryota > Metazoa > Chordata > Actinopteri > Carangiformes > Carangidae > Seriola > Seriola aureovittata. The sequence goes on along the minus strand of NC_079385.1, from coordinate 18,464,908 downwards.
TTTTGACTTTTTATGCCTTACTTACTATGACTTTTTATACTATGACTTTTTTGCCTTACTATACTATGACTTTTTTATGCCTTACTTACTATGACTTTTTATGACTTTTTTATGACTTTTTATGACTTTTTTATGACTTTTTATGACTTTTTTATGACTTTTTATGCCTTATATACTATGACTTATGACTTTTTATGCCTTACTATTACTATGACTTTTTATGACTTTTTATACTATGACTTTTTTATGACTTTTTATGACTTTTTATACTATGACTTTTTTTGACTTTTTATGACTTTTTATGACTTTTTCATGACTTTTTACTATGACTTTTTTGACTTTTTATGCTTACTATACTATGACTTTTTCATGACTTTTTATACTATGACTTTTTATGACTTTTTTTTACTTTTTATGCTTACTATACTATGACTTTTTTATGACTTTTTTATGACTTTTTATGCCTTACTATACTATTACTTTTTATGCCTACTATACTATGACTTTTTTATGACTTTTTATGACTTTTTATGACTTTTTTATGACTTTTTATGACTTTTTATGACTTTTTATGACTTTTTTTACTATGACTTTTTATACTATGACTTTTTTATGCCTTACTATACTATGACTTTTTATGCCTTACTATACTATGACTTTTTAATGCCTTACTATACTATGACTTTTTATGCCTTACTATACTTTGACTTTTTATGACTTTTTATACTATGATTTTTTATGCCTTACTATACTATGACGTTTTTATGACTTTTTATGCCTTTTTATACTATGATGTTTTTATGACTTTTTATGCCTTACTATACTATGACTTTTTATGCCTTACTATACTATGACTTATGACTTTTTTTGACTTTTTATGCCTTACTTACTATGACTTTTTATGCCTTACTATACTATGACTTTTTTATGACTTTTTATGCCTTACTATACTATTACTTTTTATGCCTTACTATACTATGACTTTTTTATGACTTTTTATGCCTTATTATACTATGACTTTTTTATGACTTTTTATGCCTTACTATACTATGACTTTTTATGCCTTATTATACTATGACTTTTTCATGACTTTTTATTACTATGACTTTTTTGACTTTTTATGCCTTACTATTACTATGACTTTTTTTTACTTTTTATGCCTTACTATACTATGACTTTTTTTTTACTTTTTATGCCTTACTATTACTATGACTTTTTATGACTTTTTATGACTTATTATGCCTTACTATACTATGACTTTTTTATGACTTTTTTTTACTATGACTTTTTTGACTTTTTATGCCTTACTATACTATGACTTTTTATGACTTTTTATACTATGACTTTTTTGACTTTTTATGCCTTACTATACTATGACTTTTTTATGACTTTTTATGCCTTGCTATACTATGACTTTTTATGCCTTACTATACTATGACTTTTTTATGACTTTTTATGCCTTACTATACTATGACTTTTTATGACTTTTTATACTATGACTTTTTTGAGTTTTTATGCCTTACTATACTATGACTTTTTATGCCTTACTATACTATGACTTTTTATGCCTTACTATACTATGACTTTTTATGCCTTACTATACTATGACTTTTTCATGACTTTTTATACTATGACTTTTTTTTACTTTTTATGCCTTACTATACTATGACGTTTTTATGACTTTTTAAGCCTTACTATACTATGACTTTTTCATGACTTTTTATACTATGACTTTTTTGACTTTTTATGCCTTACTATACTATGATGTTTTTATGACTTTTTATGCCTTACTATAGTATGACTCTTTATGCCTTACTATACTATGACTTTTTATGCCTTACTATACTATGACTTTTTTATGACTTTTTATGCCTTATTATACTATGACTTTTTCATTACTTTTTATACTATGACTTTTTTTTACTTTTTATGCCTTACTATACTATGACGTTTTTATGACTTTTTATGCCTTATTATACTATGACTTTTTTTGACTTTTTATGCCTTACTATACTATGACTTTTTTATGCCTTACTATACTATGACTTTTTATGCCTTACTATACTATGACTTTTTATGCCTTACTATACTATGACTTTTTCATGACTTTTTATACTATGACTTTTTTGACTTTTTATGCCTTACTATACTATGACTTTTTTATGACTTTTTATGCCTTACTTACTATGACTTTTTCATGACTTTTTATACTATGACTTTTTTGACTTTTTATGCCTTACTATACTATGATGTTTTTATGACTTTTTTTACTATGACTTTTTTGACTTTTTTATGACTTTTTATGCCTTACTATACTATGACTTTTTTATGCCTTACTATACTATGACTTTTTTATGACTTTTTATGCCTTACTATACTATGACTTTTTCATTACTTTTTATACTATGACTTTTTTTTACTTTTTATGCCTTACTATACTATGACTTTTTTATGACTTTTTTAAGCCTTACTATACTATGATGTTTTTATGACTTTTTATGCCTTACTATACTATGACTTTTTATGCCTTACTATACTATGATTTTTTCATGACTTTTTATTACTATGACTTTTTTGACTTTTTTATGCCTTACTATACTATGATTTTTTATGACTTTTTTTGCCTTACTATACTATGACTTTTTATGCCTTACTATACTATGACTTTTTATGCCTTACTATACTATGACTTTTTTATGACTTTTTATGCCTTATTATACTATGACTTTTTCATGACTTTTTATACTATGACTTTTTTTTACTTTTTATGCCTTACTATACTATGACGTTTTTATGACTTTTTATGCCTTACTATACTATGATGTTTTTATGACTTTTTATGCCTTACTATAGTATGACTTTTTATGCCTTACTATACTATGACTTTTTCATGACTTTTTATACTATGACTTTTTTGACTTTTTATGCCTTACTATACTATGATGTTTTTATGACTTTTTATGCCTTACTATAGTATGACTCTTTATGCCTTACTATACTATGACTTTTTATGCCTTACTATACTATGACTTTTTTATGACTTTTTATGCCTTATTATACTATGACTTTTTCATTACTTTTTATACTATGACTTTTTTTTTACTTTTTATGCCTTACTATACTATGACGTTTTTATGACTTTTTAAGCCTTACTATACTATGATGTTTTTATGACTTTTTATGCCTTACTATAGTATGACTTTTTATGCCTTACTATACTATGACTTTTTTATGACTTTTTATGCCTTACTATACTATGACTTTTTATGCCTTACTATACTATGACTTTTTCATGACTTTTTATATTATGACTTTTTTGACTTATTATGCCTTACTATACTATGACTTTTTCATGACTTTTTATACTATGACTTTTTTTACTTTTTATGCCTTACTATACTATGACGTTTTTATGAATTTTTATGCCTTACTATACTATGACTTTTTTATGACTTTTTATGCCTTACTATACTATGACTTTTTTATGACTTTTTATGCCTTACCATACTATGATTTTTTTATGCCTTACTATACTATGATTTTTTATGCCTTACTATACTATGACTTTTTATGCCTTACTATACTATGACTTTTTTATGACTTTTTATATTATGACTTTTTTGACTTATTATGCCTTACTATACTATGACTTTTTCATGACTTTTTATACTATGACTTTTTTGACTTTTTATGCCTTACTATACTATGACTTTTTCATGACTTTTTATACTATGACTTTTTTGAGTTTTTATGCCTTACTATACTATGACTTTTTTATGACTTTTTATGCCTTACTATACTATGACTTTTTCATGACTTTTTATACTATGACTTTTTTATGACTTTTTATGCCTTACTATACTATGACTTTTTATGACTTTTTATACTATGACTTTTTTGAGTTTTTATGCCTTACTATACTATGACTTTTTCATGACTTTTTATATTATGACTTTTTTGACTTATTATGCCTTACTATACTATGACTTTTTCATGACTTTTTATACTATGACTTTTTTGACTTTTTATGCCTTACTATACTATGACTTTTTTATGACTTTTTATGCCTTACTATACTATGACTTTTTATGCCTTACTATACTATGACTTTTTTATGACTTTTTATGCCTTACTATACTATGACTTTTTATGCCTTACTATACTATGACTTTTTTATGACTTTTTATGCCTTATTATACTATGACTTTTTTATGACTTTTTATGCCTTACTATACTATGACTTTTTATGCCTTATTATACTATGACTTTTTCATGACTTTTTATACTATGACTTTTTTTTACTTTTTATGCCTTACTATACTATGACGTTTTTATGACTTTTTACGCCTTACTATACTATGACTTTTTTATGACTTTTTATCCCTTACTATACTATGACTTTTTATGCCTTACTATACTATGACTTTTTTATGACTTATTATGCCTTACTATACTATGACTTTTTCATGACTTTTTATACTATGACTTTTTTGACTTTTTATGCCTTACTATACTATGACTTTTTCATGACTTTTTATACTATGACTTTTTTGAGTTTTTATGCCTTACTATACTATGACTTTTTAATGCCTTACTATACTATGACTTTTTATGCCTTACTATACTATGACTTTTTATGCCTTACTATACTATGACTTTTTCATGACTTTTTTTGACTTATTATGCCTTACTATACTATGACTTTTTCATGACTTTTTATACTATGACTTTTTTGACTTTTTAATGCCTTACTATACTATGACTTTTTCATGACTTTTTATACTATGACTTTTTTGACTTTTTATGCCTTACTATACTATGACTTTTTATGACTTTTTATGCCTTACTATACTATGACTTTTTATGCCTTACTATACTATGACTTTTTATGACTTTTTACGCCTTACTATACTATTACTTTTTATGCCTTACTATACTATGACTTTTTATGACTTTTTATGCCTTATTATACTATGACTTTTTATGACTTTTTATGCCTTACTATACTATGACTTTTTATGCCTTATTATACTATGACTTTTTCATGACTTTTTATACTATGACTTTTTTTTACTTTTTATGCCTTACTATACTATGACTTTTTTATGACTTTTTATGCCTTACTATACTATGACTTTTTATGCCTTACTATACTATTACTTTTTATGCCTTACTATACTATGACTTTTTATGACTTTTTATGCCTTATTATACTATGACTTTTTATGACTTTTTATGCCTTACTATACTATGACTTTTTATGCCTTATTATACTATGACTTTTTCATGACTTTTTATACTATGACTTTTTTTTACTTTTTATGCCTTACTATACTATGACTTTTTATGCCTTATTATACTATGACTTTTTCATGACTTTTTATACTATGACTTTTTTTTACTTTTTATGCCTTACTATACTATGACTTTTTATGACTTTTTATGCCTTACTATACTATGACTTTTTATGCCTTACTATACTATGACTTTTTATGCCTTACTATACTATGACTTTTTATGACTTTTTATGCCTTATTATACTATGACTTTTTTATGACTTTTTATGCCTTACTATACTATGACTTTTTATGCCTTACTATACTATGACGTTTTTATGACTTTTTATGCCTTACTATACTATGACTTTTTATGCCTTACTATACTATGACTTTTTATGACTTTTTATGCCTTACTATACTATGACTTTTTATGCCTTACTATACTATGACTTTTTATGCCTTACTATACTATGACTTTTTATGCCTTACTATACTATGACTTTTTCATGACTTTTTATATTATGACTTTTTTTACTTATTATGCCTTACTATACTATGACTTTTTCATGACTTTTTATACTATGACTTTTTTGAGTTTTTATGCCTTACTATACTATGACTTTTTATGACTTTTTATGCCTTACTATACTATGACTTTTTCATGACTTTTTATACTATGACTTTTTATGACTTTTTATGCCTTACTATACTATGACTTTTTTATGACTTTTTATACTATGACTTTTTTGAGTTTTTCATGCCTTACTATACTATGACTTTTTATGCCTTACTATACTATGACTTTTTATGCCTTACTATACTATGACTTTTTCATGACTTTTTATATTATGACTTTTTTATGACTTTTTATGCCTTACTATACTATGACTTTTTATGCCTTACTATACTATGACTTTTTTATGACTTTTTATGCCTTACTATACTATGACTTTATGACTTTTTATGCCTTACTATACTATGACTTTTTATGCCTTACAATACTATGACTTTTTATGACTTTTTATGCCTTACTATACTATGACTTTTTATGACTTTTTATGCCTTACTATACTATGACTTTTTTATGACTTTTCATACTATGACTTTTTATGACTTTTTATGCCTTACTATACTATGACTTTTTATGCCTTACTCTACTATGACTTTTTATGCCTTACTATACTTTGACTTTTTCATGACTTTTTTATTATGACTTTTTTGACTTATTATGCCTTACTATACTATGACTTTTTCATGACTTTTTATACTATGACATTTTTCTGACTTTTTATGCCTTACTATACTATGACTTTCATGACTTTTTATATTATGTCTTTTTTATGACTTTTTATGCCTTATTATACAATGACTTTTTTATGACTTTTTATACTGACTTTTTATGCCTTACTATACTATGATATTTTTATGACTTTTTATGCCTTACTATACTATGACTTTTTATATCTTACTATACTATGACTTTTCATGACTTTTCATACTATGACTTTTTATGCCTTACTATACTATGACTTTTTATGCCTTACTATACAATGACTTTTTATGCCTTACTATTCTATGACTTTTTTATGACTTTTTATGCCTTACTATACTATGACTTTTTATGCCTTATTATACTATGAGTTTTTCATGACTTTTTATACTATGACTTTTTTATGACTTTTTATGCCTTACTATACTATAACTTTTTATGCCTTATTATACTATGACTTTTTCATGACTTTTTATACTATGACTTTTTTTTACTTTTTATGCCTTACTATACTATGACGTTTTTATGACTTTTTAAGCCTTACTATACTATGACTTTTTCATGACTTTTTATACTATGACTTTTATGACTTTTTATGCCTTACTATACCATGATGTTTTTATGACTTTTTATGCCTTACTATACTATGACTTTTTTATGACTTTTTATGCCTTATTATACTATGACTTTTTCATGACTTTTCATACTATGACTTTTTTATGACTTTTTATGCCTTACTATACTATGACTTTTTATGCCTTACTCTACTATGACTTTTTATGCCTTACTATACTTTGACTTTTTCATGACTTTTTATATTATGACTTTTTTGACTTATTATGCCTTACTATACTATGACTTTTTCATGACTTTTTATACTATGACTTTTTTGACTTTTTATGCCTTACTATACTATGACGTTTTTATGACTTTTTATGCCTTACTATACTATGACTTTTTATGCCTTACTATACTATGACTTTTTTATGACTTTTTATGCCTTACTATACTATGACTTTTTATGACTTTTTATACTATGACTTTTTTGAGTTTTTATGCCTTACCATACTATGACTTTTTTATGCCTTACTATACTATGACTTTTTATGCCTTACTATACTATGACTTTTTATGCCTTACTATACTATGACTTTTTTATGACTTTTTATGCCTTATTATACTATGACTTTTTCATTACTTTTTATACTATGACTTTTTTTTTACTTTTTATGCCTTACTATACTATGACGTTTTTATGACTTTTTATGCCTTACTATACTATTACTTTTTATGCCTTACTATACTATGACTTTTTTATGACTTTTTATGCCTTATTATACTATGACTTTTTTATGACTTTTTATGCCTTACTATACTATGACTTTTTATGCCTTATTATACGATGACTTTTTCATGACTTTTTATACTATGACTTTTTTTTACTTTTTATGCCTTACTATACTATGACGTTTTTATGACTTATTATGCCTTACTATACTATGACTTTTTCATGACTTTTTATACTATGACTTTTTTGACTTTTTATGCCTTACTATACTATGACTTTTTCATGACTTTTTATACTATGACTTTTTTGACTTTTTATGCCTTACTATACTATGACTTTTTTATGACTTTTTATGCCTTACTATACTATGACTTTTTCATGACTTTTTATACTATGACTTTTTTATGACTTTTTATGCCTTACTATACTATGACTTTTTATGACTTTTTATACTATGACTTTTTTGAGTTTTTATGCCTTACTATACTATGACTTTTTTATGCCTTACTATACTATGACTTTTTATGCCTTACTATACTATGACTTTTTATGCCTTACTATACTATGACTTTTTCATGACTTTTTATACTATGACTTTTTTTTACTTTTTATGCCTTACTATACTATGACGTTTTTATGACTTTTTAAGCCTTACTATACTATGACTTTTTCATGACTTTTTATACTATGACTTTTTTGACTTTTTATGCCTTACTATACTATGATGTTTTTATGACTTTTTATGCCTTACTATAGTATGACTCTTTATGCCTTACTATACTATGACTTTTTATGCCTTACTATACTATGACTTTTTTATGACTTTTTATGCCTTATTATACTATGACTTTTTCATTACTTTTTATACTATGACTTTTTTTTTACTTTTTATGCCTTACTATACTATGACGTTTTTATGACTTTTTAAGCCTTACTATACTATGATGTTTTTATGACTTTTTATGCCTTACTATAGTATGACTTTTTATGCCTTACTATACTATGACTTTTTCATGACTTTTTATACTATGACTTTTTTGACTTTTTATGCCTTACTATACTATGATGTTTTTATGACTTTTTATGCCTTACTATAGTATGACTCTTTATGCCTTACTATACTATGACTTTTTATGCCTTACTATACTATGACTTTTTTATGACTTTTTATGCCTTATTATACTATGACTTTTTCATTACTTTTTATACTATGACTTTTTTTTACTTTTTATGCCTTACTATACTATGACGTTTTTATGACTTTTTAAGCCTTACTATACTATGACTTTTTTTGACTTTTTTATGCCTTACTATAGTATGACTTTTTATGCCTTACTATACTATGACTTTTTTATGACTTTTTATGCCTTACTATACTATGACTTTTTATGCCTTACTATACTATGACTTTTTCATGACTTTTTATATTATGACTTTTTTGACTTATTATGCCTTACTATACTATGACTTTTTCATGACTTTTTATACTATGACTTTTTTTTACTTTTTATGCCTTACTATACTATGACGTTTTTATGAATTTTTATGCCTTACTATACTATGACTTTTTTATGACTTTTTATGCCTTACTATACTATGACTTTTTATGACTTTTTATGCCTTACCATACTATGATTTTTTTATGCCTTACTATACTATGATTTTTTATGCCTTACTATACTATGACTTTTTATGCCTTACTATACTATGACTTTTTTATGACTTTTTATATTATGACTTTTTTGACTTATTATGCCTTACTATACTATGACTTTTTCATGACTTTTTATACTATGACTTTTTTGACTTTTTATGCCTTACTATACTATGACTTTTTCATGACTTTTTATACTATGACTTTTTTGAGTTTTTATGCCTTACTATACTATGACTTTTTTATGACTTTTTATGCCTTACTATACTATGACTTTTTCATGACTTTTTATACTATGACTTTTTTATGACTTTTTATGCCTTACTATACTATGACTTTTTATGACTTTTTATACTATGACTTTTTTGAGTTTTTATGCCTTACTATACTATGACTTTTTCATGACTTTTTATATTATGACTTTTTTGACTTATTATGCCTTACTATACTATGACTTTTTCATGACTTTTTATACTATGACTTTTTTGACTTTTTATGCCTTACTATACTATGACTTTTTTATGACTTTTTATGCCTTACTATACTATGACTTTTTATGCCTTACTATACTATGACTTTTTTATGACTTTTTATGCCTTACTATACTATGACTTTTTATGCCTTACTATACTATGACTTTTTTATGACTTTTTATGCCTTACTATACTATGACTTTTTATGACTTTTTATGCCTTACTATACTATGACTTTTTATGACTTTTTATACTATGACTTTTTCATGACTTTTTATACTATGACTTTTTTTTACTTTTTATGCCTTACTATACTATGACGTTTTTATGACTTTTTACGCCTTACTATACTATGACTTTTTTATGACTTTTTATCCCTTACTATACTATGACTTTTTATGCCTTACTATACTATGACTTTTTCATGACTTATTATGCCTTACTATACTATGACTTTTTCATGACTTTTTATACTATGACTTTTTTGACTTTTTATGCCTTACTATACTATGACTTTTTCATGACTTTTTATACTATGACTTTTTTGAGTTTTTATGCCTTACTATACTATGACTTTTTAATGCCTTACTATACTATGACTTTTTATGCCTTACTATACTATGACTTTTTATGCCTTACTATACTATGACATTTTCATGACTTTTTTGACTTATTATGCCTTACTATACTATGACTTTTTCATGACTTTTTATACTATGACTTTTTTGACTTATTATGCCTTACTATACTATGACTTTTTCATGACTTTTTATACTATGACTTTTTTGACTTTTTATGCCTTACTATACTATGACTTTTTTATGACTTTTTATGCCTTACTATACTATGACTTTTTATGCCTTACTATACTATGACTTTTTTATGACTTTTTACGCCTTACTATACTATTACTTTTTATGCCTTACTATACTATGACTTTTTTATGACTTTTTATGCCTTATTATACTATGACTTTTTTATGACTTTTTATGCCTTACTATACTATGACTTTTTATGCCTTATTATACTATGACTTTTTCATGACTTTTTATACTATGACTTTTTTTTACTTTTTATGCCTTACTATACTATGACTTTTTTATGACTTTTTATGCCTTACTATACTATGACTTTTTATGCCTTACTATACTATTACTTTTTATGCCTTACTATACTATGACTTTTTTATGACTTTTTATGCCTTATTATACTATGACTTTTTTATGACTTTTTATGCCTTACTATACTATGACTTTTTATGCCTTATTATACTATGACTTTTTCATGACTTTTTATACTATGACTTTTTTTTACTTTTTATGCCTTACTATACTATGACTTTTTATGCCTTATTATACTATGACTTTTTCATGACTTTTTATACTATGACTTTTTTTTACTTTTTATGCCTTACTATACTATGACTTTTTTATGACTTTTTATGCCTTACTATACTATGACTTTTTATGCCTTACTATACTATTACTTTTTATGCCTTACTATACTATGACTTTTTTATGACTTTTTATGCCTTATTATACTATGACTTTTTTATGACTTTTTATGCCTTACTATACTATGACTTTTTATGCCTTACTATACTATGACTTTTTTATGACTTTTTATGCCTTAATATACTATGACTTTTTATGCCTTACTATACTATGACTTTTTTATGACTTTTTATGCCTTACTATACTATGACTTTTTCATGACTTTTTATACTATGACTTTTTTGAGTTTTTATGCCTTACTATACTATGACTTTTTTATGACTTTTCATACTATGACTTTTTTATGACTTTTTATGCCTTACTATACTATGACTTTTTTATGACTTTTTATACTATGACTTTTTTGAGTTTTTATGCCTTACAATACTATGACTTTTTTATGCCTTACTATACTATGACTTTTTATGCCTTACTATACTATGACTTTTTATGCCTTACTATACTATGACTTTTTCATGACTTTTTATATTATGACTTTTTTACTTATTATGCCTTACTATACTATGACTTTTTCATGACTTTTTATACTATGACTTTTTTGAGTTTTTATGCCTTACTATACTATGACTTTTTTATGACTTTTTATGCCTTACTATACTATGACTTTTTCATGACTTTTTATACTATGACTTTTTTATGACTTTTTATGCCTTACTATACTATGACTTTATGACTTTTTATACTATGTCTTTTTTGAGTTTTTATGCCTTACTATTCTATGACTTTTTTATGACTTTTTATGCCTTACTATACTATGACTTTTTATGCCTTACTATACTATGACTTTTTTATGACTTTTTATGCCTTACTATACTATTACTTTTTATGCCTTACTATACTATGACTTTTTTATGACTTTTTATGCCTTATTATACTATGACTTTTTTATGACTTTTTATGCCTTACTATACTATGACTTTTTATGCCTTATTATACTATGACTTTTTCATGACTTTTTATACTATGACTTTTTTGACTTTTTTATGACTTATTACGCCTTACTATACTATGACTTTTTTATGACTTTTTACGCCTTACTATACTATGACTTTTTTATGACTTTTTATCCCTTACTATACTATGACTTTTTATGCCTTACTATACTATGACTTTTTTATGACTTTTTATGCCTTACTATACTATGACTTTTTCATGACTTTTTATACTATGACTTTTTTGAGTTTTTATGCCTTACTATACTATGACTTTTTTATGACTTTTCATACTATGACTTTTTTTTACTTTTTATGCCTTACTATACTATGACTTTTTTATGACTTTTTATGCCTTACTATACTATGACTTTTTATGCCTTACTATACTATTACTTTTTATGCCTTACTATACTATGACTTTTTTATGACTTTTTATGCCTTATTATACTATGACTTTTTTATGACTTTTTATGCCTTACTATACTATGACTTTTTATGCCTTATTATACTATGACTTTTTCATGACTTTTTATACTATGACTTTTTTTTACTTTTTATGCCTTACTATACTATGACGTTTTTATGACTTTTTATGCCTTACTATACTATGACTTTTTTATGACTTTTTATGCCTTAATATACTATGACTTTTTATGCCTTACTATACTATGACTTTTTTATGACTTTTTATGCCTTACTATACTATGACTTTTTCATGACTTTTTATACTATGACTTTTTTGAGTTTTTATGCCTTACCATACTATGACTTTTTTATGCCTTACTATACTATGACTTTTTATGCCTTACTATACTATGACTTTTTATGCCTTACTATACTATGACTTTTTCATGACTTTATACTATGACTTTGAGTTTTTATGCCTTACTATACTATGACTTTTTTATGACTTTTTATGCCTTACTATACTATGACTTTTTCATGACTTTTTATACTATGACTTTTTTATGACTTTTTATGCCTTACTATACTATGACTTATGACTTTTTATACTATGTCTTTTTTGAGTTTTTATGCCTTACTATACTATGACTTTTTTATGACTTTTTATGCCTTACTATACTATGACTTTTTATGCCTTACTATACTATGACTTTTTTATGACTTTTTATGCCTTACTATACTATTACTTTTTATGCCTTACTATACTATGACTTTTTTATGACTTTTTATGCCTTATTATACTATGACTTTTTTATGACTTTTTATGCCTTACTATACTATGACTTTTTTATGACTTTTTATGCCTTACTATACTATGACTTTTTTATGACTTTTTATGCCTTACTATACTATGACTTTTTATGCCTTACTATACTATGACTTTTTCATGACTTTTCATACTATGACTTTTTATGCCTTACTATACTATGACTTTTTATGCCTTACTATACTATGACTTTTTATGCCTTACTATACTATGACTTTTTTATGACTTTTTATGCCTTACTATACTATGACTTTTTATGCCTTATTATAGTATGACTTTTTTATGACTTTTCATACTATGACTTTTTTTATGACTTTTCATGCCTTACTATACTATGACTTTTTATGCCTTATCATACTATGACTTTTTCATGACTTTTTATACTATGACTTTTTTATGACTTTTTATGCCTTACTATACTATGACTTTTTTATGACTTTTTATGCCTTATTATAGTATGTCTTTTTTATGACTTTTCATACTATGACTTTTTCATGACTTTTTATGCCTTACTATACTATGACTTTTTAATGACTTTTTATGCCTTACTATACTATGACTTTTTTATGACTTTTTATGCCTTATTATACTATGACTTTTTTATGACTTTTCATACTATGACTTTTTTATGACTTTTTATGCCTTACTATACTATGACTTTTTATGCCTTACTATACTATGACTTTTTATGCCTTACTATACTATGACTTTTTTATGACTTTTTATGCCTTACTATACTATGACTTTTTTATGACTTTTCATACTATGACTTTTTTATGACTTTTTATGCCTTACTATACTATGACTTTTTTGAGTTTTTATGCCTTACTATACTATGACTTTTTTATGACTTTTTATGCCTTACTATACTATGACTTTTTTATGACTTTTTATGCCTTACTATACTATGACATTTTTATGACTTTTTATGCCTTACTATACTATGACTTTTTATGCCTTACTATACTATGACTTTTTTATGACTTTTTTATGACTTTTTATACTATTACTTTTTATGCCTTACTATACTATGACTTTTTATGATTTTTCATACTATGACCTTTTTATGACTTTTTATGCCTTACTATACTATGACTTTTTTATGACTTTTTATGCCTTACTATACTATGACGTTTTTATGACTTTTTATGCCTTACTATACTATGACTTTTTTATGACTTTTTATGCCTTACTATACTATGACTTTTTTATGACTTTTTATGCCTTACTATACTATGACGTTTTTATGACTTTTTATGCCTTACTATACTATGACTTTTTATGCCTTACTATACTATGACTTTTTATGCCTTATTATATTATGACTTTTTCATGACTTTTTATACTATGACTTTTTTTTACTTTTTATGCCTTACTATACTATGACGTTTTTATAACTTTTTAAGCCTTACTATACTATGACGTTTTTATGACTTTTTATGCCTTACTATACTATGACTTTTTATGCCTTACTATACTATGACTTTTTCATGACTTTTTATATTATGACTTTTTTAACTTATTATGCCTTACTATACTATGACTTTTTCATGACTTTTTATACTATGACTTTTTTGACTTTTTATGCCTTACTATACTATGACGTTTTTATGACTTTTTATGCCTTACTATACTATGACTTTTTATGCCTTACTATACTATGACTTTTTTATGACTTTTTATGCCTTACTATACTATGACTTTTTATGACTTTTTATGCCTTACTATACTATGACTTTTTATGCCTTACTATACTATGACTTTTTTATGACTTTTTATGCCTTACTATACTATGACTTTTTATGCCTTACTATACTATGACTTTTTATGCCTTATTATACTATGACTTTTTCATGACTTTTTATGCCTTATTATACTATGACTTTTTCATGACTTTTTATACTATGACTTTTTTATGACTTTTTATGCCTTACTATACTATGACTTTTTATGCCTTATTATACTATGACTTTTTCATGACTTTTTATGCCTTACTATACTATGACTTTTTATGCCTTACTATAACTATGACTTTTTATGCCTTACTATACTATGACTTTTTTATGACTTTTTATGCCTTACTATACTATGACTTTTTATGCCTTACTATACTATGACTTTTTCATGACTTTTTATGCCTTACTATACTATGACTTTTTATGCCTTACTATACTATGACTTTTTTTATTACTTTTTATGCCTTACTATACTATGACTTTTTTATGCCTTACTATACTATGACTTTTTTATGACTTTTTATGCCTTACTATACTATGACTTTTTATGCCTTACTATACTATGACTTTTTATGCCTTACTATACTATTACTTTTTATGCCTTACTATACTATGACTTTTTTATGACTTTTTATGCCTTACTATTACTATGACTTTTTTGCCTTACTATACTATGACTTTTTATGCCTTACTATACTATGACTTTTTATGCCTTACTATACTATGACTTTTTTATGACTTTTTATGCCTTACTATACTATGACTTTTTATGCCTTACTATACTATGACGTTTTTATGACTTTTTATGCCTTACTATACTATGACTTTTTTATGCCTTACTATACTATGACTTTTTTATGACTTTTTATGCTTTACTATACTATGACTTTTTTATGCCTTATTATACTATGACTTTTTCATGACTTTTTATGCCTTACTATACTATGACTTTTTATGCCTTACTATACTATGACTTTTTTATTACTTTTTATGCCTTACTATACTATGACTTTTTTATGACTTTTTATGCCTTATTATACTATTACTTTTTATGCCTTACTATACTATGACTTTTTTATGACTTTTTATGCCTTACTATACTATGACTTTTTATGCCTTACTATACTATGAGTTTTTCATGACTTTTTTATGACTTTTTATGACTTTTTTATGACTTTTTATGCCTTACTATACTATGACTTTTTATGCCTTATTATACTATGACTTTTTCATGACTTTTTATACTATGACTTTTTTATGACTTTTTAAGCCTTACTATACTATGACTTTTTATTACTTTTTATGCCTTACTATACTATGACTTTTTTATGACTTTTTCATGACTTTTTATACTATGACTTTTTTGACTTTTTATGCCTTACTATACTATGACGTTTTTATGACGTTTTATGCCTTACTATAGTATGACTTTTTATGCCTTACTATACTATGACTTTTTTATGACTTTTTATGCCTTACTATACTATGACTTTTTATGCCTTACTATACTATGACTTTTTTATGACTTTTTATGCCTTACTATACTATGACTTTTTATGCCTTACTATACTATGACTTTTTATGCCTTACTATACTATGACTTTTTTATGACTTTTTATGTCTTATTATACTATGACTTTTTTATGACTTTTTATGCCTTACTATACTATGACTTTTTATGCCTTATTATACTATGAGTTTTTCATGACTTTTTATACTATGACTTTTTTATGACTTTTTATGCCTTACTATACTATGACTTTTTTATGACTTTTTATGCCTTACTATACTATTACTTTTTATGCCTTACTATACTATGACTTTTTTATGACTTTTTATGCCTTACTATACTATGACTTTTTATGCCTTATTATATTATGACTTTTTCATGACTTTTTATACTATGACTTTTTTTTACTTTTTATGCTTACTATACTATGACGTTTTTATGACTTTTTATGCCTTACTATACTATGACTTTTTATGCCTTATTATACTATGACTTTTTCATGACTTTTTATGCCTTACTATACTATGACTTTTTATGCCTTACTATACTATGACTTTTTATTACTTTTTATGCCTTACTATACTATGACTTTTTATTACTTTTTATGCCTTATTATACTATGAGTTTTTATGACTTTTTATGCCTTACTATACTATGACTTTTTATGCCTTATTATACTATGACTTTTTCATGACTTTTTATACTATGACTTTTTTTTACTTTTTATGCCTTACTATACTATGACGTTTTTATGACTTTTTATGCCTTACTTTACTATGACTTTTTCATGACTTTTTATACTATGACTTTTTTATGACTTTTTATGCCTTACTATACTATGACTTTTTATGCCTTATTATACTATGACTTTTTCATGACTTTTTATGCCTTACTATTACTATGACTTTTTATGACTTTTTATACTATGACTTTTTTATTACTTTTTATGCCTTACTATACTATGACTTTTTTATGACTTTTTATGCCTTACTATACTATGACTTTTTATGCCTTACTATACTATGACTTTTTTATGACTTTTTATGCCTTACTATACTATTACTTTTTATGCCTTACTATACTATGACTTTTTTATGACTTTTTATGCCTTACTATACTATGACTTTTTATGCCTTACTATACTATGACTTTTTTATGCCTTACTATACTATGACTTTTTTATGACTTTTTATGCCTTACTATACTATTACTTTTTATGCCTTACTATACTATGACTTTTTTATGACTTTTTATTTCTTATTATACTATGACTTTTTTATTACTTTTTATGCCTTACTATACTATGACTTTTTATGCCTTATTATACTATGACTTTTTATGATTTTTATGCCTTATATACTATGACTTTTTATGCCTTATTATACTATGACTTTTCATACTATGACTTTTTATACTATGACTTTTTTGAGTTTTTATGCCTTACTATACTATGACTTTTTTATTACTTTTTATGCCTTACTATACTATGACTTTTTTATGACTTTTTATGCCTTAATATACTATGACTTTTTCATGACTTTTTATACTATGACTTTTTTTTACTTTTTATGCCTTACTATACTATGACGTTTTTATGACTTTTTAAGCCTTACTATACTATGACGTTTTTATGACTTTTTATGCCTTACTATAGTATGACTTTTTATGCCTTACTATACTATGACTTTTTTATGACTTTTTATGCCTTACTATACTATGACTTTTTATGCCTTACTATACTATGACTTTTTTATGACTTTTTATATTATGACTTTTTTGACTTATTATGCCTTACTATACTATGACTTTTTCATGACTTTTTTTTACTATGACTTTTTTGACTTTTTATGCCTTACTATACTATGACTTTTTTATGACTTTTTATGCCTTACTATACTATGACTTTTTTATGACTTTTTATGCCTTACTATACTATGACTTTTTATGCCTTACTATACTATGACTTTTTTATGACTTTTTATGCCTTACTATACTATGACTTTTTCATGACTTTTTATACTATGACTTTTTTGAGTTTTTATGCCTTACTATACTATGACTTTTTTATGACTTTTCATACTATGACTTTTTTATGACTTTTTATGCCTTACTATACTATGACTTTTTTATGACTTTTTATACTATGACTTTTTTGAGTTTTTATGCCTTACCATACTATGACTTTTTTATGCCTTACTATACTATGACTTTTTTATGCCTTACTATACTATGACTTTTTTATGACTTTTTATGCATTACTATACTATGACTTTTTTATGACTTTTTAATGCCTTACTATACTATTACTTTTTATGCCTTACTATACTATGACTTTTTTATGACTTTTTATGCCTTATTATACTATGACTTTTTTATGACTTTTTATGCCTTACTATACTATGACTTTTTATGCCTTATATACTATGACTTTTTCATGACTTTTTATACTATGACTTTTTTTTACTTTTTATGCTTACTATACTATGACGTTTTTATGACTTTTTATGCCTTACTACTATGACTTTTTTATGATTTTTATGCCTTTCTATACTATGACTTTTTTATGACTTTTTATGCCTTACTATACTATGACTTTTTATGCCTTACTATACTATGACTTTTTTATGACTTTTTATGCCTTACTATACTATGACTTTTTCATGACTTTTTATACTATGACTTTTTTGATTTTTATGCCTTACTATACTATGACTTTTTTATGACTTTTCATACTATGACTTTTTTATGACTTTTTATGCCTTACTATACTATGACTTTTTATGCCTTATCATACTATGACTTTTTCATGACTTTTTATGCCTTACTATACTATGACTTTTTTATGACTTTTTATGCCTTACTATACTATGACTTTTTTATGACTTTTTATGCCTTACTATAGTATGACTTTTTATGCCTTACTATACTATGACTTTTTTATGACTTTTTATGCCTTACTATACTATGACGTTTTTATGACTTTTTAAGCCTTACTATACTATGACTTTTTTATGACTTTTTATGCCTTAATATACTATGACTTTTTCATGACTTTTTATACTATGACTTTTTTTTACTTTTTATGCCTTACTATACTATGACGTTTTTATGACTTTTTATGCCTTACTATACTATGACGTTTTTATGACTTTTTATGCCTTACTATACTATGACTTTTTATGCCTTACTATACTATGACTTTTTTATGACTTTTTAATGCCTTACTATACTATGACTTTTTATGCCTTATTATACTATGACTTTTTCATGACTTTTTATATTATGACTTTTTTGACTTTTTATGCCTTACTATACTATGACTTTTTTATGACTTTTTATACTATGACTTTTTATGACTTTTTAATGCCTTACTATACTATGACTTTTTCATGACTTTTTATACTATGACTTTTTTGAGTTTTTATGCCTTACTATACTATGACTTTTTTATGACTTTTTTATGCCTTACTATACTATGACTTTTTCATGACTTTTTATACTATGACTTTTTTATGACTTTTTATGCCTTACTATACTATGACTTTTTTATGACTTTTTATGCCTTACTATACTATGACTTTTTCATGACTTTTTATACTATGACTTTTTTGAGTTTTTATGCCTTACTATACTATGACTTTTTTATGACTTTTCATACTATGACTTTTTTATGACTTTTTATGCCTTACTATACTATGACTTTTTATGACTTTTTATACTATGACTTTTTTGAGTTTTTATGCCTTACTATACTATGACTTTTTTATGACTTTTTATGCCTTACTATACTATGACTTTTTTATGACTTTTTATGCCTTACTATAGTATGACTTTTTCATGGCTTACTATACTATGACTTTTTATGACTTTTTATGCCTTACTATACTATGACTTTTTATGCCTTATTATACTATGACTTTTTCATGACTTTTTATATTATGACTTTTTTGACTTATTATGCCTTACTATACTATGACTTTTTATGACTTTTTATACTATGACTTTTTTGACTTTTTATGCCTTACTATACTGACTTTTTCATGACTTTTTATACTATGACTTTTTTGAGTTTTTATGCCTTACTATACTATGACTTTTTTATGACTTTTTATGCCTTACTATACTATGACTTTTTCATGACTTTTTATACTATGACTTTTTTGACTTTTTATGCCTTACTATACTATGACTTTTTTATGACTTTTTATGCCTTACTATACTATGACTTTTTCATGACTTTTTATACTATGACTTTTTTATGACTTTTTATGCCTTACTATACTATGACTTATGACTTTTTATACTATGACTTTTTTTAGTTTTTATGCCTT
Organism: Seriola aureovittata; assembly: GCF_021018895.1. NCBI lineage: Eukaryota > Metazoa > Chordata > Actinopteri > Carangiformes > Carangidae > Seriola > Seriola aureovittata. Next base: position 18,443,687 of record NC_079385.1, on the reverse strand, counting down.
ACTATACTATGACTTTTTTATGACTTTTTATGCCTTACTATACTATGACTTTTTTATGACTTTTTATGCCTTACTATACTATTACTTTTTATGCCTTACTATACTATGACTTTTTTATGACTTTTTATGCCTTATTCTACTATGACTTTTTTATGACTTTTTATGCCTTACTATACTATGACTTTTTATGCCTTATTATACTATGACTTTTTCATGACTTTTTATACTATGACTTTTTTTTACTTTTTATGCCTTACTATACTATGACGTTTTTATGACTTTTTAAGCCTTACTATACTATGACGTTTTTATGAATTTTTATGCCTTACTATACTATGACTTTTTTATGACTTTTTATCCTTACTATACTATGACTTTTTATGCCTTACTATACTATAACTTTTTTATGACTTTTTATGCCTTACTATACTATGACTTTTTCATGACTTTTTATACTATGATTTTTATGACTTTTTATACTATGACTTATGACTTTTTATCCTTACTATACTATGACTTTTTTATGACTTTTTTATGCCTTACTATACTATGACTTTTTATGCCTTATTATACTATGACTTTTTCATGACTTTTTATATTATGACTTTTTTGACTTTTTATGCTTACTATACTATGACTTTTTTTTACTTTTTATGCCTTACTATACTATGACTTTTTTATGACTTTTTATGCCTTACTATACTATTACTTTTTATGCTTACTATACTATGACTTTTTATGACTTTTTATGCCTTACTATACTATGACTTTTTATGCCTTATTATACTATGACTTTTTCATGACTTTTTATACTATGACTTTTTTATGACTTTTTATGCCTTACTATACTATGACTTTTTATGCCTTATTATACTATGACTTTTTCATGACTTTTTATACTATGACTTTTTTATGACTTTTTAAGCCTTACTATACTATGACTTTTTTATTACTTTTTATGCCTTACTATACTATGACTTTTTTATGACTTTTTCATGACTTTTTATACTATGACTTTTTTGACTTTTTTATGCCTTACTATACTATGACTTTTTTGAGTTTTTATGCCTTACTATACTATGACTTTTTTATGACTTTTTATGCCTTACTATACTATGACTTTTTCATGACTTTTTATACTATGACTTTTTTATGACTTTTTATGCCTTACTATACTATGACTTTTTTATGACTTTTTATGCCTTACTATACTATGACTTTTTCATGACTTTTTATACTATGACTTTTTTATGACTTTTTATGCCTTACTATACTATGACTTATGACTTTTTATACTATGACTTTTTTTAGTTTTTATGCCTTACTATACTATGACTTTTTTATGACTTTTTATGCCTTACTATACTATGACTTTTTATGACTTTTTATCCTTACTATACTATTACTTTTTATGCCTTATATACTATGACTTTTTTATGACTTTTTATGCCTTATTCTACTATGACTTTTTTATGACTTTTTATGCCTTACTATACTATGACTTTTTATGCCTTATTATACTATGACTTTTTCATGACTTTTTATACTATGACTTTTTTTATGACTTTTTATCCTTACTATACTATGACTTTTTATATTATGACTTTTTAATGCCTTACTATACTATGACGTTTTTATGAATTTTTATGCCTTACTATACTATGACTTTTTTATGACTTTTTATCCTTACTATACTATAACTTTTTATGCTTACTATACTATAACTTTTTATGACTTTTTATGCCTTACTATACTATGACTTTTTCATGACTTTTTATACTATGATTTTTTTGAGTTTTTATGCCTTTTTTATGACTTTTCATACTATGACTTTTTTATGACTTTTTATGCCTTACTATACTATGTCTTTTTATGACTTTTTATGCCTTACTATACTAATGACTTTTTATGACTTTTTATACTATGACTTTTTTATGCCTTACTATACTATGACTTTTTATGCCTTACTATACTATGACTTTTTATGCCTTACTATACTATGACTTTTTCATGACTTTTTATACTATGACTTTTTTATGACTTTTTATGCCTTACTATACTATGACTTTTTATGACTTTTTATACTATGACTTTTTTGAGTTTTTATGCCTTACTATACTATGACTTTTTTATGCCTTACTATACTATGACTTTTTATGCCTTACTATACTATGACTTTTTATGCCTTACTATACTATGACTTTTTCATGACTTTTTATATTATGACTTTTTTGACTTATTATGCCTTACTATACTATGACTTTTTCATGACTTTTTATGCTATGACTTTTTTGACTTTTTATGCCTTACTATACTGACTTTTTTATGCCTTACTATACTATGACTTTTTTATGACTTTTTATGCCTTACTATACTATGACTTTTTATGCTTACTATACTATGACTTTTTCATGACTTTTTATGCCTTACTATACTATGACTTTTTAATGCCTTACTATACTATGACTTTTTTATTACTTTTTATGCCTTACTATACTATGACTTTTTATGCTTACTATACTATGACTTTTTTATGACTTTTTATGCCTTACTATACTATGACTTTTTATGCCTTACTATACTATGACTTTTTTATGACTTTTTATGCCTTACTATACTATGACTTTTTATGCCTTACTATACTATGACTTTTTTATTACTTTTTATGCCTTACTATACTATGACTTTTTATGCCTTACTATACTATGACTTTTTTATGACTTTTTATGCCTTACTATACTATGACTTTTTTATGCCTTACTATACTATGACTTTTTTATGCCTTACTATACTATGACTTTTTTATGACTTTTTATGCCTTACTATACTATTACTTTTTATGCCTTACTATACTATGACTTTTTTATGCCTTATTATACTATGACTTTTTCATGACTTTTTATACTATGACTTTTTTTACTATGACTTTTTAATGCCTTACTATACTATGACGTTTTTATGACTTTTTAAGCCTTACTATACTATGACTTTTTTATTACTTTTTATGCCTTACTATACTATGACTTTTTATGCCTTACAATACTATGACTTTTTCATGACTTTTTATATATGACTTTTTTGACTTATTATGCCTTACTATACTATGACTTTTTCATGACTTTTTATACTATGACTTTTTTGACTTTTTATGCCTACTATACTATGACGTTTTTATGACTTTTTATGCCTACTATACTATGACTTTTTTATGACTTTTTAATGCCTTACTATACTATGACTTTTTATGCCTTACTATACTATGACTTTTTTATGACTTTTTATGCCTTACTATACTATGACTTTTTTATGACTTTTTATGCCTTACTATACTATGACTTTTTTATGACTTTTTATGCCTTACTATACTATGACTTTTTATGCCTTACTATACTATGACTTTTTTATGACTTTTTATGCCTTACTATACTATGACTTTTTCATGACTTTTTATACTATGACTTTTTTGAGTTTTTATGCCTTACTATACTATGACTTTTTTATGACTTTTCATACTATGACTTTTTTATGACTTTTTATGCCTTACTATACTATGACTTTTTATGACTTTTTATACTATGACTTTTTTGAGTTTTTATGCCTTACCATACTATGACTTTTTTATGCCTTACTATACTATGACTTTTTATGCCTTACTATACTATGACTTTTTTATGACTTTTTATGCATTACTATACTATGACTTTTTTATGACTTTTTATGCCTTACTATACTATTACTTTTTATGCCTTACTATACTATGACTTTTTTGACTTTTTATGCCTTATATACTATGACTTTTTTATGACTTTTTATGCCTTACTATACTATGACTTTTTATGCTTATTATACTATGACTTTTTATGACTTTTTATACTATGACTTTTTTTTACTTTTTATGCCTTACTATACTATGACTTTTTATTACTTTTTATGCCTTACTATACTATGACTTTTTATGACTTTTTATGCCTTACTATACTATGACTTTTTATGCCTTACTATACTATGACTTTTTTATGATTTTTATGCCTTACTCTACTATGACTTTTTTATGCCTTACTTATACTATGACTTTTTAAGCCTTACTATACTTTGACTTTTTATGCCTTACTTACTATGACTTTTTCATGACTTTTTATATTATGACTTTTTTACTTATTATGCCTTACTATACTATGATTTTTCATGACTTTTTATACTATGACTTTTTTGAGTTTTTATGCCTTATTATACTATGACTTTTTTGACTTTTTATGCCTTACTTACTATGACTTTTTCATGACTTTTTATATGACTTTTTTATGACTTTTTATGCCTTATTATACTATGACTTTTTATGACTTTTTATACTATGACTTTTTTGAGTTTTCATGCCTTACTATACTATGACTTTTTATGCCTTACTATTACTATGACTTTTTATGCCTTACTATCTATGACTTTTTCATGACTTTTTATATTATGACTTTTTATGACTTTTTTGACTTATTATGCCTTACTATACTATGATTTTTTTGCTTACTATACTATGATTTTTTATGACTTTTTATGCTTACTATACTATGACTTTTTTATGATTTTTATGCCTTACTATTACTATGACTTTTTATGCCTTACAATACTATGACTTTTTTATGATTTTTTATGCCTTACTATCTATGACTTTTTTATGACTTTTTATGCCTTACTATACTATGACTTTTTATGACTTTTCATACTATGACTTTTTTGACTTTTTATGCCTTACTATACTATGACTTTTTATGCCTTTTATACTATGATTTTTATGCCTTACTATACTTTGACTTTTTCATGACTTTTTATATTATGACTTTTTTGACTTATTATGCCTTACTATACTATGACTTTTTCATGACTTTTTATACTATGACTTTTTTGACTTTTTATGCCTTACTATACTATGACTTTTTCATGACTTTTTATACTATGACTTTTTTGAGTTTTTATGCCTTACTATACTATGACTTTTTTATGACTTTTTATGCCTTACTATACTATGACTTTTTCATGACTTTTTATACTATGACTTTTTTATGACTTTTTATGCCTTACTATACTATGACTTTTTTATGACTTTTTATGCCTTACTATACTATGACTTTTTCATGACTTTTTATACTATGACTTTTTTATGACTTTTTATGCCTTACTATACTATGACTTTATGACTTTTTATACTATGACTTTTTTGAGTTTTTATGCCTTACTATACTATGACTTTTTTATGACTTTTTATGCCTTACTATACTATGACTTTTTATGACTTTTTATGCCTACTATACTATGACTTTTTATTACTTTTTATGCCTTATTATACTATGACTTTTTTATGACTTTTTATGCCTTACTCTACTATGACTTTTTTATGACTTTTTATGCCTTACTATACTATGACTTTTTATGCCTTATTATACTATGACTTTTTCATGACTTTTTATGCCTTACTATTACTATGACTTTTTTATGACTTTTTATGCCTTACTATACTATGACTTTTTATATTATGACTTTTTAATGCCTTACTATACTATGACTTTTTTATGATTTTTATGCCTTACTATACTATGACTTTTTTATGACTTTTTATCCTTACTATACTATGACTTTTTTATGACTTTTTATGCCTTACTATTACTATGACTTTTTCATGACTTTTTATACTATGACTTTTTTGACTTTTTTATGTCTTTTTTATGACTTTTCATACTATGACTTTTTTTGACTTTTTTATGACTTTTTATATTATGTCTTTTTTATGACTTTTTATGCCTTACTATACAATGACTTTTTATGACTTTTTATACTATGACTTTTTATGCCTTACTATACTATGACTTTTTATGCTTACTATACTATGATTTTTATGCCTTACTTTACTATGACTTTTTTATGACTTTTTATACTATGACTTTTTTATGACTTTTTATGCCTTACTTTACTATGACTTTTTATGACTTTTTATACTATGACTTTTTATGACTTTTTTTGCCTTACTATACTATGACTTTTTTATGCCTTACTATGACTTTTCATACTATGACTTTTTATGCCTTACTTTACTATGACTTTTTATGCCTTACTATACTATGACTTTTTCATGACTTTTTATATTATGACTTTTTTGACTTATTATGCCTTACTATACTATGACTTTTTCATGACTTTTTATGCTATGACTTTTTTGACTTTTTATGCCTTACTATACTGACTTTTTTATGACTTTTTATGCCTTACTATACTATGACTTTTTCATGACTTTTTATACTATGACTTTTTATGACTTTTTATGCCTTACTATACTATGACTTTTTATGACTTTTTATACTATGACTTTTTTGAGTTTTTATGCCTTACTATACTATGACTTTTTATGCCTTACTATTACTATGACTTTTTATGCCTTACTATACTATGACTTTTTATGCCTTACTATACTATGACTTTTTCATGACTTTTTATATTATGACTTTTTTACTTATTATGCCTTACTATACTATGACTTTTTCATGACTTTTTATACTATGACTTTTTTGAGTTTTTATGCCTTACTATACTATGACTTTTTTATGACTTTTTATACTATGACTTTTTTATGACTTTTTATGCCTTACTATACTATGACTTTTTATGACTTTTTATACTATGACTTTTTTGAGTTTTCATGCCTTACTATACTATGACTTTTTTATGCCTTACTATACTATGACTTTTTATGCCTTACTATACTATGACTTTTTCATGACTTTTTATATTATGACTTTTTTATGACTTTTTATGCCTTACTATACTATGACTTTTTTATGACTTTTTATGCCTTACTATACTATGACTTTTTATGACTTTTCATACTATGACTTTTTTATGACTTTTTATGCCTTACTATACTATGACTTTTTATGCCTTACTATACTATGACTTTTTATGCCTTACTATACTATGACTTTTTCATGACTTTTTATATTATGACTTTTTTGACTTCTTATGCCTTACTATACTATGACTTTTTCATGACTTTTTATACTATGACATTTTTCTGACTTTTTATGCCTTACTATACTATGACTTTCATGACTTTTTATATTATGTCTTTTTTATGACTTTTTATGCCTTATTATACAATGACTTTTTATGACTTTTTATACTGACTTTTTATGCCTTACTATACTATGATATTTTTATGACTTTTTATGCCTTACTATACTATGACTTTTTATATCTTACTATACTATGACTTTTCATGACTTTTCATACTATGACTTTTTATGCCTTACTATACTATGACTTTTTATGCCTTACTATACAATGACTTTTTATGCCTTACTATACTATGACGTTTTTATGACTTTTTATACTGACTTTTTTATGAATTTTTATCCTGACTTTCTTATGATTTGTTATTCCTTAATATACTATGACGTTTTTATGCCTTACTATACTGTCGTTTTTTTGACTTCTTATGCCTTACTATACTATGACTTTTTATGATTTTTCATACTATGACTTTTTATGCCTTATTATACTCTCGTTTTTTTGACTTTTTATGCCTTACTATACTATGACATTTTTATGACTTTTTATACTGTCGTTTTTATGCCTTACTATACTATGATATTTTTATGACTTTTTATGCCTTACTATACTATGACTTTTTATGTCTTATTATACTCTCGTTTTTTTGACTTTTTATGCCTTACTATACTATGACTTTTTCATGACTTTTTATTACTTTTTTTTTTTTTTTTTTTTTGGGGGCTTTTGTGCCTTTTATTGGACAGGATAGTGGAGAGAGACAGGATTTTTATGACTTTTTATGCTTTACTATACTACGTTGTTTATGACTTTTTATGCCTTACTATACTATGACTTTCTTTCAGTAATACTTAAATTGAGTTGCAAAGTAGATATAACCTGCAGCCTTCACAAGTTTTTGTCGCCATTCCCATTACAATGTATCTATTTAATATCTTCAATTTTCAAAGAACATCAATGCAATTATTAATTTAATGATACTACAGTTTAATTTCACGGGCCACCCACTGTTGCTTAAAAGAAACAAATCGCAGAAATCAGGTGTACAAGAAATGCAAAATGAATCATTGTCACAAATAAAAGAAAAAACACACAATTGATACAAAATTAATTCAAAATTGACCTTGAATCCAAAAAAGTGAATATTCTATCAGCTTGGTGTTTGGATGCTTCATGCCCCCTTAAGAGCTCTTGTTAACATCTCTCTTCACTTTTTAAAGTACAAATGCTTATTCCTTTGACATTATATCAAAGATATTTTCTAACACAGTTGTTATCTTTTACACTGATGATTCAACCAGAAGATTTTTGTGTCCATCCAAGACTGGGAAGAGCTTAAACAGACAATCACCAACTTCAAAGTAACCCCTCCCAATGTGTGAGCCTATTTATTGCACAAATACTGTACACAGAGCAGCATTCTTTAGCTTCATGAGTCAGCCAGCTTGAGTCCTCTGGATGGTATATACATTTCCCTCTCATCTCCACACTACAGTTTTTAAGGCACACAGTGGTTCAGCTATTTGTCTGAAGTCACAGCAACAATGAGGGAATCCTCTGGGAAGATGAAGTCAACAATTCAAACTTCAATCCTTATCATTACACAACTACATTTTAACAGCTGTGATGCCAAATCACTGGCTCATGACTGGTGCTAATTATTCCACACCATCTGTACCAGTCAGGAAAAATGACTCAGTGACTGTCACTCCAACAGTCCATCAGTCATGGGCTTTTTCTGCTCTATTGCTCCACACTGGCTTGCGTTTCTCTATGAAGGCCCGGATACCCTCCTGTCCGTCTCTCAGAGCCAGGTTGTCGACCATCACCTTGGAGGCAGTGGCATATGCTGCATCTCGGCCTTGAGCCATTTGTCTTTGGAAGAAACAAAGGAGGGGAGAACAACAACAATTTTTCACTAGGAATCCTGATTATTATCGTAATTTTTTATAACATTTTATCTGTCACTGTCCCATATTTAAAGTTTGTTACTGGTTTATTATAAAATTGACAGTCTCCGGCTTAAATAAACATAATTTTATGTGTCTGGTACTTCTACTATCTGTCACCCAACCTCTGTAAGCGTTACCTGCATTTATATAGCATGTGGATTTCCAGTGATAGAATCATTGAAAAAATTATGAAACTAATGAATGAGAATAATGTTTTCCTGATGGTAAAATGCTACATACTGATTATTAGATTTGATTTAAAGTGATATTCAACCCTTCCATGGTTCTTGGACTTTAAAAAAACACTGATAACCACAATGCAAAAGGTGAAAAAGAGTCTGTTTGCACTCTGACCTTTGGAAAGTGGCTTTGCCGAGGGCTACGACGGGTCGGCTAGCCTGGCACACCCGCTGGGCAATGGCCATCGTCTCCTCTTCCAGTCGCTCTTCTGGCACCACCTTACTTACCAGGCCGTGCAGCAGAGCATCATGGGCTGAGATGGGAGTTCCTGTGAAGAGCATCTCCATGGCAACCTGGTAAAAAGAGAAGAGCAAAGGGGTATATCAAATACAGCTTGATACTGCATATTTGTAATAAAAATATAAATCTGATCACATTATATCAGCTGATTAATTTGTAACATACTGTAATCATGTACAATTAACATGACAAGGAATTTGGTTATTATTTGGCAGGATAAGAGGAACAGTGAAAAGGTGATGTCTTAAAATTCCTTGTTTTGTCTGACCAAAAGTTAAAAACTTAAAGACGTTCAATTTACAATAAATAAATAAATACAGTAAAACAGTAAAACATAGAAATATGCAAAAATTTTGAGAAGCTGGAACATAAAATTTTGCATTTTTGCTTTATAAAAGACATCAAAGAGTGATCACAATTTATTTTCTGTCAATCAACAAATCATTATTTCAGCTCTAAAGATAACTAAAGACTAATTTTGAACCATAACTGGAAATGTAATTATTGTAAAGAATAGATAACAATATAACAAAACTTAATTTACAAAACATAACCTTCAAATAAAAGTGTAAAATTCTGTGAAAAAGCTTTAATGTGATTAATTTTTTCTCGCGCATTTGCCAACATATGAGCCAATACTGTTTTTTGTAATCAGCCAATCATTTCCCCTATTTCTAGATAATAGATAATAAATAATCAAGTGTCATTTTCTTGACCACCATTGGCATAAATATCACCCTGACACTGGATTACTATTGAAGAGCCACTGTATTGGAAAACATTAGCATGAGCTAATTGTGATGGGTTAGGGTTACCTTCCTCGGCACGGCTCTGCCGATGGCCACCGCCGGCGTCGAGCAGAACAGACCCACATTGACACCCGGAGTGGCGAAGGTGGACTTTTCCGTCACAACAGCAATGTCACAGCTAGCAACGAGCTGGCAACCAGCCGCCGTGGCAACACCATTCACCATGGCGACCACCGGAACAGGTATGTCTTGTATGAGAGTCATTACCTCAAGCATAAGAAGCCAATGAGTTATGAGTCACCTTATGAAAATAGTTAATAGTGATTATTTATTTATTATTAATTATCAATGGGCGAAATATGTTTTCAGTGGAGCCTGTAATAATATTGACAGTGATAAAACAATGGATTGGTTGTTTAAGTAATTTATGTATCCATCCAAAGTATAAATTTCCAAACATGTCTTTGTTAAAGCTTCTCAAATGTGAGTTTTTACTTGTTTTTTTATTGATTCCATGTCATTTCATTCATTAAACTGAATGTATTTCGCTTTTTGACTATCTGAAAACATCAGCTTTTCGATGTTGTGACAGGCATTTGTTATGTGTAAATTGTATACATTTTACATGCTCATCGATTAATTTATTAATTAAAATAGTGATATACTGGTGGCTTTTTAGAACAAGTTAGTGTATTAAAGATGTATTCAGTCAGACTGCATTATATCAGAGGTGAACGACACTCAAGAGAGACTAACTCACCTCTGCACAGGTGTGAAACACCTTTGTGTGATATTCTCTGCCCTGAGCTGACGTCAACTCCTTCAGGTCGTGTCCGGAGGAAAACACTGGACCTTTGGCTAAAACACACAAACATGCAAAGTTAAACCAAGATGCTTCTCCCGCTCACTCACACACACACACACACACACACACACACACACACACACACACACACACACACACACACACACACACTTATTAAAAACACAGACCTGATAGGATAATAACTCTGAGGTCTTCACTGTCGACATCAGTCAGGATGTTCTCTCTGAGAGACTCCAGCATGGACAATGACAGAGCGTTCCTCTTCTTGGGATTGTTCAATATTATTCTCCTTGAACCCAAGAAGAAGAAGAAGATGTTACATTAACTTATTACATCTACTGGCACTGTCTTGCTTTCTGTTCTCAGCGATCAAGTATTTTATGTGGGTTTAGTAAAAGACTTTTGTGCGTTTGGCAAAGAAAAATAGACAGAGTGAAAATGCTGTATTTTTCCTCCCTTACATACTGTCTATCTAATGGCTGCATAGTTTTACAAAAAAACTAACTAATAAATTAAGTGATGGGAGAAGTATTCTTTTTTTAATTTAAGTAAAAGTTGTAATAAAATAATGCAGAAATACTCAATTACAAGAAAGACCTGCATTCATAATGTTGATTAGGTACATGTGATGAAGTATTTTCCGCATATAATGAACTCTTTAAAGAGGAATAATCTGGTATCTATATTTCTTTTTTTGTCTCACAGTTTTATTGCAATGTGGTTGTTTTTTTTCAATGTGCCTTTTATATTATTTTTTCATTATATCTTATTTCCATTATATTTATTTTTAGAATCTTTTACTACTAGTATTTATTGTACTATCATTACTCTTGCAGCACATGTTTGTATTGTAAGTATATTTGAATGTTTTCCAATAAAGGTTGGAGGAAAAAAAACAGTATGTAAAGTAACTTATTGGTGGTGCCTCCAGACCCTTAGAGAGAAAAGTTTCATTTTAGTATTTTCTTCATGTCCCCACACTGCTTTATATATATTATATTTTATTATTTTGAATACACTGATGACGTCCCAATGTTGACATTGCAAAAATATGCTTTACACAGTAATAATATTTATGCCGAATTTACCTTGAACCCCTGTCATGTGTAACACAGTATTATATGAACAGCTGTGACACGCTTTTGCTGTTAAAATCTACGTTCTCTCCTTAATTCGACTGTTTCTACCGGTCAGCTACTTGTACACAAGTATTTACAACAGTTATACAACAGTTCTGAGACGACGGACGCATTTCGTTGCTGCACCTTATTCCGTTGTTTTGTTGTCTCACCGTCAGCGGCTCCGGTTCGGTGTGAGAGTAAAACCGGGTTCCGGTCAGCAGCGTTGTTGCCCTGCTGAGCTGGTACACACCGACAGCCCTGCTCAGTAAACCACAAGACATGTTTCACCACCGTCACCGCTTCACCTCTCCGCTCTCCACTCTCACTTCCGTGTACGATGACGTCAACGACACGTGATACTACGTCAGAATAAATCAATAGACGCGCTTTAAAAATAAATAAAGAAATAAATAAACTAGAAATTTTCCTGAAGAAACCATAGCAAGACATGTACACACACATGCATGTATGTGTGAGCAAGAAAGTGACTATATACATGAACCTAAAAACATGAAACACATGATGAGTGTTTGTGTCAAGTGAACATAATGTTTTGATGTTATTTTAACAGTCCTGAACATTTGTGATTGGGGTTTACAGTGTATGTAAAAAAGACACGCCAGAAGAATTTAGAGAAATAAAAAGGACAACCTTTCCCTCTGAAATTAAGTGGATTGGATGCTCAAATAGCTTCAAATGGAAATATTAATGGGAAATTTGACAATTTAACAAAACATGGTGCTAATCATTTCAGAGTTTACATATTACCTTGAGTTGTTAGACCAAAACTTTACTTTTCAGCATTTTAACTCATGTTTAAATGGAAAAAGAATCCCCTGTTTAAACTACAATTTGAGTAAGGTTTCAAATGTTAATGTTAATATTTGTGTGTGAATTTAGTACACACACACAGCAGTGGCAGGAAAACAGCTGTAAGAACATAAACTCTGCCTGAATTACACCTCATCCTAGAGAAACTCCCTGGTGGGAAGCACCTGTTGGGAAAAAATACTAGAGATGGCTGTTGGACAGATCAATCAGTTAGACATACAGTGCATTTAGAAAGTTCTCACTTTTTAATGTTGTATTATTTTTGAATAATCTTATAAATCGTTAAATTCATTCATCAATGAACAATGCCAGCAAGCTAGCTGCTAATGCTAGCGCTAATGAAAATAGGGGGCAGCTCTATGTATTGTGATATTAACAGGGATGCTAATTTTGGCTAGCAAAGAAATAGGCTCCTCTGAGTGTCTTTTAGAACAACTGAACGCCGAACAACACATTTTCAGGCAGACATGTTGGAGCTAACTTTGATGAACTGAAAACACAATGACAAGTCAAATGTCTGACACATCGCTCTGACCTCATATCCGAATTAACAGGCAGGTCCCCCTGTGTGTCAATCATGCGGTAGCCACGCCCTAAAACCACTCTGCTTTAATGTCTATTTTCTTTTAAATAGGACCATAATTTTAAAAATAAACATTATGTTGTATTGAAGAAAACCTCAAACTAGCGATTCAGACCATAAACACATAACGAAAACTGAGGTAACAAATCAAGTGACAACTTTTTGCAACCAGTCGAGTCGCCCCCTGATGGTCATTCGGTAGAATGCAAGTTTAAGGCACTTCCGCATTGGCTTCATTTTCCAGACCCGGAGTCGACGTCCATTTTTATATACAGGGTATGAGGCGCACGTATTGTTCGTGTGGGTTTTCTCAAAGCTGGGGAATAGTTACGCGCCAAAATTTCGATACGGAAGATGAATAACACGTATAAGTATGCAGAATAATAATATGCAATATGAAAAATTATAAAGAAAAATAATCTTCAGAAATGCAGCAATGACATTTAAAATAAATACCATGGAGGAAAAAAACAGTTATATCCTTTGTTAGACTTTAAAAATAACAGTTATTTCCACACATCAGTCATGCATCATACTTACATATCATCGCGTCTTCAAATCACCTGACTCGGGCTTCCGTAGCCGAGAGGCACATGACCAGGAAGTGAGGGAAGTGTTGTCTCAAACAGAAACAGGGCCGAGTCTTGTTCCTTGTTTTTCCTCCGGAGCTTCTGGCTCAGTTGCAGCATTTCACGCGGCGATAAGGCGCAGAGCTGAGGGGAGAGACGGACAGGCTTTTAGCGCTTTAATATTGAATTATGAAAATGGGCTCAAATCGCTGCTTTCGGCCGACGTTATTGAGTTGTCTCCTGATCTGCGTCACTTTGTGGAGCAACCTGAGCGCCGGGGTGTTTGCCAAATTATACCGGAGACCAAACATTGTTCTGATCCTCACCGACGACTTGGACATCGCTATCGGAGGTCTGGTAAGTGGATTTTTTTTAATCAAAATGCTGCTTTTTTTAAATCACACGTCGTTTATTATTTAGCATCTAGTTTGAGAGTCGTGACTTTTGTATTAACACATATTTTTTTGCAGACATGTCATCGGGAAATATGTGATTAATTGGTTTTAATTTGATATTTAGTCCAAGCCAGTGGAGCTGACTGCTCACATTCCTGGTTGGACACATCATTTAGGCATCTCACAGAGTCAGCAGCCTTATCACCTCCAGTCTGCTCCCACAGTTTCATCACACTCCCTCCCTCCTTCTACAACCCCCTTATCTATCAGGGCTCCATTGGAAAACAGTTTTTTTTTAAAGATGTTTACAGACTGGTGGCTTGTGTACAGCAGTGATCTGACACACCTTTTCTTACATCAACCTAAAATGTTAACTGATTCTGTAAATGTTGAACACTGTAACAAAGACAAACATAAACTGCTGATGTCTGGCTTTAATTAAAGTCTTTATACCTAAAATAAGTAGGGTGAAATACTGATTTGGTGTTTAAATTTAGATGACCTACTGTCTTGCAAAACATCTCAACACTAAAGCTGCAAACTAACAAATTTAATTAATTAAATTGGTATAATTCTCTTGTCAAGACTTTTCAAGAATATCTGCACTCAGTATTCAGCTTCAGTTCAAAAATATTCCTACCAGTCAGTTAAATTAAAAGAGGTGCAATACATATATTCAGTTTTTAAATGCACATTTCTAATTGGTCTGAACAATGTTACTCCATTGTTTCCAAAAACATGTAAAGCTGTGTTTGTATAAAATATTCACAAATTAATATTATTTGTATTCCTTTTGCGTTACCATGCCAGGTACTGATGCAATATAGGTTTTCTCCATCAAGAAGAAGCTTAGTCATGGAGACAGAGAAACTGAGCTTTACTGCTGAATCATGCTGTAAATTAAGAAAAAAGAGCTTGCTGCAACAGTTTAAGTATATTTGAGTGGCAGATAAATGAGGCCAGGTTAATGTGAGCAACATTTTGTCTCGTCACACCCAAATCTTCTCCTTCCAGAGTCCACTTAACAAGACGAAAAAACTAATTGGAGATGCAGGGATAACATTCACAAATGCAGTAAGTATCATGGCCCCTCACCGTCATCACTCACATCCTAAATCAGAGCCATTTTCTGTTTCTCTTGTGCTGACTTTTCCTTTTCCCCTCCCCTCCTCCGTCAGTTTGTTGCCAGCCCGCTGTGCTGCCCCAGCCGGGCCAGTATCCTGACGGGGAAATACCCGCACAACCACCATGTCATCAACAACACCTTAGAGGGAAACTGCAGCAGCAAAGCCTGGCAGAAGAGCGAGGAGGCCAACACCTTCCCCGCCCTACTGAAAGCCTCCGCAGGCTACCAGACCTTCTTCGCAGGGAAATACCTCAACCAGGTGAGGAGAGATGGGACCTGTGTGTAAATTTGCATCGACAAATAAACATGGTCCCCTTTGTTCTCCGTGTATCTTATTTTTAATTAATCAAGAAGGGAAATGTGCCGTCATCTGAAGAACGAAGGGATTTTAAATAATTTTCCTTCGATGTTTAGTTGAGTTTCCACTTACTAATAGCAGAACAAAGCAGATTGACTTCCTGTTGTTCATTAAACAGCTCTGTGTTTCCAGAGGCTGTCGTCTCAAAGTGCAGTACAGGAAATGATGAAGAAACAGTGATAGCACTGTATGGTTAACACACTATATGTGCTCCATATTAGAGCTTTACAGCTACTTTATTTTACAAGTCTTTCTTTATTTTTTACAATTGTCACCCAGTCAAGTCCATTTTTATTTATGTAGCACCAAATCGAGACGGAAAAGCAGAGGACCAAGAACAGAGCCCTGGGCTACTCCATATTTCATATCAGAATATATTGATATAGTGTTATATGATCAAAAGCTGCACTGAAGTCCAGTGGGAGGAGCACACAGGTGGAATTGATTGATGAGGTGATCAGTAAAAGTGAAATTCATCTTATTCTGTGAAAATGTTATGAAATAATCTGTATTTGACTCTGTGTGTTTCAGTATGGGCACTCGGAGGCCGGTGGAGTGGAGCATGTTCCTCCAGGCTGGAGCTACTGGATCGGACTGGTAAGATTTTATTTAACCTTTAAGAAACACATTTACTCTGAGGCTCCTTCCTGTCTGACATCAGGCAGGACTCATGAATCAAATAGAAGTACGAGGGAAAGACTTATCATTATTGGTATAAAAATGATCAAATCAAATAGAAAATAATAAAATGTCAGAATGAGCCTTTACAGTTTTGTATAGTCTAAACAATTTAATGCAAATTGTCCATATATTGTTATAGATCAGACGTTTAAGCAATGAGGTTTGTCCCACTTCTGTGGGAAGTTTGTTTTTGTAACAGTGCTTCATGATCATGTGACTGGACGCTCTGTGCAGAAGGAGCCAGACTAATCAATAGTCTAAAATTAGATTTTCTTGAACGCACAGCAGGTCTCTGACTGGTTTACACAAGTCATTACAGAACACGACTGCAGACCAGTTTCTCTTCACTGGCTCTTACTGGGCAAACAGAGAGAGAGAGAGACTTCTGCTGGTAAAGCAATACATCAAACAGACTTTAGAGCTTATCCTTATCATGTGACTGTGATCAATTTGAAATTTGCACTGTTTGCGATCTGCTAACCTACTTTTAGAAAATCAAACGGTCTGCATCAAATCGACTGCTGCTTGTTTGTGTGGGAAAGAAAAATAAAATCATGTATGTTTCTGCAGCAGAGACGAGGTCATGACTGAAATGAGACTGTTTTGTTTGTACTGTGCAAAGTAAGAGCAGAGGAGGTCATTTCAGTGTCGTCACATGGGGGAGGCAACGTCCCTGATATTGTGTTTATTGCTTTTTTTTTATGATTACACCAAATTTAGATCATGGCTCCTAGCTTACACCGACGTATAAGACAGACATCCATGTATATGGTTATATATTAGAAAACCACCATAAGTCTTTCCATGCTCTAGATAAAAACCTTTTTATCTTCTAGACAGTTTTTTCCTTTCAGATAAGTATTTTCTGGCATCATATTTTACTAATAAAATACTGTCTTTGTATTTTCCAGGAGAAGAACTCTAAATATTACAACTACACACTGTCGGTGAACGGGAAGGCTCAGAAACATGGAGCAGACTACAGTAAAGATTACCTGACGGACGTACTGGTGAGACACATGACCAAGGATCGCTACTGTCACTATAACACAAATTATATTATAATGTTAACACATCGTTCATATTCTGTCCTCAGTAATTTATTTTTTCATGCAAGCCACTAATTTAAAGTGTCACTGATGTTTGTATTGGCAGTTATTACTTTAAAAACTGTTATATTTAATGTGGTTTTGTTGTAAATTTTAAAGACTAATTAGAAGGAAGTATATGAACTGGATCTGCAGGATAAATAAGTTAAGGAAAAGTTTTTAATTAGAATTGCTGTGCATCATTTTAATTATTTCCAAGCTGCAAATGATCATAATCAAGTTTCGTTTTTTTAATATAATGCTCTGTCCCTACCCGTCTCTCTCAGGCCAACATGTCCCTGGACTTCCTCCAGTATAAATCCAGCTTCTCGCCGTTCTTCATGATGGTGTCCACGCCGGCCCCCCACTCCCCCTGGACCGCAGCCCCTCAGTACCAGGACAGCTTCAACAGCACCAAGGCTCCCAGAGACCCCAACTTCAACGTCCACGGGAAGGTAGGATTTGTTCAGAAGACACAGAAGGGAATATTTTAAAGTGTTGATGAAAACTGTCCAGTGACTCAGTGAGGAGGAGCTCCATCCTCAGGTCGACTTTGTTTCTCTCTTCAGGACAAACACTGGTTGATCAGACAGGCGAAAACCCCCATGTCCAACTCGTCTGTTCAGTTTCTGGACGACGCCTTCAGGAAACGGTCGGTCTCTTCCTCTTCCTCTGCTTCCTCTTCATCATCTCCTCCCCGTCATCCCTACTTTTCTCACTTCTCATTTCATTTGTTTTACTTATCTTTCCTCAAATTTAAAGACGCCTATTTTTTACCAAGATAAGTTGAAACTCTTCTCTGCTTGTAAACAAAGTAGATTATGGCAAAATTAATTTGACCTTTTCATGAGCTGTGAACTCTTTACCTGTCGTTTTGCAGCCAGTTGACACCAAACTTTTCCCCCTGAAAAACAAAAAAGAGCATCAATTTCAATTTCATTAACACCTTAAACTTAACTGCATAACAAGTAGTAAATCAAGGGAGACGGTCATGTGCCATTCATACACCTTTTCAAAATGATATTCTGTTTCCACTTCATTTGAACATTTAGCTGCTTTTTGTTAGTCAGATGAACAGCAGAGATAAGAAACTCTCCCACCTGTGTGTTTGTAGTTTTATTTTGAAAGGTCTCCATCTGTACAGTGAGATTCTCAGTCTGGAGTCACTGCATGTTTCCTGTTGCTCCTCCCGACCTGCAGGTGGCAAACTCTGCTGTCGGTGGACGACCTGGTGGAGAAGATAGTGAAGAGGTTGGAGGTCAGAGGTGAACTGGACAACACCTACATCTTCTTCACCTCCGACAACGGCTACCACACCGGTGTGTACACACATAAACATGAATCTAGACTAGAGGCTTCCAGCATCTGTCTGTCTACTTCCTGTTTGTCTAGTCAGCAGGAAATCTCTGATTTCTATGAAATTTAAATTAAATTTAGAGAGAACGTGAACACTGTGAGACAGGACATTTTCTCAGGAGCTTCTGCATTGGTACAAATCATTAATACAGATCCAAAAATAGAATAAAAATCTGATATTAAAGTGATAAATGTATTGATTGTGTAGCTATGATGGAGGTGTGTGCTCTCTCTCTCTCTCTCTTTGTTTTCATCCTCTCTCTGTCTCTTGTTGTCCCTCAGGTCAGTTCTCTCTTCCTCTGGATAAGAGGCAGCTCTACGAGTTTGACATCAGGGTCCCTCTCATGGTCCGAGGACCAAACATCAAGCCCAACCAGACCAGCCAGGTACACACACACACACACACACACACACACACACACACACACACCCCTACACCTGTGTTATTTACAAGCTTCAAACTACCAAAATATCTTTTACTGGCTTTTGTTTGTTTGTTTTTGAGTAGGTTATTTCCTGTCATTGTCCTCCTCTAATGAAATGATGTAATGCTGATCAAATTTACTCGTAATTGCAAACTAAATTAAATAAACTGTCTAATTCGAACTGTTTTAAACTGACAACAGCTGTAACAATCAACAAAGTGCTTCACGATTACTAATGAAAATGCTGTGATCAAACTGTTTTCATCAGGACAAACAAACCAGAAGGACAGAACAGGAAATTTAATATAGACTGACTCCTTTTCTTACATTTACTTTTACAAAACTATTGTGACAATTAATGTTTTTAACAGCATTTTAAACTGAAACCAGAAGCAGAAATGCAGAACAAAAGCATGAGGACAGTTTAACTTGATCTGTTGTTGCCTCTTTAGACTCCAAATAACATCAGATACTTAAATAACATGAAACTAGCAGAACCTGGAGTCACTTGAGTTACACAACGACACTTAAAACTCACATAATCCAAGATAATTATGGAGGAAATTTAAATGAATGTGACTGAAGAGGGAGAGAAGGATCCTCTGTAGGTTTGTGTTTTCCTTTCATGTATCAAACCCTCCACAGTACGGAGGAGGATTAGGGCCACGTGTGAAAAAAATGACTGACTTTTTTAAAGAATTATGAGTTTCTAAAAAGAATATATATTTTTAACATTGGAAAAAAATGTGTTATTCTCTATTGACCGGAGCTAAACTGAACTCATCACTTTGTCAGATGCTGGTGGCGAACGTCGACCTCGGTCCGACCATCCTGGACATCGCCGGCTACGACGTCAACAAGACGCAGATGGACGGCATGTCCTTCCTGCCCGTCATGGTGAGATCACTGCACTAATGGTTTCTGTACAGACACAGTTCATATGCATCACTGAGGGACAGAGATGTGGTGACACAACCAGCTCACAATGTTCCTTTTAATTTATTCTGTCAGGGCTCGTTAACGTCACACTGAGTCTCCTTCACTCAGTCATAAACATTCACCCATTAACCAGAATCAGGTCAATCAGCTGCAACAGTTTGGGAGTTTTCAGAGGCAGTGAGTTATGATTTTAACTTTATACTGCTCCTAGTTAAAGCTTATTATCTGTGTTTTAAACTAACTGTTTTTATAATTAGATGATTGCCTAGCCAGATTTTTATTTCTTTCCCTTTTTTTAAATGCAATTTATGCTCGGTTGAAACATTTAAAATAAACAGAAGAATTCCTAGATTGTTAATTATTTTATTTATGATATAAAAATGAAAATATTGAGACCCACATGCAGTTCTCAGAGGAAGCCGTTCAATCTTGAATCTCATAACAAAAGCTCAACTAGTGAGACGACATCCGGCTTCACAAAGATAAAATGAAGACGAGGAAAATCCAGCAAAAGTCAGAGGTTACCGAAACATTAGGCCTGAAGACCGAGGCTAAGATTATTATTAGTGTTATCAGTAGTACAAGCAAGATTAACTAGATTAAATTAGAGTAACATTAACTTTAAAGATGGAAATAATAGTCGTCAGTGGATGGTTGTAATAAATATAATGTGTGTGTGTGTCACCAGGAGGGGAGGATGAACAGCAGCAGCTGGAGGACAGACATCCTGGTGGAGTACGAAGGCGAAGGCAGCAACGTGACCGACCCCGCCTGTCCTCTGCTGGGACCCGGAGTGTCGGTACGAAGGGAAACTAAAATATAATCTGTAGGAAAAGAGCAGAAAAAACACAAACTCCTCTCTCTCTCGTCCGGTCTCTCTCTTTAGGAGTGTTTCCCAGACTGCGTGTGCGAGGACTCGTACAACAACACCTACGCCTGCGTGCGAACCGTCGCCCCCTCTGCCAACCTGCAGTACTGCGAGTTTGACGACAACCAGGTGAAGTGGAAAAAACTTTAAACCTGCTTCCTGTTTGAAAACATTTGGGAATGTCTCAGCGTGGTGTAACGTTAATCTGCGTGCATCCCCCTGTAGGTGTTTGTAGAAGTCTACAACGTGACCGCCGACCCCTACCAGCTGACCAACATCGCAGGCTCCATCGGCCAGGACTTCCTGGAGAAGATGAACCACCGGCTGATGATGCTGCAGTCCTGCTCGGGGCAGTCATGTCGGACACCCGGCGTCTACGATCCAAGGTCTGTTCACTGCTGCAAACTCTGTAGAATCAAACATGAAGGAGGAGCTTCCTGTACTGCAAAAAAACAATGTCCAAAGTATAAATACTACTGTATATATTTTGTTTAATTTGAAAAGGAATTGCTTAAAGAAAAAGTTTAAATAAAAATCAGTTTTTAATGAATCCGCCTGTTTCCCCTCAGGTATAAATTTGACCCCCGACAGATGTTCACCGGCCACAGCTGGCGGCTCAGCAGACTCCGACAGACGATGAAATAAGAACGGACGGAGGAAGAAGGGCTGTGTCGTGCGTCTGTATTCAGCCTTTCCTGCTGTTGCTGCCTGTTTGTTTTCAGGCCTCCTGAGCCAGTCGCTTCCACACACGGATCGAGAAGGGATCAGGTGGGGTCGTATTTTTTGGGTGGTGGGTTGCCATGGAGACAGGAGGCCTTTCTGGGTGCAGGACCTACCTTTATTTTTATTTTGTTTAAAGCTTTCAGTGTGGGCTGCTGTTTAGTGAGTTTGTCAGTAGGTGTCGCAGCAAAGCCAAATTATTATTAAGGATGGATTTACTTTTTATAAAATGTCTGTTTTCTCTGAAACACTTTATTTTACAGGTTCTGGATTTTACAGATAAGTTCGTGGAAACTTTCCTCACAATTTCCTAAATATTAAATAAAATTAATTATAAGGGAAATGGAAAAAGTGTTGGTTGCTACAGTTGTTCAGTACCTGCTTGATGTATTCAAGTTTTTAGGAAAAAAAGAAGAAGAAATTATGTAGCAGGTGAGAAATAGTTCAACAAGATAATCAGATAGAAAATGCACCAACCTGAGTCGCTTTATTTTGCACATCTGGTCTGTGGAAATGACGTTTCTAAGTAGAACTAATGAGTTTGTTTCTGGAGCGTATTTTATTTGTTGATCATTGTCAGTTTAAAAACACAAAACTAAGGCATTTCCAGTGCAGCTGAAAACCAATAATTCAACCAATATGCAGCATAAACGTCAGTTACATGAATATGTACAGATTAGCATAATTATTAGCATTATCTGTAACATATGGCAGCTCAAAGCCAGGAACAATCTGACACTATAAAACTCTGATGGATATTTACGTCTGTTTATTATTTATTTTTTATTTAACTACCACATTATTTCCTAGTTTGAGTTTCTTTCTTAAAAACTTGACCATAACGAGCAGGTGCCTAATTATCAGTAGCAACTTACACTTTCTCCATTTCCCTTATAATTAACACCAACTTGACAGCGATAAAAACCAGCTCATTTTTATGAAATCCTGAGGAAAGTTTCCAGCAAATTAGCTGTAAAATAAGGGATCAATAAAATAAAGGGTTAGCAGAAAATCATGTCAATGATCCAAACAGTGTTATTCATTTACTTGTGTAAACACAGGCCGTCTGGTTCCTTTTTGGTGCATTCATTTGGTCCTTAAGAGCTTGTAGGTTTACCACCAAGAAGCTGAACACAGATGTTTGGGAAAGACGTTTTTCTAGCGGTGATTTCAATTAATCGATGAAGCAGTTTTTCTTCCCTTTCTTCAATTAATCATTAAGCCTAGAAAATTAAATATAATGAAAATATGTTTGTAAATTGGCAAAAACAGAAGAGAAAGAGAAAAATCTCAAATCTAAAAAGCTAATTTTTCTTACAATAAATCAAAATTAGCGATTAATTAGCTGTTGATTAACTCTCCACTCAACATCAGCTAACGATCTGCCAGGTTAACGGTAAATAAATACAGTATATACGACACTTGACCTTTATTTGTCTGTGATAACGTACGTAACTGATCAAGCTGATCAAGAACATCAGAGAAATTTATTTGATCATTTCAAACTTCACAAGTTGATGACGACCAATCGAATGCAGCAAAAACAATCCTGTGTGAGACGGTAAAGGTTCGGTCACATCACTCTTCTGTTAAACAGCCCCGAAAAATGATGTTAGGAATAAATACTGATCAGAGTGACACATCCGTCTGTTGACTGGTAAAATGATAAAATAATAACTTTGTTTCTGTTGGAACATCCGCTCAGTTAAAGTCAAACACAGGTGAATTCTCACCTGTGAGTCGGAGCTGGAAACACCTGAATTCATCTGTTGTGCAGGTTTCAATAGATGTGAACGGGAACAAATACTCACATGATGGAAGAGTAACGTGATCGTACCTGGAGTAAATGGAGAAAAAAAAAAAAAAAAAAAGAAGAGCGCCACCTACAGAAAATCAAACTTCATAAACAGGAAGTCCAACAGAAAAACACAACGAGTGCCTAGAAAGAGACGGAGACCGAGGCCTAACACCATTATCGTTCACACCTAACACAGAGTAGTTATTACACACTGAAAAACAGGCCACCAGTGATGAAATGGTGACTTCAGAGGAAAGGTCAACAAACCTAACGCCAAACTGGAAAAAAGAAATCACACACGAGACAGGAAGCGATTTCTAAGAATCGTTAAGTTAAATCTCCGTCGCCGTTTAAATTTATGAATCTAATTTAACGGTTCGTTACTGTCTCCAGCACTAAATCATTTCACTGCATTTTTCTAAACTGTGAAAAGTGTTGACGCGTCTTTGTTCATTCATGAAAATTCAAATGAATTCATCACTTGTCTTTTCTAACCGTCGTCGTTCCTCTCTCTGCGTTTTCAGTCATCGGCGTGCTCGTGGTTTACAGCTCATACCGAGTTTATTTTTATTTCAGCCACAACTGACAGTCTTAGTGTTTTACTAATGATTTCATGTTTGTAGTGTTTCATCGAGCCGATCCAGAAACACTAGATTGGTTTCAGGTTAACGACCTAACGGGAAGCAGGAGGCAGTAAATCTAGAAAAATACGGATATCTTGACAAAAAGTCGGTTTTCTATCATCAGGGTAAAATTACATCAGTTATGTTTTTAATGTGTTATTTTTTTTTTTTATTATTAAGAGTGAAATTTATGTTTCTAACAGTAATTCTCATTTTGTTTAATGGGTTGTATGTGAGAATGTTTTAAGGTTAAACAAAAATATATAATTTGAACAGTTAACAATAGAAAAAGGTGTGATTGATGTATTTTATTTTCCTCCTTCAACTTTAAGGGAACTGATTTTTTTTTCTTTTTAAATTTAAATCACATTTATCTTTATGCCATAAATTACATTTATACAAAATAAATCTAAAAAGTTATTTTGTTAGTGTTTTTACGGCCCTGACTTGCTGGGGTTTTGGATTTTGGAAGGCTGATATATTTTAATAGAAAGGAGCGGTTCCACATATTTATATCATATCTCTTAGCAAGAATGCAAATAAACATATTTCCCATATGTTGAACTTTTCCTTTTAAAGCCGATATTTTGTGCCGACATTAAACATTTATAAAAACGTGATCAAATCTCAGACGTTTAACATTCGACCAAAGATTTGATCCGGAGACTTTAGAGTTCGATTTCCCGGGGGGGGGGGTCTGCATGACATTTGTTGTAAAAGACTGAATCTTTATTTTTCTGTGTGTTAATTTTGATTGTGAATTAAGCAAAACAAGCCAACTGTTACCTGTGAATCAGCCATTTCCACCTGTTCCCACTGCTGCTGTTGATGTGATTCTCAGATCATAACGTTCATACAGCTCTTTCTTCTTCCTCTGTAGTTTGTTCTCAATTTAAAAAACTAAAAAAAAAAAAACACTTTCATGTGTGAACACTGAGATTAACGTCCTGACACCACAGGACTCGACGTAAACACAAACCGATCACTTCGTTTCAATTCACTGATGCACTTTCCAATCTGTCAGAACTGTTCTGTTGTTTTGGCACCTTTTAGTTTTATTTTTCAGAGTAGTTTTTGACGATGATGATGATGATGTATTTTTTGCTTGTGTTTTTGTCCAAATAAAGAAATTCTCAAGATCAAAAAAAGAGACTTTAATTATTTCACCACCATTGTCTTAACTTAAAATGTCAACGATCTTTTTGTCATATTTAAAAAGATGTTTTTAAGCATAAGATTTAAACATTTGTTAACTTTTAAAACCCAAAGCCAGTACTCACCTTTATTCCTTCTCGCCATCTAAATGGTAGAAAAACAGATCAGTGATTACTTTTCTCGATTAATCAACAAACTTTTTCATCAAATGTCAGGAAATATGAAGAAATTAAAATTACCTGTTGCAATCTTCCAAAGAGATTTCTTCAAATGTCAGTTTACAATTAAATAAAACAGAGAAAATGTCTAGAAGCTGCGGCTAATGAGTGTTTGCTAGAAAAATTGAATGAAGTCAGGGAAATGTGAATTTAACATAAAATATTTATTTTAAAATGAACTTTCTGATGCGAAGTTAAGTTATATTCTCATTGTGTTCACAAAGTCTAAAAATCAAATCTCCAGGGTGAATTTAAAATTCCTCAGTCCAGGCTGCGTCTCGTACGACCAAGAGAAATCACTAATCTGAGTCCATTTAAACAGAAAAATGTGTTTTACAAACAAAACAAAGTGTCAATTAATCAGTTGGATTACTTCACGCTCTTTCAACAAACATCATTTCTACAATTGAACATCATCATGTGCAGGATTTTTGACACGTTTCATGTTTTCCGAGCTAAAAAGTTACATTCACTTCATTTACAATTTCATCACTTGCAGTTCGTAGACATTTGACTTTTCTAAAAACGTCTTTAGATGCTCAGTTCACCTCTCAGATCATTCCTGGGTGACAAGGCGACCCACAGAGACCGACCTGAAGCCACAGTATCCAGGTGTGATTGATAGAGCATCCAGGTGTCGCTCCAGATGTGAATATCGACTAGAAACTTTAAAAATGTAAAATCCAGACACGTCACAAATTTCCTTGTAGCTGCTCGACCCTTAAACTGTCCAAAGAAAGAAAAACAAAAAAAAGATCAGCTGTCCCACCCCTCCAGGACGGGCAGGAAGGGCAGGTCGGTGCTGCCCAGGTACGTCCTCCCTCGGTGCTGGAAGACGTCGCTGATGGCCCACGTCAGGCGGCCCTCGGGGTCGTGAAGCGTTCCCACCAGCTCGCCGTCCAATCCCAGCTCCAGGACCAGAGCGTAGCGCGGCAGCAGGAGGTTGTACACACTCAGAGGAATCACCTGGAAAACACAGATGAGTTTCATACAGTTACAGTCCGCTGGTTATTTCTGAAAAGACCTTCATCTTGATTATGCTCATCCTCTGCGATGAGATCTACATTTTGGTAGAAATAAAAAGTGCATATGCTCTATAACTTTTATATCTATTCTTTAAAAAAGAATTAGAAGAAATTAGCATTCAAATTTTAACATATATTTCAATGTAGAAATGAAAAAGACGTTAACACTTTATGATGAATGAATGCAGCAATATATTTCATGTCCATCATGCCATTATTAGTACCGTCTGGTCTAGTTGTTCTCTACATCAATCAATCAATCAACCAACCAACCAACCAACCAATAATTTCCCAGTCTTTTCTGTAAATCCATCTGATTATATCCATCATATAATAAATACCAAATATTCAGTTTAAAGGGATGAAAAACACACTGACCTTGGCCAGGAAGCGTTTGACAGCCGGGTACGGGGCGATCATATCCAGGAAGGGAGGCATGAGCTTCCGGAACCGTGGCGTTGTTACGCCAACCAGGAATGTTCCGTGGTCGCTAAGGCGGATGTTGTCAGGGTAACCAATCATGTTGTCCATGAGGATTTCCTTGGTACCAGCCTTCGGGCCCTTCAGCCAATATCTGAGCAGATAGAGTGAGAGTCGACTGAACATTCGTCCTGATGTTTGTAGCTGATGTTCGTCGCGTCACGTGCAGCGCATGTGTGCGTTCGTACCTCAGGATGCGTCCGATGCTGGTTTCGGCCAGCAGCAGGAAGTGTTCGTCGGGCGACAGGACGATGCCGTTGGGCATGAAGAGAGAGTCCAACAGGACCGTCACACTTTCTGTCTGAGGATCGTAGGAGAGGAGACGGCCGAGGCTGTTCATCTCGATCACCTGAAACAACAGTTCAGTTTAGCTTAGCTTAGCTTTTCTCCGAAATAACCGTAATCATAGGATGTGGTTGACATGTCCACAGAAAGTAGTAAGTAGACCTTGAGTTAAGATCTTGAGTGAAAGTATCTTTGTGAAACTATATCTTGTTGGTTTAGTTTATTTTTAATAAAGCTTAGCTTAGTTTAGCATAGCTTATTTTCGCTTACAGTTTAGTTTACTTCAGCTATTCAGTTTAGTTTCTTATTAATTACTTTATCTTAGCTTAACTGCTAGTTAAGTTAAACTTAGTCTGGTTTATCTTTGTATATCTTTTTAAGGTAATAGGTTAACATTAGTTTAGCTTTTCAGTTTAGTTTTCTTTCCTTTAATATCTTTTTAGCAGAGTTGGTCTTAGCTTAGACCAGTTTACCTTTGCCTAGTTTAAAGTTAGTGTTTGATTAGCTTCAATTAGCTTAGCTTAGCTTTTCAGTTTAGTTTAGCTTAATATCCTTTTAACCTAGTTAGTCTTTGCTTAAATTAGTTTACCTTAGTTTAGTTAGCATTTGTTTAGCTTCAATTAGCTTAGTTTAGCTTAGCTTAATATCTTTTCTAACCTAGTTGGTCTTAGCTTAAATTAGTTTACCTTAGCCTAGTTTAGTTAACCTTTGTTTAGCTTCGATTAGCTTAGTTTACCTTTGTAGTTTAGTTTGGCTTATTTAAGTTTTGGTTTGTTGTTTGTAAAGACTGACCTTTTAGCTTAGTTTAGCTTATATTTGGTTTAGTTTAACTTTACTTGGTTTAGTTTAACCTAGTTGAGAGCACTGCATTTATTTATTTTTTTTAAATCAGAAATTTACATTCTAAGTTAAACAGAAAATTATATATTTTGATATTCATGAACAACAGAGGCCTAATATTTTCTGTTTTGGCCACATTATGATTTTTCCTCTTTTCCCTTCAAACCAAAATGTCAACTTTACACACAACTGAGATTTCCTGGCAAGTTACAATGAAATAGGTGATAAAGGGTCATGACTGTTACGTGGATTAATAAGGATACTGGAAACCAGGTTTTTCTTTTACACGGCAGATTCAGAAATCAGGGTTGTCCTAAAAGCCTGGTGAGTTTTTAAGTGCACGTAAACACCGTCTCTCCTTGAGCCTCATCTGCAGTGCTCTGTGATTTGTTGAACTGAATGGACTCTCAGCTTTCTCTTTTCTGGCAAAGCAGCCAGATGGACGGGTAAAAAGAAGTGTCCTCATGTGGTTTTTGGAGAGCTGTGGTTTCTAAGCAACAGTGAAAAAAAAAACCTTAATGAACCCTGCTTGAATCAGCTTTCCTTTGCTTTATTATCTATTTGAAAACCACTTTTCAGAGTTACTTCACTTACCCTCTTTTCGACTCTTTCAGATTCTCCTCAGAGCTTTTCTTTTAAATTTCTAATCTCTCACCTCCAGTTTGACGTGTCTTCGTCCCCAGCGACTGGAAGAGTCGGTGAAATAGATGATCCCAGTTTGGGAGGAAATCTCGAGGCCGTTTAGAAAGGCGAAGGGAACGCCGTCAGCACCTGAGGACAGAGAAACAAGGAATTCATTTGCATATTATGAAGTGGGCTTTATTTAACATGCATGCCAGCACAAACACACACTATACCCTGTGAATTAGCCACCAGCAGAGTCTTTTCTCCAGTCGTCGGGTCGACGCTGTGCAGCCCAAAATAAGAGTCGGCGACAATCAGCTGACCGTGGCGATCCACACGAACACCATGAGGACGACCGCAGACAGGTTCATAGTCTGTGCTGCTGCCTGCAGCCACAAAGACACAAAATACTCAGTATGTTTTCAAATGTCTTTGTGATTTAACATATTACAGCTGCTGATGTTGATGATTTTGTAAGAAAACAACCGAATCGTTCTTTTTCGAGGCTCTTGATTTTAAGTTATTAACAATTTTCATCCCAAAACATCCAGATTTTGAAAAGGGGAGAGGATGTGTTTCTAGTTTCTAGTAACTGAGGGTGAAGTGAAGTGTTGGAGGAATAGAGGCAGGACGCAGGAGCCTCTGAATAAAAACACAGAAGAAGAAAAAACGAACCACATTCTGGCAGATTCTGTCCCATCTGAGTGACGAGGGTGAGGCTGTCATCGAGACCGATCCTCCACAGCTTCCCGTCCACTGTTCCTGTGTACACGTTACCTGACACACACACACACGCACGCACGCACGCACGCACGCACACGCACGCACGCACGCACGCACGCACGCACGCACACACACACACACACACACACACACACACAATATGAAAAACATGTAATGAAACCAGGTTTCCATGTGACATAAGGGGGGAATCAAGGGACAAAACACCTTCCATAGAGCACAGGCAAAGGTCAAAAGTCATAACGATTAATTGATTAGTCGTTTAAAGTGCAACTATTTTGATAATCAATTAATCATTTTGGTCTAAGCTAAAATTCAAACTATTTCTTAGTTAAAATTTCATAAATGTCACCGGCTGCTGCTTTTCTGTCATATCTGATTACAAACTGAATATTTTGGAAGCACCAACATTTTATAGATAAAATAATGAAATCAATTAACTATGAAAATAATCCACAGATTAATCAATAAGGCCAATAATCATTAATTGCAGCTTTATTCAGACCATCCAACCCCTGAGTCAAAAAAATGTGTGATCCCAGACACACACTAAATCCAGAATACTCACCGTTCCCATCAGCAGTGAAGGATTCTGGTCCGTGTAGTTTACCAGTGAACAGCCTCTGGCCCTTCTGCAGGCGGGTGTTGACGGCCAGCGGCCCCTCGAGGGCCGGAGGGGGCCCCTTCAGTCTGGAGGAGCAAATATTTTTTTAAGAACCTTGTATCACTTATTGTGTCTATAATAGTTAAACCCAAGTGTGTGTGTGTGTGTGTGTGTGTGTGTGTGTGTGTGTGTACTTACACATGTGGTTTGGGGTCTATGGGAGAAGGCAGCAGGTAAACTCCAACAGCCACAGCGAGCAGAGCCACAAACACTGATCTCCTCCCCAACCTGACGGAGAGCGCCACACACAGATAATCTCTAATCTCTGCTCATGGCATCAATCCTCTTTATTCATTCCTTGACCTTTGACCTTTACCCAACAAAATCAAATTAGTTCATCATTGAGTTCTAGTGAATGTTTGTGCCAAACTTGAAGATGTTCCTTCAAGGCGTTACCGAGATATTATGTCCACGAGAACAGGACGGACAACCTGAAAACAACATGGCTCCGACAAGGAGGAATAAAAACTCCAAAAATATAAAAATTTATTTTTTAAAAATTCAAATAAATATGTTAAATATACCGCCACTGTGTAAATCAACACCACTCTGGGATAATAAAATAATTCAAACATATTTTTAGATTTTCATATTTTGTCATATATCTAACATTTTTACAACATTTACAACCAATTAAATCAATTAATGATCCTTTTAATAACTCAATTTAAAGCCTGAACTTTTACACAATAAGAGAAGAATGGAGAATAGACCCTGACCGAGTCGTTTCATTTACTTGACGCACATTGGGCCTCAATGTGAAAACAGCTTTGGTTTAAAACCTCAAAGTTAAAAGGACTCTGTTCTCACTATCTGTCGGTCACACACACACACATGTGCACACACACACACACACACACACACACACACACACCAAGGTGAACTTTGACTCTGTATAAGATGTTTCAGAGGATCTGCTGTGTGCAACACAAACCTAATCCTGTCCATTACACACAGTCACACTATGGAAATCAGTTCCTTGTTCCTCGGCTGATAAGAGAAGGTTAAACAGGCAGAGGTTCAGATATGACATCCGGACACTCAGCCAATCAATATCTCCAGTCTTTTCTCCTCACTCCTCCTCAGTGTGAAACTGTGTTTGAAAATTATTTTTAAATTCTACTGACTGAAACAGATCATTACATGTTCATATTCATGCTTTATTCACAGGTTGTATAATGTGCACTTGCCCTTTAAAAAAACAAAAAAACTATGACTTCACCTGGTTGTGTAATTCATCCCGACACACTGGGATGTATAAGTATTAAAGATTTACTGGTTCAGGTATGAAGAGGTTAATGTGCACGGACAAGAAATGACACTTTTGAACCAGCAGATATAAATGATTAAAAATGATTTCAACTGTTATCAGCTCATCAGCTAATGTTGCCTGACAAAGTGTCTCATGCAGATGCATCATTAAAAACACGGCGTCAAAAACTTTATTATAAAATATGTAATTCTTTATTCTCTCCTGCAGATATTATAGACACTAATATAATTCACAGGTGAACTGAGTGATCTGGTTGCACGGATCTGTTCAGGTATTGCTTCCTGCAGCTGTGCGGATCGAGATTAGCTCAACAGGTAACAGCTGAGCCGATGGTTCAGGTTCATTGTTGTAAAAATAAAAGCCGGTGTGTGTGTGTTTCATTGAAGCCGAAAAGTAGATAAACTCACGAGGACTCCCAAAAGAGTCACGAATTAATTTTCACATCGCGTCTGTTTTAATGATGAACAAAAACTCCTTAAATTGATGGATGTTTTAACGCGGTTTGGCAACGCCCAGAAAACCTTGACACTTGCGAGTTTAAATATTTTTTATTTTGTGCGAGTTAAATTAAATAAAGTGTCAAACTTACATGTTTGAGTTTTGAGTCGACGTCTCTTCTTCCCGTTGGATCTCACAGGTCTGACTAAGGAGCGATGAATGAGTGTGTGTTTGTGTGTGTTAGAGGCTGAGGAGTGTGTGAAAGACACCAGAGTTTAAAACGAACACTTCCGACTTGGACTTTCAAAATTAAAGCCGCGTCCGGGAACAAGTTTTCATTCCATAATTTTTTTATGTTTTTATTTTTTGCATTAGGGCCATATGTGATTTTTTCTTCTCAGAATTAAAGTTAAAGTCAGAATTCTAAAAATAAAATAAAATAAAAAATAAAATTCACATATGGCCCTAATCCTCTTCCGTACTGTCACTTTAAGAGACAATGTTCAACTTGACTTTAATACTGAAGGAAATGTAATTAAGGTCTGAAATTTGTTTTTGTGCCCTTGTTGACCTTTCTGGACATTTTATACTTTATACCAGCTTCATTCATTAATTTACTTAAACTGCACTTATTTTGAAATGGAGATGGTCTTTGCTTCAGGTGAGTTGGCTCACCTGTGCTATTAAACACTGCAGGAAACCCTGATGTTAAAAACAGACTGTGACACTGGTCCCCACGATAAGACACCAAGATTTTGTGATAATACAGAATCTGAATTAGCCAACATTGTGCTGTAGTGGTGTAAATTACAAAAGGCGAGTACAAATAGATGCAAAATGACCAAAACGAGACATAAAACAGCTACAAGGAGACACACGATGACCACAGAGAGACGTAAAATGGCTGAAAAGAGACACAAAAAAATGCAAAACAATCAGGACAAGACACAAAGTGATGACATAAAGACGCAAGAAATAAATAAAGAGACAAAACAACCATATGAAGACGCACAAGACTCATACCCAGAGACAAAATGATCACGAAGAGGAAGTAAATAGAGACACAAATTGAGCAAAAAGAGATGTAAAACAACTAAAAAGACTCTTTCCATCTCACTATTATATCAGAGGGGTGGGGGGTAATTTTACATGTCAGTGAACAAAGGCTGATTGTATCATAAAATATATCTCTATGTTTATATTAAATACCTTTAAAGCCTCATCAGCGACCATGGACGTCATTTTAAGCTTTTATTTTGAAGGCAGTGTTGTCCTTCACCCTGGATATTTTTTCGGTCTGCACTTCTGCAGCTTTACAGGTTACACAGTTTAGTGTGTGTGTGTGTGTGTGTGTGTCAAACATCCAGAGTGTATGGGTGGGGGTGGTGGGGGTTCCCACTTCTTGTCTAAGAGGTTATATGAGTTGGGGTCAAACAGAGGACAAGAGGAGGAGCTGCTGTGTCTGCTGCCAAAACTCTGTCAACAGCAGAGCAGCAACTCCACGCCACTGAGCTGTGGAAACAACGTGAACAACCCTGACAGCTTTGAATGAAACCGTTGTTTTGCCAGAAATATGAGGCTCCAGTTGCTTAGTTAATTTTTCTCTCCATAGAATCCTACATATATTGAGGAGCTAGTTAGCTTAGCTTAGCTTAGCATACAGACTGTAAACAGAGGGAAACAGCTAGCTTGGTTCTGTCTGAAAGTTTTAAGTTGGTTTGGATAAAGTTTTTCAAAAAATCTGATTTAATTAGATAAACGAGAAAGGAAGGAACAGTTTACTCTTCTTCTCATGTCCTTAATTGGTTTTTGTCAAGTTTATGAATCTAGATTTAGATCTTGTTTTCAGTTAAATATTAATTATTGATTAATGTCAGAAAAGTGAATTTCTGCAGGTTTTGTTTCACAAACAAAGATTTTCTATTTATGATCAAATATCAAAGAGAAAACAAGCAAATCCTCACATTTTAGACGCTGTAACTTAAAGTTTTTTGGCATTTTTTCTAAAAAGAAATTACTTAAACGATGAACCCTTAAATGCATGAGTGGACCCAGTTGACTTTATAGCTAAAAACATTAGAAAAACAATTATTTTTGTCATTTTTTGACATTTTAACACCAGAACATTGTTAAAGACAAGTAGTTTAACCAGGGAAAAATGAATGAATTAGACAGGGTGTAAAATAGTCCTGGTTCTTCAATGACCTGAGGTGTGATTTAAGGGTTAATCAAAGTAGTGGCTGATTAATTTTCTTTCGATTTAGTATAAAAACAGATGAAACAATCTGCTAAATAATCTAATTTATAAGCTCAAAACTTGTTGAAGGATGAGACGCCCGAGGAGCTCGACATGCCTCATGACAAAATCTATTTAAAATCAAAATAAAGAAGAAAACAGAGATGAACGAAAACACACAGACCTTTCTGTTTTAATTTCACCTTTAATAGACGCGGCCCTCCTTGTCCGAGGGAAGGCCACATTTGATTGAGAGATACCTACAAAAATAAACCCGCCTCAGTCAACTGTTCGCCTGCAGGGAGGAGCTGCAACACAAAGCAACGTCCGGTGAAACAGTCTCTCCTCTGCAGGTCTGATTCTCCGCTGCCGTCAAGACGTTTTTAGGAAGGCACTGCTGAGGCCACAGGTCGGGACGTTTCAGACCTGAGCTCAAAGGCCAAAATTCAACTGAAGCTTTCGATAACTTTAAATCTTGCATTGGCTTGAAATTGAACTAAGAGGATTAATCATGACAGACCCCCCTCTGCGCTCACACAGGAGCTTCTTTGAGTCTAAATTGCGACGATATTTTTGGATTTTTGCAGCTCAGGTCTGAAATTAAAAAAAAACCCCAGTGACCGTTTTATTTTTTTCCTCAAGTGTAGAACAACAGAGTGAACTTCAGATGTTTACAAGGGAACGCATCATGTGAGATAATCACAGAGGATCTACTGTGTTACCTCTAGTCCCCGTGTACAACAACAAAAAAAAAAAACTATCACAGGAGAATAAAATAAACTCAGTAAATGAGAGAAGAGCTACACACAGATCTTTGGCATTTAACATTACAGCTTGTTACAACTTTACTAAACTGATCTTAAGAGCCTGAAAAATCATTAATCGATTAACAAAATTGTTGGTGATTAGTTTCTTAGTGTTTTTTTTTTTTACTTAAAATTATCGTGGGGACAAAACTAGGGCTGCAGCAAACGACTGATTAATCATTTTGCCGATGAAGTGTCAGAAAACAGTGGAAAATCGGCCTCAAACTCAACAATATTCAGTTTACTGACATAAATGACAAAGAAAAGCTGCAAATCCTCACATTTAAGGAGCTGAAACTGCAGCACTTTTAGCATTTTTGTAAAAAATAATTGCTATTAAATGGTGTAACAAAAACAAACCCAATATGAATGTTTAAAACTTTTGTCAAACTGTAATTTAAAGGTCAAGAATGAACGTTCAAGCTCGTTCGCACGCTCTCTGACTCTGTTGAACAGCCTCAAACCCAGATCTCCTAATACACAACAGGTATCATATATCAACTCTTCATACTTTAACACTACTGGCCCAAAAGCTTCATAATAGATAAAATTCATCAACGAGCCTAATTTATATTACGAGCAGATCCGACAGCATTTGAAAACTTTCAAAATGGCGCCTCCCTGCCGCTCTATACACGGTAACGCATGCTTTTAATGCTTAATGTTGAACAGCCCAGTAGTGTGAACAGGAAGCACGTACAAGGAGACAAACATGCGAGAGTCGAGATTCAAATCAACCAGTTTCACAGTCTAAAGCTAAAACAGAGCAAAAATCATACGGAAGCTCGTTGAGACATAAAAAATAAAATGAGAACGAAATGAACTTCTGTCACACTGTACTTCCATTTGTTACAATAGAAAAACATTTGATTATGAGTAGAGCTTAACAACATCTTTCAAATTAAGAAGATGGAGTATTAACTGTTAAGATAAAGTACAGAGTGTAATGGCGGTTTGGTGGTTTGCAGGAGAAAAAAAACAAAAACAAAAACAAAAACAAAAAAAACCCGTCTTCCCTGATTTCAAAGTTAAAGTGCCCCCAAAAAATAAAAAAATAAAATAAAACTATTAATGGATACGACTCGTCTGGTCTGATGTGTTTAAACAGTTAAAGTTGTTTATAAGATACACAAACAACAACAACAACAACATGGCTTTAAGATTCATTAACTGTTTTCATGCAGACTGTTGTATCACTTTAAATTATAATATATGGAGGCAAAATTAGGCCAAAAAAATATGAATTTTTATCTTATATCCAACATTTTAATTTCAGGTTTTGCAAAGTCTTGGCGGCACAAATAAAGTTTTTATAACTTATTCTATAAATATCTAAATATCTATAATCTATAAAACTTTTAGGTCAGAGAATGACGAATTTAATTTGAACTTGAATATAGTGTTTTAAAAATAGTTACTTATACACTTTCTATAAATTTGATGGTATTTAAATTTCAACATTAAATATTCAGGGACTGAAAAAAGCAACAAAAAACCCCCCAAAAAACAAACTCCAAAAAACTACATTTCCCATCATGCAACTTAATAACTTCTTCTATTACATCCTCCCTGACGCCGAAATGTGCAGTTTAATTGCCACCATTTCAGTGGCGTTAAAGATTCAAATCTTTGTGGCCTTTTTTTTGCCTCCATAGATTTAACCCAGTGTTTGATAGTAGAATAATCCAGGGTTAAAACCCCTTTAAATAAAACTCTCTAAACTATATATGTTTTTCCCTCCAGTGGGAAGAAGCCTCTAATATATATTTTTTGCTCCAGGCAACACCACAAAGAAAAATATCTTTGGTTATAACATCAAAAGTTAAAATAAAATCTATAAAGATAATTGATACGTTTGACACAGAAAAGAGAGAACAGTTGCAGCGTTTGTCCACTGGACGGCGATATTGTACAACAGTCTTCTACAGAAACGCAACCACAGCACCATCAGTGTGACTTCATTCAGTACCTGCAGCTCAAAACAACAAAGCATTTTACATCAGTTTTGATGAATTATGATCATTTAAAGTCTGATTTGTAGTTTAAGTTTTGTGATTTTACTTTACTTTTCTCCTCAGATACCAGAATAACCGCTGATTAAAAGAAAAAAAAAAAAAGTTTTCTACAAAAGCCTCTTTGGTCTTCAAGCTATAAATGATAAATTATAAGCCAAAGAAGACATTGCATATATATTTAAGGCAGCTATTTACTTGCATCACCATCACAAGATCTTTCATGGACACAGAACTGCACAAAAAGGCCATAACCTTTATAATTTTGTACCTTCTTCTGCACGTTCTGATGCATATTTATCTTAAATCTTACCCTCTACTGTTTATTCCTTCTATCTTCCTTTCCTTGTTTTCCACTGTAATATTTTTCCCTTTCATCCACCAGGAATAAAAGCTGATATCCGAGTTGACGAAAAGGTCACGGCTGCACATTTTAACTCGAGAAAGGAGCATAAAAACACAGGCGTCTTTAAATGAAAGCGAACAGGACAATGTGGCCATTTTTCCTCCCCTGTCTTCTGCAGCTATCTGCGCCTCACAGACCTCCTTTTCTCTCAGCAGTGGATTAAAGGAGCTTTCATGAATGCAAAAAGAAAAAAAAAAACGAGCATGCAGTTAATCACGGCGACTTGTGGTTCGAGGAAAATCCCGTCATTGTCCTCGAGGTTACAGTCACACTGCTTCGACATGACAGTCTTTCCCACCGAACACTTCTCAAACAAGACTCT
This sequence comes from Seriola aureovittata, assembly GCF_021018895.1. Taxonomy (NCBI): domain Eukaryota; kingdom Metazoa; phylum Chordata; class Actinopteri; order Carangiformes; family Carangidae; genus Seriola; species Seriola aureovittata. The sequence goes on along the minus strand of NC_079385.1, from coordinate 18,405,624 downwards.
CTTCTACCTTCCTCTGTCTAATGTTTGTTTTTTCTACTTCCTCTGAACCGCTCGCTCGACTTCCAGAAACCGGTCAATTGTCACTCCTCCCTCCTCTGACCGCACAGTGTCAGAGGTCAGGGGTCACATCAGTCCAAATCACATCAGTCCGTTCAGTTCACGCTTCATCAAACTCCGCTGGTGGCGTGAAAATGCAAACAACGACTTTAAATCCCACCAGTTCATGAACATCATCATCATCATCATCATCCTCCTCGACAATCGACGCTTTTTACAGGCTGCAACCAAAACTTAAAACGACTTCCTCTGCTCACGAGCTTCTATCTAACACTCTATTATTTCTACCCTGTCTTCACTAAAACCTTTCCTTTCAGGAACCACAGACGTGGAGTCACATTAAACCTGAAATTTACTTCTCTACCTTCATTTTACAACATCCAGTTTCAGGCCGTCCTGTATGGAATCTGAAGTGTGCCATTAATAAGATTCATTTAAAAAAAAAAAAAGTAATTATTAACTGATTAATTAAGTTTGCAATAAAATTATGCATTACAAACAAAAGTAAAATGTAAATAAATATATTTTTAAGGTTATTTTTATAAATTTAGTTTCTATATCGTATATTTAAAAGCAAGAAAATAAAAGTCACATTAAAGTTGCCAGTTAATAAATCTGTTTAATTGTTTCATTTGTAATGGAACTGCTTAATTAATTTTAATTTTAAGTTGTTTATTCTAGTTTTCATTATCCCACTAACTGATGTGTCGGCTCTTCAAATTTAAATTGTAAATGTTACAGCAGGATACAAATAATTTATGAGATGAAATATAAAAAGGCAGCTACATTAGCAAGTGGGATAACAAAACGTTTTCATAAGCTTTTTAAAACTAAGTTTTTCTTCCATATTAAAATGCATTTAATTAAACGTTGTTTAAAAAACAGAAAAAGTATGAAGCCCTTTTTTATTTTCACCATTTACAGGCAAATTTAATTAATCAATTTATAGTATGTGGTTGTATGCATCTACTTTATCGTCTGATTTACCAACCCTCTATAATAATAAAAGAAGCACAAATAAAGTAAAAACAAGATAAAAACAAATGTTTACATTATATTAAAAAACAAACAAACTAAATTTCTCTTGGCACACTCGAGACTCCATACTCTGTATTTGTTCCTTTTCTTGATTCAGAAATATTCCTCAACTTTCAGGGTAATTCAAGCAAAACTTTGACTCATTTACTTGTGGATTATTCTCTGATTTCTCTGTTAATCTGTCGCGTAAATATAAATACAGATTCTGGGCCTGTTTGTGATTTTAAACTTTATATCCAGTGGTGTCCGATGCTCGTGCTGTTTGTGTATTTACCTCGAGTAGAAGTCTGGATGAACTATTCTCTGTGTCTGTGTCAGCAATCAAACCGTAGAATAAACTAAGACTTTGTTTTCAAAAGGAGAAAAAAAAACAAAACAAAACAAAACAAAACAAAAACAAAAAAACAATAAAAAGCTTCACCCATATAAATTAAGAAAAAATATGTACAAACACATTAAATAAAACTCTGACTCAATTTATGGCCTTGAGTCTTTCACAAAGGATAAAAACTGGGGGAAACAAAGAGGAACTGCATAAATTACGTGACAGCAGGACAGTGAGAGAAGAAGAAAAAGAAGCAGAAGAAGAAGCAGAAGAAGAAGAAGCAGAAGAAGAAGAAGAAGAAGAAGAAGAGGAGGAGAGGGATGGAGAGAGGGAGAGAGGATGAATGAATATGGCACAACTGAGTGAATCTTTGGTGTTTGCAGACGGAGCAGGCAGCAGTTTGAAGTCTTCAGCTCCAGTGACGTCCGTCCAAATCATGTCCGTTTGTCCTTCACAGTTTTTCTCTGTCCTCTCCTCGTCTTTTTAATCATCCGTCTCTCTGTCTGTCATCCCTTCTTCCGCGGGGCGCTGGATCCTCTCTTCTCGTTCTGCGTTCACATCCCTCTCTCCGTCGAACTTTACACCACATTTCTCCTCTGAGGAGGTGTAAAAAAAAAAGAAAAAAAAAAAAGAGAAAAGAAATCACCTCCTCCGTCCCTCTAGGGGGCAGTAGTCCTGGTTTATGGAGGTTAAGTCCTTTAAGAGGGCCCTCGGACCTCCGTCAGCGCCTCCTGCAGTCTCTGGCGGTACGCCTCGTAGCGGCGGGTCACCGCCTCCCTCTGCTCCTGCTCCTCCTTGTCGAGGATCCGCAGGAAGTTACGCAGCTCGGGGATGGAGAAGGCGTCCCACTGAGGAGGAGAGGAAGCAAGAAAACTTTATTTATACATCACTTTTATTTATTTGTTTTTGTTTGTTTGTTTGTTTGTGTTTGTTTATTTCACTTCTTAAAACGCTGATGTCGTCGTTTGTTTTCCTTTGGGTTTCAATAGGTTTTTATAGTTTTTCTATTTGATTATTTCGCTCTTTTCTGTCTTTATTTTATTATTTATTTTATTATTGGGTATTTTATCTGTTCTCTTTCATTGGCCTGATTCTACTTTATTTTATTGTCCTGAACTGTTCAAACTGAAGTTTCCACTGTAAAGTGTTTTGTAATTCTGTTTATGAAAAGTGTTTTACAAATAAAGTTTATATGATAATGTTTATGTGGGTATTTCTTCTTCTTTTTAAGATTATCTAAGTGGATTTTCTCTTTTTATTATTATTATTTTCTTCGTGTAAATGATGCTAATGAGAATAATAATGGTCACAATGATTCTTGTTGTTATCATTATCCTTATTAAATGACCCTGAATCTGGAAACTGTAGTTGTATTTATTTGCTCTTTTGTTATTTGTTTTGA